>NC_139986.1:1077500-1170000 GCF_963993115.1 Abramis brama | reverse complement strand
TGAATGCACGAAGGAAACAGCTTTAATATTAATGCTAAAACATTAATAACACTGAAATAAGAGTGTGGGGTTTATCTGTCAATTAGATGTGCATTAAAGTTGCATTCGACACTTTAGCAAAAGTAGACGCGTTTTCTTTCAGAATCATGAGGAAAATGTTCTGAATAAAGAGAACAGGGGGATTTTCTTACTATTCCATGAGGTAAAGTTAGTTTAGGTTTAGTTGGGAAAGCGCATGATGTTTTTAGGTAGTCTCTCCATGGAAGCATGTTTAATGTTCCAGGAACACTTTAATAAGGTTGTGTATCCATTAACACTATCCTACACAATAGTTAGCATGAACTAACAATACTTTTAAAGCCTTTTTAAATCTTGGCTTATATACATTTATACACATGCCAATTTATTGGCTATTGAAATTAATTTTATAAAAATGGCTGCACAAAAAACTAACTGGACAAAATGTTGTGTTGTTGTCCCCACTCTCTGTAACTCACACCCTGACTACACACTGGGGGAAGCATCTCAATAATCCTATGAAATCATATAAAAAAATGCAGAATCGAATCCAATTAATCGAAATGCATCGAATTTTAATATGAATCGACTTGAATCGAATCGCTCTAAATTGGCAAAAGTAGTTTTAGAATCGAATCGTGAAGGTTTATGAAGGTTTCCCGCCCTCGTCATCAGAGAAGAGAAGAGATGCTGGTTCAACATTATTAACACAGTAATGATGATGTGCACTGATAAATAATTTAGAATAAGCACTGCAATATAGTTGCTGAGTTGCTATTCAATAATGCAAATTTTATTAAACAAAAAGCTTGTATTTTTTATATTTTATCAAAATTGTCTTTTTAACTGTGTATATCATTTGTCAATATATATTATCTTGTTTTACTTGGAATTATGCCACATTATGACAATGACATGATTCAGTTTCACTGTATTTGACCAATGCATTCCCGTTGATTTTAAGCTGCACAACAAAATAAATGTTTGTTTTGAAAGAAAGCGTCAGAGAAAGTGCTTCACTCGGCATGTGCCTGATTCATGCCTTCAATTATCCTGCGTTTTCATTGGACTGATCAGAGGAGCGAACTGTGAGATATCAAAAACTAGAGGGAAAATATGCAAAACGTAATTCCATTAAGTTCGGAGGCATAACGGAGCAGCATTTCTTGCAGCGTGAGATGTGTCTTCTGGAGGCCTGTTTATGGTCACATATATTTAGCAGGAGCGCTAGGCTATTTCTCAAAAACTATAGAGGAAAAAAATGTGTTTTTTTCTTTAGATCATAAATAATGGCAGCAAAAGTGCCGGGAACAGCAGCTAGATTAGCCTGAGAGAGTATTTAGCACTTGTTATCAGATCTGCTGAGAGGAAAGGCAATGATAATAATACGCTGTTATATTCCCTTTCACGGACTTGCATCAGGGATCCGAGATTTGACCTCCACATGAAGAGCACTGCGGGATCATCGGGGAATGATCTCGGATGTCATGATATATCTCTGCACAACTCAAACGCCCAGACACACAGGGAATCTCATCTCGCTTTGACTTTTGTGCTGGTATTTGATGTTTGTTTTGGTCATAGATTTCATCTTTTACCAAAAAATGGGCCAAAATGAAGCCCATCATAGTAGGCTATTAATAAATCTAAGTCCATTCTACTCTCACTAAATAACTAAATGTAGTTTTTTTATAAAATAATAATTAGTTGATGATAATGTGCAAAATTATGAAAATGCCTGTCAAACTGTAACATTTTAATTTGTGTCAAATATTTTCACAACATAAGATTACCGCATATACCAACCGGAGAATCATTTTCTCTTATATATATACAGCAATCATGTCATGTGTGATTTTCTGTTATAGAATCAGAACTACAGTAAATGCCAGATTTGCAAATTAATCACTATTGATCTAATCGGTCAAACAGGTTTGCACAAAGTTCTGAAATAGTTAAGTGCGATTAATTCGGACAGTTTATAAGACCAAAAACAAAAATAGTCGTTGACAAAATAAGAAAAAAATCCTCATAAATATTTTCCGTAATTTTGTCATTTTAGTTTTATATACTGTTTGAAAGTTTATATTAGACAAAGAAAAGTTCTTAAAGTCATTTTGAGATTTTTTTTTTTCTTTCAGAAGATGAAAATTAACTTGCATGCTGGTAGTAATTGTAAGGCTGGATTTCCTGCAGGGGCTCAAGCTGCAAGACTGCCGAATGACTAAAGAAACGTTATTAGCAAGATGGTAGAAAACATCTCAGGTTACAAATGTAACCTTTGTTCCCTGGGAACGAGACAATACGTCATCGACGTTATGGGGAACGCCTCAGGCGTGACAGGTGTCTGAAATCAAATATCAACTCACAGCAATCATGCTGACCGGCGACAGCCGTGAATCATCAGCTTGAATGATGAGCGCGCAACCTGGATATATAAAAAGGGCGCCTTGAAACCATGACAATATCCTTTCGTCTGAAGGGACTGTTTGGCAGGCAGGCCCCGAGGCATGGCAGGGAGACGTATTGTCTCGTTCCCTGTTCTCAGGGAACAAAGGTTACATTTGTAACCTGAGACGTTCCCTTTCGAAGGGAACTTCGACAATACGTCATCGACGTTATGCTAAAGGGAGTGCATGCCCAATGGCAGTGACAACTGTCAGAACCAGCAATTCAATGAACGCTAGAACCACTCACCCTCAGGTCACACCAGGCTGTCAGTGACAGCATCCCCAACGGTCATAGCCTAAGCTATATGATACCACAGAAAACCTCCATAAACAAGGTTTAATGGAAGATCTACCTGGGCCTGCTCCAGGGCCTAGGACTACAACTTCAATCTTAGAAGGGGTCCCTTCTAGGGAATGAGGCTAGGGAACCCGAGGGAACCCCAGCCAGTCACTATTCAGGGGAACATGCCACCTGAAATGCCACCAGGCAGGCCTGACCTGGTGTCACGACAAGAGACACACAGTCTGGCCACTTCCTGTCTGTCCTGAAGACAGAGCCTCTGGACACTTGCCTTTAGGAAAGGCATCCAGCCCGAGGGACTGCAAAGCTGGCAGTGAACCACTCGGCCCAGATCTCAGAGACGGGATATCCTGGAGAGTAAGACTCAGCATAGTGCTTTACAACCCTTGCCAGTGAGGGGAGTTTCTCTACTCGATCCACAGATCTACCCAGCGTTTGTGTTTCAAAACACTGAGGAGGCCCGTGAGGGCCTAAGGACTGATCTAACTGGGAGGCCTCATGAAAGGCCTACAACCGACTGACCAGACTCAGGAGACCAAATACTCATAGTGACCCTCAGTGAGGGGAGCATAGGAACTACCTGGTAGGTAACCAGGCTGTAGCAGGATAAAGAGGTTCCAGGAGGGAACCCGTAGCAGAGAAAAAACTTGAGCAGAGCCAGGGCACAAGCTCACCTTCGGTAGCTGCCTGATAAGGAATGCTACACCGATAGTAAGCGGCCACTAGCTTCCGAAACCCGGCACCGCTGTGAAACTACTCTCAATGAGGCCTGGAGAGGCCTACTACCTGATGACGACAGTATGTGGGAGCTAACCTTTAGGGAGACCTCGTGAGGCAGCCTACTACCTGACAACCACAGTATGTGGGAGCACACCTCCAGGGAGGCCTGGAGAGGCCTACTACCTGATAGCCGTCCTAAGTTCACAGTATATGAAGGCTCGCTTCCAGGGAGGGCTGGTGAGGCCTACTACCTGACAACCATGACATGTGGGAGCTCACCTTCGGAGAGGCCTAGATATGCCTACAACTTGATAACCACCATACTTGGAAACTCAAAGTATGTGGGAGCTCGCTTCCAAGGAGGTCTGGTGAGACCTACTACCTGACCACCACAGTATGTGGGAGCTCACCATCAGGGAAGCCTGGTGAAGCCTGCTACCTGACAACCACCTCTTATGGAAGCTCTACTTCAGAGAGGCCTGCTGAGGCCTACTATCTGACGACCAAACCATATGGGAGCTCCTCTTTCAGTGAGGCCTGTTTAGGCCTACTAGCTGATAGCGAGCCAGACTGGCAGTCTGGTTGACTGTCTTTTGGGCTTTGCCTTCAGGGAGGCCTTATGAGGCCTACTACCTGATAATTCAAGAGCAGGAATTCAACTTCAGGGAGGCATGTGAGGCCTGCCACCTAGTAACCACAGTATGTGTGAATTCACTCTCAGGGAGGCCTAGTGAGGCCTACTACCTGACCACCACCTGAAAACAGTCCAACAGCTGGATGTTAAGAGCCCGAAATATGGGTATCTGCCAGTCCCCAGGCGGCCTGTTAAGGCCTGCAAAAAACTGGGTTAAATTGGTGACTGCTGCTGGGGACTCACCTAACAGGGAGGCCTGGTAGGGCCTACTAGCTGATAGCAAGTCTATTCTGCTACTTTAACGAACACTGCTGGAAGCATACCGAATTAAAAAACTTATCTATAGTTTTTTTTTTTTTTGGTGTATGTTTCACAATGTTGGGACCCACCTCCGAGGAGGCCTGTTAAGGCCTACTACTCAGCAGTGAGCCTTCTGCCCGAACTACCAGGGCCAACCACCGAAGGTGAGAAAACTGTTACTACAGCGCTTACAGCATCCTGGTACCTAATCACATTGCCAAGGACAGTGTACTCAGCAAACAAACAAAAACCCTTATAGCAGGGGAGTTCAACATACGCCACTCTGCCTAGTGGAGGCCCCACTTTAAGGGCCTACCTACTATAAGCATGGGCATCAGCTCATGGCAATGCTCTGGCTTCAAGGGAGCAGAGTTCAAAAACCAGAATGAAATGTAGTTTAGAACTCCCTGCTCAACCGGAGCCATCGTGGTGTGAGGTAGATAAGTACAGAGCTGAGAATGGACTACTCAAAACTACCCTGAGTTCGCAGGGGAGTAACAACCATATGCCCCTGAAAAATTAGACAGGGAGCGGGCCCGCAAGTGGCTCCAAAGGGTGACAGGGATTTGTCCTGCGCCCAGCCTAGGGGAGCGGGGGGCTAAATTGCAAGCCAACCCACTTCAACCCATCGGTCGAGCGATTAGCTCAACGGGCTAATTAGCTCAGTGGAGCCAGATCTAGAGGCTCAAACATATGTTAACTCTGTTTGGCAGGGTCTGACAAACTGTCACTTCGCAGAGCGAAAGATGGCCTAACCCTGCCAGACTGAACCTACCTCAGCTACCACCCTGCATTACTCTATCACCCCCGAATGCAGAGAAGGGGGCGGGCCTTGGCCAACAACTCCGCTTTAAGGGAGGAGGCTGAAACCTAGGGGAGGAAGCCTAATGGCGCTTTTCCATTACCAGTACCAGCTCAACTCGACTCGACTCGACTCGGCTCGATTTTCGCTCCGTTTTCCATTGCAGATAGTACCTCCACAATAGTACCTGGTCGTCATAGCGACGCCGCAGGAAACTGCCGTGACTTAATCTTTTACGCGAGACGCGCGAGACACACCCGCTACCCACACACACAGGACAATGGAGGAAATCGAGTGTATGCTGTTTTTGGATGTTTTTATTTTTGTTTTTGCTGTTTTTTTATTCAGGATACTCCGTCTGGCGCGTGCAATGATGACGCAGTGAATAGTGACGATTCTCTCTGACCAATCAGCAATCTGTCGTGTTTTCACGTCACATTTTAGTATCGCCTCAGCTCGCCTCTACTCGCCTCAGCCCGCTTAGAACCTCGCCGGAGGTGGTACGAAAAAAAGTACCTGGAAGCAGGTACAGGTACAACTTTTACACAGTGGAAAACCAAACAGAGCCGAGTCGAGTCGAGCCGAGGCGAGCTGGTACTGTGTAGTGGAAAAGCGCCATAACACATAATGAATGCGGCAGCTATACTTAGCAGAACGCCTCCAATATCCCTAGCATAGCCTAGGCCAGCTACAGAGGCGGCCCGGGTGAGGACCGACCTACAAGCATAGATCTACCTGAGGGCTCGGAGGAGCCACAGCCTACTTGATTGAGAGGCTGTGAAACACTCAACCTACTGCCTCAGGATACCAATGTCACAACCGATAGGTAGGACATAAGATCTATCTGAAGCGCCAGCGTCAGTCTAAACCTAAAGCAAAAAAGCTCTCCCTTTTTTTTTTTTTTTTAGGAAGACCGACTACTCTACCCCTGGGTGGCTAATAGCCCTGAGGCTAAACAGAAATGAGCGATGGCCCACCACGCATATAAAATGTTATGACAGGAAGGCCATCACATACTCAGCACAGAAGCCAAATCTTCTTTGAGCTTCTCCCTAATTCGTTCTAGCCACCACCTGGAAGGAGGCTTCAGGGCCCTGAAGTCCAATACTTTACCTAATTGCTCCTCTAGGAATGACCCCCTAGGTCTATACAGGGAACAAGGTCTGTAAAGAAGTACAAATCAGTGTTAGTTATACACACAGAATTTTTAAAAACCAATCAGTTCACCTGCGGCGTGCGGAGTGAAGACTTCGCCAGAGAGTTCTAAATGAACCTGGGGTCCACCACTTTTACTGCCTAAAAGAGGCGCTCACATCAACCAGTTGCTACGACGGGCCATCAGAACATAGTTCTCATCATCGGCCCATCCCCAGGGCTGGTGTAACGTAAACGCCTGGGGAGTCAAGAAGAGGGAGAGGGCTGGTAGAAAAGGCCCTCCAGGGAGATCAAACCCTTACTTCCGCTGAGCGTTGCTGCGCTTGCGCTGAATGACCTCCCTTAAGTCCCTCTTCTTGTGGGAGGCTCGCCTCCTCTGCGTCCTACTCCTCCATGGAGGGGGTGCACGAGAGGCGACACTAGACCTCTGGTCCTGCCTACGGTCCTCAGACCAAGACGGATCAGGTCCTCCCGCCTGCCTGGGCTGGGGCCCCGGATCTCAGTGGTATACAGGTCTTAAAAGCAGCTGAGCGCGCCTTCGCCTCCCTAAACTTTCCAACCACCGCCTCAACGGAGATGCCAAAAAGTTTAGCAGGCCAAACTGGTGAATCAAGGAGAAGGGATTTTTCTTTCTCCCCGATATCAGCCTAGTTGAGCCACAGATGCCTCTCCGTGGCCACCATCGCCGCCATTGATCGGCCGATCGCGGCAGCAGTCTGTTTAGTGGCCTGGAGAGACAAATCTGTGGTCCAGCGCAACTCAGCGACCACCTCAGGGGACAGCCCCGCCCCATGGTCGAGATCCTGCAGCAGGTCAGCTTGGTAGGCTTGGAGCACTGCCATGGTGTGAAGGGCAGAACCAGCCCTTGTACGCTCTGCCATTCAAGTGAGCCGTGACTTTAAGAGGCTTGGATGGCAGAGTCGGAGCTTTTAGTGTCGACACCCGCCCAGATACGAGATAGTTCGCAAACGTCTCGTCAATGGGCGGCATCGACACATACCCATACTCCCCGATTCCCTCAACATCAGCGAAATTACCCCGCTGATGTCGATGAATACGGGCCGAGTAGGGTTTCTTCCATGCCCTCTCGATCTCCGAATGGAGATCAGGAAGGAATGGAAGGCTCTGCTGAGCTGGTGGTCTATGTTCAGGGAGAAATTGATCGTCCAACCGGCCGCGAGCGATCTCTCCCCGAGCGCGCAACTGAAGTTTGTCAGTGGCACGCTCCATAACTTCCACCAACTCTGCGTACACGGGGCAGAATGGCTGACGAGGTTGAGGATCTAATTCATCCTCCTCAGCCATCTCTTGCCCAGCCTGAAGAGCACTCGCTGCAGTATCAGTAGGAGAATCGTCTCCGTCATCCACCTGCAGCTCACTCTCGTCAGCCGATGACGCGTCCGAGAGGTTAACGCCCCTCTCGAGACTGTCAGCGAGCTCCATCTGAGAGCCCTATGAAGCGCGTCGCCGCTCTGCCTCGGCACGAGCGGGACCCGATCCGCGAGGACCAGATGCTGAACTCTCTCCCCTTGAGAAGAGAGCCAGACGAGAGCGGAGCGTTCTCATAGGAAAACGCTCACAATTTGCACAAGACGCTTCCTCAAGAGCATCCTGTGCGTGCTCTTCACCCAAGCAGTACACACACATCTCATGAGTGTCACCCGGCGACAAATATCTTGGGCACGGGTCGACACATTTCACAAAATTTTTCGGACTTGCCTTAGATGTCCATTTCATTTTCTCACAATTTCGCTGTAAGCAGACGTTTAAATCAGACAAAACAGTCCCTGAAGACGAAAAGGATATTGTCATGGTTTCAAGGCGCCCTTTTTATATATCCAGGTTGCGCGCTCATCATTCAAGCTGATGATTCACGGCTGTCGCCGGTCAGCATGATTGCTGTGAGTTGATATTTGATTTCAGACACCTGTCACGCCTGAGGCGTTCCCCATAACGTTGATGACGTATTGTCGAAGTTCCCTTCGAAAGGGAACTGCACATTTCTTGTCTATTCCACCCACTGCCACTTATACCAACGACGGAAATAAGCGCAGTTACCATAGCTAAATATGTGGGAGAGCGTTGCTATAGAGAGTGGCGATATTGTATTACAATATGAAGCACTTCAAAGTCAATACCAAATCAAAACTAGTTAGCACATTAGTTGTAATTGAAAAGGTTTAATGACAATGAATGGTTATGGTTACACTAAAATAGTTACAAAATAGATGTATGAGATGATAATAACTTATGTTTTTAATTGTACCCAGCATATATGAAAAATGCTAACAGAGAGAGAGAGAGAGAGAGAGAGAGAGACCCAAGAAAGGGACCCAGAGAAGAAGAGAGACAGAGCATCAGTTTCAATCTTCTTTTATCCTTTCCTAACCATGTGACTAAAACTCAGATGTGAGACATTCAAACTGACCAATCAGATAATTACACTTCCCCCACCGTACTAAAGGTGTGACAATTCATCGACTCCCAAAGTACAAACATATTGGCCTACAGACCTTGATCACTATTAGAAACCTCTGTGCCTTTAGGAACTCCAAATGGTCCTTGTGGTAGAAAGAGGGGGTGGAAACAGTAAAGCAAATATCTTTGTTCATTTAAAATATCTTGGATTATTTTCAATCCTACATAATGAAATAATGTTTCTTTTAACAACCATGTGGAATATCTATATTTAGAACTATTTAATATAAAAAATGCTTTGCTTTATTTCTGAGGGACTGTAGTGTGAAAGGGCCTTAACTGTGCAACAGTGATGAAAGATGTTGTTCTCCCTCATCATCATCATCGCCTGTGTTTGATCACTGGTTTCATTGCAGCTCATCAGTGAACAAATACCTGAACAAACACAATCAACAAAGAAATTAAGAAATTACCGTTTTTGTTACATCTCGTTAAGCTGATGTTTTTCAAGTACAATGTTCTTTTATCTCAACTCATTTTCATGTTCCACAAATAGGCAACATACTTTCCAAAGCCTTTTGAAATTGCTACTAATAGGTTCATTAGATTCTGCTTTAGTCTTTACAAACTCTGTGAAAGTCCATTTCATTAGTGAGTTTAAAAGTTATTTGATCAAACATACAGTAAAAACTGTTAACATAACAATAATAATGCAAATCAGCTGTTTTCTCTGTGAATATACAGTAAAGTATAATTTATTCCTGTGATCAAAGCTGAATTTTCAGCATCATTACTCCAGTCTTCAGTGTCACATGATCCTTCAGAAATCACTCTAATATGATGATTTGATGATCAAGAAACACTTATGATTATTATCAGTGTGTAAATCAGTTGTGCTGCTTCATATTTCTGTGGAAACCATCATACATTTTATGTTTCTTTGAGTAATAGAAAGTTCAAAAGAACAGCATTAAACAGAATCTTTTGTAACATTTACTGTCACTTTTGATCAATTGAATGCGTCCTTGATAAATAAAAGTATTAATCAACTAAACTACTGTAGATCTACAATCAAACATGAAACATTGAACTGAATCGGCTCATGACACTCATGACATCGAGGTCTAAGATCAGATTCCCAGATGTCGCTCGAGCCGCTTCGGATAAAAGTGTGTGTGCAGGGAATAATCCGCATCTGTTTGGTCATCGAGTGTTTGAGCTCAATAAAGGAACGCAATTCCCTTCTGCAACATCCAGATAAACCATATTAATGTGGGAACTGCGCTTTAGGACGTGGTAAATGTTACAACGTTAAAGGATCAGGGAAGAAGGAGGCGGGAACGCTCAAACAACTTTAATATATCAAAATAAACAAGACAGAAAACTAAAGTAAATAATGTCCTGGTCCTCTCTCTTCCTTCACTGTCAGTCCTCTGTGAGACACTTGTTTGCCACAAACCCTCATGTTTTAGATTCTTGGACTTTCTGTTTTGTTTATTAACATGCTGGTGGAATGCTCTCCCACCCTCATCCGGAATGCAGAATCCCTGACAACGTTCAAAAGACAGCTGAAAACCCATCTCTTCCATGAGCACTTAAAATACATTATATGTTTTGTATAAAAAAAATAAAAAAATCTTTCCTTTTCCTTTAATCCTCCCTTATCTGGCTTATGCCACTCTGGGGTGCGTTTCCCAAAAGCATCGTTAGCCAACTATGTTCGCAAGTTCCGTCGTTATCAGCAGTTCAATGAGTCTGTGTTTCCCAAAATCGTTCTAACGAACATTCGCAAACAGCATCGCAGAATTGTGTGTGTTTAATGACAGATCTCCTGTGATTAGAAGCAGAGTTTATTGTTTTCCTGACATGTGGACTCAATAAATCCTGATCTTGAGCAAAATAAGCAAGCTGACATTCAGTGCAATCTGTCTTTTATCTAGAATACATACAGATGTCATTTACGTCTTTTAGTTTGTCAAGAGATTTAAAGCGTCGTTTTTGAAGAGTGCGCATGTGCGAACGAGCTCTAGTGTAAGAACGAGCCTATGACTGAATCTGGAAATAAAGCAAAAATAACTGAGAAAAATGAGAAATAGTCCTCAGATGTCATGTCTGTAATTTATAGCAAAACATCTAGCGTTAATTTGATCTCAAACAGATTCATTAAAATAAGTTATTACTCCACCACCTGCGTGACATCATAAACTAACATGGTTGAACAACCACTTCGCGACAATACGGTGACTAGTCGTGACTAGCTAGTTGATTTCTTCAACGATGCATCGCACTATAGTAGTGAAGCAGCGAGTTACGTCGTTGTTCGGGAAACACACCCCTGAACAATGCCTGAACTTCGTATTTTGAGCACTTCTTGCGTTGTTTTTGCCTCTTCACAATGACTCGCTTAATTTAGTCCTAATTTGTAAGTCGCTTTGGACAAAAGCGTCTGCTAAATGCCTAAAATGTAAATGTATATTCATCACGTGTTCCTTGTTCTTCAGTCACCATGAACACTAACACCAATCATCAGCTGTTTGGCTGTAGTTAATCAGCATGTGTATTTATGGTACGTTTACAGGACAACAATATGTTTAAAACTGAGTTTTCCGCGTACAGACGACACCATTGGCAAAACGATCCTCATTCACACGGATCCGCGAAAACAACTATAACAGCTGTATTCTGCTGCCAGGCCAGTAGATGGCGATGACACACTATAGACTGTAATACGCATGAGCATGACATCACCGTCTTCAGAGATTCGCGTTTCTGTTGTTTACATGGAGACCATTTTCAAAAACTTGCACTTTGAAACCCATTTTCAAAAGTTTGTGGTTTCAGGCACCCAAAACACTGTTGTCGTGTAAATGAATGGCCAAAACGCATTAAAAAGTTGTACATATTTAGTTGAAAACAGTGTCGTGTAAACAGCCCCTCCTCATGCACTCTTCAGTTGTCCGGTATAGTTCATGTTGATGTGTCTCATGTTGGCTCTCGTTCTGTGTTGTGTACATAAACTCTGTGTTATATCTTCATCATCTTCGTCTTCCTTGGATTAGAGCGTTACGCACACGTTTTCTTCACCTAGAAAGAAAATCCATTCACTAATGTGAGCCAGAACTGCACAGAAAAAAACCTGAAAGCTTGAAAAAGTGGTGAAATGCCATTAAAAGCTAAGAGGCGGATGCACCTGTGCATCATAATTGGACTTGGAGTGCAAACCGGGGAGTTGAAAGTGCATTCACACACTTGTTGTAGAGCGAAAGCCAAGTGTGGAGAACAGCAGCAGGCGTGGAGTGTGTGTGTGTGTGTGAGCAGCTGAAGGCCTCCGAGAGCACAAACACCAGCAGATACACACACAAGCGCTGCTCTCAGTGATCGTGGGACGCCGGTGTGTTAAAAACATGCTAGATTTAGGTTTGACCACTGAGCAGCGGATCCCTGAAGTGATGGACCACTTTCTGCTGTATTAATGCCAGTGTGTGTGTGTGTGTGTGTGTGTGTGTGCGTGTGTGTGTGTGTGTGTGTGTGTGTGTGTGTGTGTGTGTGTGTGTGTGTGTGTGTGTGTGTGTGTGTGTGTTTGGGAATGCAGGGTTACAGATGGGCTGATTGTCATGACAAAATGATGACTAAAGCTTTGCTCATGCAGTTTAATCAGATAAAAGAAAATGTCTAAAATCATTTTAAAGTTTCAGTCACACACTGAGTGTTTCAAAACAAACCTGTAACTTTTAGTTTGATAAATGTGTCCATGTATCAATCCTGGGACTTTGTATGTCAGTAAATACATGAACCAGTCCTTACAGTGACTTCCTGTAATTAAGTCATGAGGGTCATTATGATGCCAAAATTAATTTGATTGATGATGTCATAATGCTGTTTATGATGCCATAAATTGTCATTATGACATCATAACGACTTGACTAATAGATCAATGATAAACTACAGCTCCATAACAGCACTAGTTTGCTTATGATCATGCATTTTACTAGGATATTGGCTGTTTATTAGTACTTATAAAACACATATTAATGCCTTATTCTGCATGTTCATATTCTACATCCCTATAGCCAATCCCTAAACATTACAACTACCCTACTAACTATTAATAAGCAGTAATTAGGAGTTTCAGCCATAGATAATAGTGCAAATTGGACCCTAATCTAAAGTGTGACCAAAATTACATGTTACATGAATTATGAAAATGTCACCAAAACAACCAATGCTTCCTCAGTAAATATGCAAAATATTTCAATGCTGGCCAGAAGTATTCATAAATGACACCTACGTTTAATCCTGCTTGGTCATGCCTGTATTGTGAAGAGTTTCTTAGAGAGGGTGGCTCACCTTGCCCCACTCTTACCATCAACAGAGAAGCAAGGTTATTCATTTAATTTAAATGTTAATTGAAAGGGGTTTTTGTGAGTCTGCTTTTGTGAGTCTGAAGCCTGATGTACTTATGAGCAGATAAAACAGGGCAGAAGGGCTCAGAAACCAATACATTTACTAGCATAGTGAAAAAATACAAGGACATGATCCACAAATTTGCACCAATATTTATAGTCATACATAACCAGAGTGCACAGACTAACTGAGTACATTTGTCAGCTGAAGTTTTGGATCTGCAATAAAACAGACTGTCCTGTGAAAGTACCCTTTCTATAACAGCCAAAGCAATTCTTTCTGCCATCATTTGCATTTCCCAAGACGTCAATATCAAAAAAAAAAAAAAAAAATTGCGTGGAACAAGGCTTAAAAACCTTCCTTGAGAATTTAAAAGCAGTCTAATGTTACCCTGGTGTGTTTTATTTTTAATTTCATAGAACCGACAACTTGAGGTCCTTTTATCTAAATGTTGAATGTGACTTGTGGGACTATAGTAGCATGTGTACAGTGGCCTCTCCGTTACGGACAGAACATACAGTGGGGAGAACAAGTATTTGATACACTGCCAATTTTGCAGGTTTTCCCACTTACAAAGCATGTAGAGTTCTGTAATTTTTATCATAGGTACTCTTCAAATGTGAGAGACAGAATCTAAAACAAAAATCCAGAAAATCACATGGTATGATTTTTAAATAATTAATTTGCATTTTATTGCATGACATAAGTATTTGATCACCTACCAACCAGTAAGAATTCCGGCTCTCACAGACCTGTTAGTTTTTCTTTAAGAAGCCCTCCTGTTCTCCACTCATTACCTGTGTTAACTGCACCTGTTTGAACTCGTTACCTGTATAAAAGACACCTGTCCACACTCTCAATCAAACAGACTCCAACCTCTCCACAATGGCCAAGACCAGAGAGCTGTGTAAGGATATCAGGGATAAAACTGTAGACCTGCACAAGGCTGGGATGGGCTACAGGACAATAGGCATCAGCTTGGTGAGAAGGCAACAACTGTTGGCGCAATTATTAGAAAATGGAAGAAGTTCAAGATGAAGGTCAATCTCCCTCGGTCTGGGGCACCATGCAAGATCTCACCTCGTGGGGCATCAATGATCATGAGGAAGGTGAGGGATCAGCCCAGAACTACACGGCAGGACCTGGTCAATGACCTGAAGAGAGCTGGGACCACAGTCTCAAAGAAAACCATTAGTAACACACTACGCCGTCATGGATTAAAATCCTGCAGCACACGCAAGGTCCCCCTACTCAAGCCAGCGCATGTCCAGGCCCGTCTGAAGTTTGCCAATGACCATCTGGATGATCCAGAGGAGGAATGGGAGAAGGTCATGTGGTCTGATGAGACAAAAATAGAGCTTTTTGGTCTAAACTCCACTCGCCGTGTTTGGAGGAAGAAGAAGGATGAGTACAACCCCAAGAACACCATCCCAACCGTGAAGCATGGAGGTGGAAACATCATTCTTTGGGGATGCTTTTCTGCAAAGGGGACAGGACGACTGCACCGTATTGAGGGGAGGATGGATGGGGCCATGTATCGCGAGATCTTGGCCAACAACCTCCTTCCCTCAGTAAGAGCATTGAAGATGGGTCGTGGCTGGGTCTTCCAGCATGACAACGACCCGAAACACACAGCCAGGGCAACTAAGGAGTGGCTCCGTAAGAAGCATCTCAAGGTCCTGGAGTGGCCTAGCCAGTCTCCAGACCTGAACCCAATAGAACATCTTTGGAGGGAGCTGAAAGTCCGTATTGCCCAGCGACAGCCCCGACACCTGAAGGATCTAGAGAAGGTCTGTGTGGAGGAGTGGGCCAAAATCCCTGCAGTGTGTGCAAACCTGGTCAAGAACTACAGGAAACGTATGATCTCTGTAATTGCAAACAAAGGTTTCTGTACCAAATATTAAGTTCTGCTTTTCTGATGTATCAAATACTTATGTCATGCAAAAAATTCTAATTAATTACTTAAAAATCATACAATGTGATTTTCTGGATTTTTGTTTTAGATTCCGTCACTCACAGTTGAAGAGTACCTATGATAAAAATTACAGACCTCTACATGCTTTGTAAGTGGGAAACCTGCAAAATCGGCAGTGTATCAAATACTTGTTCTCCCCACTGTATATCTTCATAGATCTTTTTGATCAATATATTACAGTTTTTCTACACCGTAACACTATAACCAGGCTTTTGAACAAAAATTTCAAAACCATAATGCCATTTATCAAAAAGCACACCGATTTCCCTAAACTATAAACACTATTCCCTATTTTGACACATGAGTCAGATTTGTTGAACTGTCACTGCAAAACTCTACACACAAATCCCTTCATTTCTCATTGCCTACACCATGTTGTCATGTATAACGCGCATTAAATATTGTTCACTCAAGTCAGCACAGCTTCAGCTCACACAATTACCCAAATGGAAACACTAGGAGTCAAAATTTAACACACATCAATCAGATCCTTCAATAGATAGATAAAGGGCCCAAATCAGTTTATTGAGTTTTGGAACAATGGATCCAGAAAGACATGAAGGAAGAGATCGAGGAGGGATAAGAAGGAGGAGGAGGAAGGGCAAGAAGACAAGCAGTCTCAGATGAAATTCAATCATGTTCATCATATTGAATCCTTGAATGGAGACCCTCCTGTCACGACCAACACTCTTTACCATTCCAGTACAATTCCATATTAGAATAAGGTTTGTGTGTGCTCTTTTACTGTCATATGATGGTCACACACATCTTAAGTAAATATGAAAAAAAAAAAAAAATAGAGGAGAGAGTAAAAAAAAAAATATATATATATATATATATTTTATTTTTTTTGTAGTACATGAATGAATAAAAATGTGCCAATGTATCCACTGGTTGTGTCTTTTGTGTTCATCATGTGAAAAGGTTTGTGATGGGGGGAACCACAAGCAACATAACTTACCAGTTTTGGAAATGTTGTTTTGAATTTATTGCACCAGTGTGTTAGACTATGTTGCAGTGTGTGTGATTTTGAGGGCTTGTGTGTCCTGTCTGAGGGCAAAGTTTGGTTTTCAGCAAGAGTGAATGGTTTTGAGTGTAGAGCTTCATTTTGACCTGAAAATAGGATGTTTGGGGAATTGGGTGAGACTTTATGGATTTGTGTTTACAGTTTTGAGAATACGAGGCATAGTTTCAAGAAATGTGTTTAACCCTCTGGAGTCTGAGGGGTTTTCTGGGCCCTGGAGATGTTCTGACATGCTCTGACATTTGTTTTGTTTTTTCAGTTATTTATAAACATGTTAATGGCAAAGGTGTAAATTCACTCTATAAAGCACAAACAGGGCTACCATCATATCTGATCAACATGCTTGTAAATCTTTGTGTTTTTAAGAGAATAATGTTTATGCGTGGTTATTTGAAAAAATAAAAATGAAAGTTGCTGAAATAAGACCACAACACATATAGTAAATATGTGTCCACAAGACTTTTGACTAATGTATGTTGTCGCTTTGAGTTCTGGCTTCAAAATGATGTGAAAATCATCCTGCCTAATCGTTCTCATAAAACAATACATTGATTTAAACCTTGTAAAACAGTTTTTTTGTCAGAAGAGGTTTATGCATGGGAGGGGTAATGGCCCATCAATATTAATGAGATTCGGACCAGGGGTGTGACATACACTCCCCCAGTGGCTAATGGGCCATCAAGTGCCTGAACAAAGAAGAGGAGATTCAAAGGTTTTGTTTTTCAATCTGTTTTATTGTAATTCCTCTATGTGGAGGAACTAAATGTTCTAAATTTGCAGGTATCTCACAGTAAATGCCCATGCCCCGTTGAATTAGTTGCATCACGTGGGCAATCCTTCCTGTTGTCCCTGTAAGTCCCACATGCACCAAACTTCATTGCAAACGGGTCTTTGAGGAGCTTTGGGCTTGTGTAGAAATTGTCCTTGTACACATGGTACCCAGAGCCTAAAACTTTACAGTCCAAAAGAGATGTTACAGCATCATGTGACAGTCCATGGCCTGTGGGAAAGTTGTTCTTTCCTGTGTACACAGAAAAGTCATATCAATGTCATATCAACCATATCATTGTCAGTCTCTGTTTTCCATGACAGAGTAGACTGCTTGTTGCTTGTCTGAATGTTTGTCTTGGCCCTCTTTGCAACAGGTGTCTGATGATCACCATCACCTTTATAGCTAACAAACAAACAACTGTGAGCATGTTTATTACACAAAATATAACAACTGTATTTCAATCATTAAAAGTAACATTGGCCAGATGCAAAGCCATACAGACACATAATGTTTGTATGGACTATGTAAAACCAGAATATGTCAACAGAATTATACTAATATCTGAAAGAAAGGGAATAAGTGTACTTACTTTTCAGTTGTTCTCAAAACTGAACGACACCTGTCGCGTGCCCTCCCAGTGCGAGTTGCAGGTGAGGCTGAGGGTGATGCTACCACATTCCTATAAAAATAATAATATTAATATTAATTAAGGTTGAACAAAGTACTAAGTACACATGCATAACTGATGGACAGTCAGCATGTTGATAAAACAACATCAGGTCTAACATCTGTAAAATAGTGGGTAAATATGTACTTACTCTTTCTGATTTCTGTCTATGTTGCTGCGTGCCCTCTTAGTGCGAGTTGCAGAACCTACATCATTCCTTTAAAAAAAAGTTAAAAACTATTATTATCATATATTTTAGAGTACTATTCCAGCACATGACAAGTGATGGGCATTAGCATGCTGATAGGATAACACAAAGAAAAAAATGTAACATTATCAACCAACCTCCAAAAATAAAGTCATACAGGCTCATATTGTAAAAAAAAAATTGAACTAACATGGGTAAATATGTACTTACTCGTTCTGATGTTCGACTGTGTTGCTGCGCGCCCTCCCGAGTTGCAGATAAAGGTGATGCAGCTACATTCCTTTTTTTTTTAAAGTTGAAAACTATTATAACATAAATATTTAAAAGTATATTACCATTAGTCTATATGAATAACTGATGCGAATAATTGTAGACACGTGCTGTAGGCATATATTGCGTGTCAATGGGCCATTACGGAGATAGCACATTGCACAACGCAAACATTAACACATTTACAATTCATCAGCTGGGCATATTTACACATTTCAGCACATACACACATTTGCAGTAGATATTTGCAAGCACTCTTCGTTGATGATAATGAGGCAGCATAAACACTAGTCAAAATATAATCTAAAAATACGTAATATTTTCTAAATTAATTTCAAAATTCTAACTTTCATACAGGCCTATGATCTAAGATCATGCGCAATCGCGAGACAAATGGAGTGGGCAGACAAGATTTTGACCATTTCATTAGGTTTATTTTTTGTATAAAGCCTTTCTTTAAAGTGAATTTCGTTTTGTATTAATTGTATCTTAATTTTAATCGTTGTTTCAACAACAAATTGCTTGTAGCCTATTTAATACATAAGAATTAAAAATAGCAGGCAATAGAGCTCGGTGTCGGCATGCGAACTGGAGCTCGCCTCATAAATTAACCCAAACTCATAAGCTTTGCCTAAAATACCAGAGAAATATATAGAAAGCTTGAAATGTGTTATTTTAAACAAAACTATTAAAAACGAAAGAAAACAGACTGCATGAAGCCTCTCTCTTACATTATACAGCATAGCCTAGACCATTTAAATATAAATTACTCTGAATGACAAGTATGGAAATGGTCCAACCAGTAAAATATGTAGCCTACGTTTATATAAAATAGCTTGTCAACTTATGCAAGTAAATTTAAAAAGACTTACTCATCCGAAATATTATCCACGGCTGGATCAAGTCGCTCAACGTTCGTCGCTCAAAATACAAACGTTCGTCGAAATTTAAAGCTTTCTTTAGACGCATGTTTCATGGTTGTGTGATAAGTATTAGCTGAGTTTCAGTTCATTTTCCAGACTTGTTTCAGAAAGATTTTTGCGGAGACAGAGTGAGCTGAAAGCGCACCCTGTTTATTTTATTTATTTAAAAATAAAAACAAGGTTTTGATGTTAATGTGAGTGTACACAAAAAAAGAAGACCCTCTATAGTTTATAATCATGTATTTATTTTATTTATATGACCATAAATGACGGATTTTTTTAAGTTTATGTTGCTGCTATGTGAAAAAAATCCAGCAAAACGCGCGCGCGTGTTTGTCGACCTCAGAGGGTTAAGCAATCGAGAAAAACTGTAAATGGCTTAAATATATTGAAAAATAGATGGAATAATATATTGCATAAAATAATAAATGAGATAAAATACTTAAATATGTAGAAAAGAGTGTTTTAATGGACCAGTTCATATGAAGTCATCGTTATGGTGATCAGTGTTAGCTTCAGTTGGGCTCTTGACCCTCGACTTTCACTGTTAGTTTTTCTCTGGCTGCTGTAACTGAGTCTGTAAGGCATGTTTGCTACAGCAAAAGAAGCATGTCCTGATTTTGCAGAGTTAGACGCATTCCTGGGTCAACATATTTTGGTGATCCTGGAACAACATTCCGGTCTGAAAATTTAGTCCTAACCATATTCCTAAACCTAACCCTACCTTTAAGTTCTTCCTAAAACCAGAGGGAAATGATGGGTGAATAACACTGATGTAGAAGCACAAACACCAGCAGACACACACACAAGCGCTGCCCTCAGTGATTGTGGGACGCCGGTGTGTTAAAAACATGCTAGATTTAGGTTTGACCACTGAGCTGCGGATCCCTGAAGTGATGGACCACTTTCTGCTGTATTAATGCCAGTGTGTGTGTGTGTGTGTGTGTGTGTGTGTGTGTGTGTGTGTTTGTTTGTGTGTGTTTAAAACTACATCTGTAGCATCTACACACCCAACAGGGAACGTTCTCTTCATGAAACTGTTTTTCTGAGTTGGATGTTCGTCTAACGTGCTTTAAATGTTTCCACTTGTTTCAGAGCGTTTAGAGAACATTCAAAAGTAATGTCCAATAATGTTTGCATAATGGAATGTTCCCTTAACGTTCAAATAACCAATAAAACATTTTTAGACGTTTAAAGAACATTTTTATAATGTTATTTAGATCATATTTCTAAATAATAATCATATTTTTGTTACCTATGTTATTGTGTGACTCAGTAACAAGTTAGGTACCATCTCACACTTGAAATATATTATGATTTAATTAAAGTTATTTAAGTTTCACTTCAACACAGATTAATATAAGGTCGATGTATATAATTAAGACTACATTAAGCCTTTGCTGTGAACATTAATAGGCTGTTTTTCAGCCCTGTAAGAGGCGGATACTTAACACAATTAATGAAGAATTTAAATTAATGAAGGGAGATGTTAGCAAATCTATCAAGACTGTTGTCCTGTGATTAACTTTGTCTTTAAACTAGACTTACTACTTTGCACGTTCTTCGTTCACTCCATTATGGAAATGTACAGTAAGCTATATTAAAGTAGAAACTGCACTGTAAATTAAGAAGCTAATTTAAAGAAGTGCTCTATAGATGAGCTCTGACCCTCAGTGAAATGCAAGCAAAATGTGTTGGTGTGTGTCAGGCCTCAATTAACAAATGAGCAACAGTGCAAAATATACACACACTCATAAACAATCAGAAATATGACTTGTGGCTCCCTTTAAAACACACGTGTCGGTAAATCAGCTTGATTTTCTCATTATGGGAGCAGAGCTGTGTGTGTGTGTGTGTGTGTGTGTGTGTGTGTGTTATCACTGAGAATCCACCCTTCAGTGGCAGTCAACAATTCACACCAGCGCAGAAACACAGACTCTAACAGCAGAAACTGCTGCTGATAAACAATCACCCTAACCCTAACCCTCAGTCAAATCTGAGACTCATAGGGCCCTATCTTGCACCCAGCGCAATTGACTTTGTACACCGACGCATGTATCATTCCTATTTTGCACCCGCGCAAAGCGCGCTTTTCCCTCCACAAAAGCACGTTGCTAAACTAGGGAATGAACTTGCGCTCCCTGGGCGGTTCAGCGCAAAAAAGGAGGCGTGTTCTGGCGCAAACGTTCCTTCATGCTATTTTGCAGGTTTAAAAAACAATTGCGCCACTAACCAGGAAAAAATAGTTTAAAGTCAGTGGCGCGTTGCGCATGTTATTCATATGCTATTTTAAGGGCGCATGCTTGGCCATAATCAATGTAGCGTGTGCACAACGCGCATACACTTTGATTCTCTCATCTACACAGAAGCAGCAGTTCCCTTTCAAGGGAACGAGCGTTGCGTCGAGAATGACGCTATGGGGAACGCTTTGCGTGATGACGTCTTGAAGCACATGTAAAATCAGTCCAATGGTGTGGCGGAACGTCAGAGGCGGGTGACGTCACGTACCAGGAAACTATAAAAGCCGGCCCGAAACAGAAAACGAAAGCTTTCTGAGTCTTCAGTCGCGCTCTGTGTTGAAATCTGTCCTTGTTATTTGGTGTTGTCTGTCTATATATATATATATTTATTCAGATATGGCGAGCAAGCAGCAGTATCGAGTGTGTGTCCATCCCTGCCCGCGTTATTTAACGGGAGGTGACACACACACTCTTTGTGTTGTTTGTTTGGGAGAGGAGCATGCCCAGTCAGCACTCGAGGGTGGTGACTGTGTGCATTGCTGTGCGCTTCCATTGCGGACGCTCCGATCCCGGTTGGCTCGGTTCAATCCCGACCACGTTCCCCAGGGCTCGGGTCCCGCCGCGGCTGAGGCTCGGCGGCGATCTCAGACCTGGGGTTCGCAAATGGATCTGTCAGTGGATGTTGAGACGGGCTCTGCCTTATCTCAGCCTCTTACTGACAGATCCAGTGCCTCTCATCAGGGTGTGGAAGCACGCGCTGCGGTTTCTTCCCCCCCGATAGAGGCACCAATACTGCAACTATCCAGCTCTGAGGAGTTGGATGTTGTGAGTATTGAAGCTGAGTCTGAGGATTCGCCACCTCAGTCTCATGCATTCGAAGAACTGCTCGATGTAGTTACAAGAGCAGTTGACAGACTTTCTCTTGAGTGGCCAGAGGATAGGCAGGACGTTCGTTCGAAAAGCAAGCTCGACGAACGCTTCCTGCCATCTCGTACACAGCCTCAGCGTAGGAGTCTTCCGTTTTTCCCCGATCTCCACACCGAGGTGTCGAGATCGTGGGGAAAACCTATGTCATACAGAGTATATAGACCTCAAACATCACATTACTCTTCCATCTACAAATATAAAGAGTATGGTTATGGGGAGATGCCGAAGGTGGAAGAGACGCTTGCGAGCTATCTCTCTCCAGCAACGGCATCTTCCCTGAAGGCTCCTACACTTCCCACCAAACCAGTTAAATTCACTTCCTCCCTGATTCATAAATCGTATGCAGCCGCTGGTCAAGCTGCAGCGTGTCTGCATACGATGTCCCTTATGCAAGCATATCAGGCAGAATTACTGGGTGATTTAGAGGAGGGCGGGGGTATTGGTCCCGACACAGTAGCCGAACTGCGTAGAGCCACAGATTTGTCTCTCAGGGCCACCAAGGAGACCGCTAAATCAATCGGGCGGTCTATGGCAGCCCTGGTGGCCACTGAGAGGCATCTGTGGCTCAATCTGAGTGACATCAAAGATAGAGAAAAACATGTTCTTTTAGATGCTCCGGTTTCTACTGTTGGGCTATTTGGAGATGCAGTGAACAGTGCGGTAGCTAAATCGCAAGAAGCTTCAAAACAGGCTGCTGCACTCCAGAAACTTCTCCCCCGCCGCTCTTTCATTGAGGCTGCTGAGCGGGAGCAGCCTCACTCCTCTAAAAAGAGCGCTGATCATCGTGCCACTCAAAAGCAGAGTGTGTCCTCCCGTGCTCCCCCACAAAAATCTCGGGGACACGGAGGGCGCGCTCAAACCCAGCAGTCTTCGAGGGGTAGAGCGGATCTGCGGACCGTTATTACTGCCAAGAAGGCTGCTGGGAAGAAATCCTGACGTCCGAGGGCTCAGGACAAATGAGGGTAGTCCCCCCCGAAGCAGAGCGGTTAACACCTCTTTTTACGGTGCCCGTCTCTCTTCGGTACCCTCAGGGGACCGTTCTGCTAACCCTGCCGCCTCCGGTGTTACAGGGCGCAGCGGTCTCCGGCGAGCACATATCTCAAGGACCACCCGGAAACGTAGTGGCCTCGGGATGCCCGCCCCCTCCGAGGAGGGTGTTAGAGCAGTCTGTTCGATCGTTCCCTGCCGGTGCGCCGTTACAGGGCGACGAATTGACTGCTCAACAACAACAAAATCCAAAAACCAGTCTCGAGAGGCTGGTACCTCTAGTAGAATCTTTGACAGCGTGGAAGCTACTGTCAAATGTTTCTCGTTGGGTCCTGCAGACCGTGGAAAAAGGGTATCAGATACAATTCAAAAAACGCCCACCTCGGTTTATGGGGGTCCTGCCCACAGTGGTGGGCCCCGAGCAGGTTCTGGTCATGGAACAGGAAGTGAACACTCTGTTAGAGAAAGGGGCCATAGAATATGTACCTCCCTCCGACAGGGAAACCGGGTTTTACAGCCGGTACTTCATAGTTCCAAAGAAGGACGGGGGATTGCGTCCCATTTTAGATCTTCGAGTTCTGAACGAGTCAGTCATGCAGCTCAAGTTCAAAATGTTAACATTGAGACAGATCGTGCCACAGATCAGGTCCGAGGACTGGTTTGTCACGATAGACCTCAAGGACGCATATTTCCATATTTCCATCCGTCCGTGTCATTGGAAGTTCCTGAGGTTTGCTTTCGGGGGCAAAGCATACCAATATCGTGTTCTTCCATTCGGCCTAGCTTTATCACCCCGCACTTTCACCAAATGCATGGATGCAGCTCTGGCGCCGCTGCGCCTCCAGGGTATTCGCATCATGAACTACATCGACGATTGGTTGATTTTAGCTCAGTCGCATCAGTTGGCGGTTCAACATCGAGATGTTGTTCTCGCCCACATGAAAGAGCTGGGGTTACGGCTGAACGCCAAGAAGAGTGTGCTTTCTCCTCTCCAGAGGACCACTTTTTTAGGCGTGGTTTGGGACTCAGTGTCGATGCAGGCGCGCCTGTCACCGCCACGTATAGAGTCCATCCTTGCAGCTGTGAAAAGTGTAAAGCTAGGCCAGCTACTCACTGTCAAACAGTTCCAGAGACTGTTGGGTCTCATGGCAGCAGCTTCCAACGTGATACCTTTTGGACTGCTGCACATGAGGCCCCTGCAGTGGTGGCTCAGGACCAGGGGGTTTTCCCCGAGGGGCAACCCATTTCGCACAATCAGGGTCACGCGGCGATGCTTACGTGCCCTGGTTATGTGGAAGAAACCTTGGTTCCTGTCCCAGGGCCCAGTGTTGGGAGCTCCTTGTCGTCGCAAACTGCTAACGACGGATGCTTCCCTCACGGGTTGGGGAGCGATCCTGGAGGGTCGCTCATCTCAAGGTCTGTGGGAAGACCATCATCGTTCCTGGCATATCAATCGCCTAGAGATGTTAGCTGTCTTCCGGGCTCTGAGGAGCTTTATCACAGATCTCAGGGGACACCATGTGTTAGTACACACGGACAACACGTCGGTAGTCGCCTATATCAACCACCAAGGGGGTTTGCGCTCGCGCCCGTTATCCAACTTGGCACGCCATATCCTCTTGTGGTCCCAGGGGAAGTTACTGTCACTCAGGGCAGCTTACATCCCCGGGGTCCAGAATATAGGAGCAGACACTCTGTCGAGGCAGGGGCCGAGGCCCGGGGAATGGAGGCTCCACCCCGAGGTGGTGGAGCTGATATGGAGGGAGTTCGGCCAAGCACAAGTGGATCTGTTTGCGTCTCGAGAGACGTCTCACTGTCCACTTTGGTTCTCCCTCACGCATCCAGCTCCTCTGGGACTGGATGCTATGGTGCAGACGTGGCCGAGGCTACGTCTGTACGCTTTTCCCCCAGTTGCTCTGCTCCCGGGAGTTCTGGAGAGAGTTCGCAGGGACCGGGTTTGCCTGCTTCTTATAGCCCCGCGCTGGCCGGGCAGAGTATGGTTTCCCGATCTTGTGTCGCTCCTCGACGGGCCTCCTCTGGAGCTACCCGTCAGGAGGGACCTTCTGTCCCAGGCGGAGGGCTCGATATTTCACCCCCGCCCAGAACTGTGGAACCTGTGGGTTTGGCCTCTGAGGGGGCCCAGCTCATAGAGTCAGGTCTCTCAACTGAGGTTGTGGAGACCATTCTACATTCCAGAGCTCCCTCCACGAGGAAACTTTATGCCCTGAAGTGGAGAGTCTTCACTTCTTGGTGTAGTGACCGTCGGTTGGATCCAGTCAACTGCCCAATTGGTACAGTTCTGGAGTTCCTGCAGGACCGGTTCACTGCAGGTCTGACCCCGTCCACCTTAAAGGTTTATGTGGCGGCAATAGGTGCTTACCACATTCCTTTGGGTGGAATGTCTGTGGGGAAAGACCCTTTGGTATCTCGTTTCCTTCGTGGCACTTGGAGGCTGAGGCCTGCAGTTCGCTCTAGGGTGCCACCATGGGACTTGTCCATTGCACTTCAAGGCCTGTCCCTGGCCCCCTTTGAGCCCATTGAGGAGGTTCCTGAGAAGTTTCTAACTTTGAAAGCTCCTTTTCTTCTGGCTATCTCTTCTCTCAAGAGAATTGGGGATCTTCAAGCATTGTCGGTTGCTCCGTCATGCTTAGAGTTTGCTCCGGGTATGGTGAAAGCTTTTCTACATCCGAGACCGGGTTATATCCCCAAGGTCCCCACTAATGTGGTCAGACCTATTGTCCTGCAGGCCTTCTGTCCTCCTCCCTTTCAAAATGCTGACCAGGAGGCTAATAATTTGCTTTGCCCTGTGCGGGCGTTAGACGCGTATGTCCACAGAGCTGCCCTGTGGCGTAAAAGTGATCAATTATTTGTGTGCTTTGGGTCCCCTAACAAAGGAGGTCCAGTGTCTAAGCAAAGGATGAGCAAGTGGGTGGTCGAGGCTATCTCACTTGCTTATGAGGCGGCTGGGCAGCCTTCTCCTTTGGCTGTCCGGTCGCACTCGACGAGGAGTATGGCGGCCTCTAAGGCCCTTATTTCAGGAGTTTCTTTACAGGACGTCTGTGATGCGGCAGGCTGGTCCTCACCGCACACTTTCGTCAGGTTTTACTCTCTGGATCTAGACTCTGCTCCAGGGTCTCATGTTTTGTCTTCCTAGTGCTGCTCTCCAGATTACACACAGGACAGACATTCGTAGCTATGGAGGCGTTGGTATAGACGTTCCCCATAGCGTCATTCTCGACGCAACGGGAGTTCCCTTGAAAGGGAACGCCTCGGTTACGACTGTAACCTCGGTTCCCTGAAGAGGGAACGAGCGTTGCGTCGCCTTGCCATATCTCCTTCATGCCTGTCAGCTCGACTTCAGACTTTTACGAAGCTTTCGTTTTCTGTTTCGGGCCGGCTTTTATAGTTTCCTGGTACGTGACGTCACCCGCCTCTGACGTTCCGCCACACCATTGGACTGATTTTACATGTGCTTCAAGACGTCATCACGCAAAGCGTTCCCCATAGCGTCATTCTCGACACAACGCTCGTTCCCTCTTCAGGGAACCGAGGTTACAGTCGTAACCGAGGCGTTTTCATTTTTGCAAATCATACATTATTATGATAGATAGATAGATAGATAGATAGATAGATAGATAGATAGATAGACAATTTATTATAAAAGCATACATCTAGCTTACACATTTACCCAAATTATCATACGCCTTTTTAACCGAAGTTAATTTGGGTGGGTTTCTCCATCCCCAACGTCCCTGACGAGAGCGTTGCTCTCCTTGGCTGTGAACCGCTCCTGGCGCGCGTCTGGCAAATCCGCCGTTATAATAGGAATCCGCTTTAGAACAAAGCGCGTCTGCTCTTAAAGGGAATGTGAGATGACGCTCTGATTGGTTTATTTCACGTTACGCCCAAACCACACCTATGAATAATGAAGCTACTTCAGACCAACCCATTTTAGATTTGCGCCTGGCGCAAGAGTCATTTATCCCGCTGGGAAAATAGCAACAGCGCCAAGACCCGCCCACAAAGTTACTTGCGCTTTGCGCTTTGACACTTGCGTTTCAGATCGTTAAAATAGGGCCCATAAAGTCATAAATCATATGACGTTCCAGGAAACCTCTTATATGCTCAAAGTACGGTGGCCGAGAGAGCTCAATGCACAGCAACTGAAGAAAACACATGCAAATAGAAAGAAAAAAAACACCCACAAATTAAGAAAACATTTTCATCAGTTTCACAACACACGTGTGCTCCAAATACTCACAAAACAAACAAGTACAGAAACGTGCTGTAAATAACACAGACCACAACGGAAATGTTTCCAGGGGAACCAAATAAGTGACGAACCCGGCTGGGACGTGCTTATTGCTCATAAGCATCCCTGTGCCCTGCTCCCTTCGAAGGGCAGACGGCAGAGCTCTTGAAGTGGACTTGGAGTGATTAGGGCACTAGTGTGCCATTATGAAGCCATTTGGAACGCACTTTTAGTTTTCAGCTCATTGTTCTTTTCTCATTTGTATTCTGATGACATTGAACATATTGTTAATACATTTTGTTTATTGTATACAAGTTGTATGTCATAAAAAAATAATCTCTGTATGTTTTGCAACAACAACAATAACAACAAAAAGTTAAAAGAAATAAAATAAAATAAAGTAGACTTTGAGCTGTAAGCACGTCCCAGCCGGGTTCTGTGTTATTTGCAGCGCGTTTCTGTACTTGGTTGTGTTGTGAGTATTTGGAGCACATGTGTGTTGTGAAACTGATGAAGATGTTTTCTTAATTTGTGGGTGGGTTTTTTTTTCTATTTGCATGTGTTTTCTTCAGTTGCAGTGCGTTGAGCTCTCGGCCACCGTATCAAAGGCCTCTAGATGAATAACATGCAAATAGAGACGTTTGACTGATGCAACATGAAGACGATATATGGTTTATCTGTGTTCTTTAAGCCATCTCGCGTATTGTTATAAGAATAAAGTATAATGCAATATACTGAATACTATAAAATAAAGTATTTTCATTCTGTGATAAGAAGCCACATCAAACATTAAGGTTGCACATTAACAAAGCCCAAAATGTGGATGATTACATTTAAAATGCTTTTGTTTGGGCCAATATTGATTTGTTAAATAAAATACTTATATTGTGTGCAAGCATGATTAATAATGATATGTTTTGTATTCATTAAAAGAAGCTCTGTTTTTCTGGCAGATGGTAGTCTATTTATCTGAGGGAAAATTCAAGACAAACAACAGACTGAGTTGATTATAAAGTATGTAATATATTATTGTCTGCTGTCACATGACTTCCCAGACTTTTGGGTTTTAAAGACAATTCATATTCATTATTATCATGGATTTGACAGCATTGACACTATCAGATGTGAGCAAAACTTGAACTGAATGAGCAGAATAATGACAATGTAGAGTTGCTTATCGCTGAAATTGAATTAGTTTCATAATTGATGAATTCTGCAACAATAACACTGTTATGTTCCTGTTTATTACTGTGAAGCAATCTGTATCTTATAAAGCGCTTCAAAAATAAAAGTTACTTGACTTTAGCAGAAATTCTTACAAGCAAACAGAAGGAGGGAAATATCATTCAATATTTGATTTGAGATGATCTCACTCACAAAATCTCTTAATGATGTTTACATAATCATATCTGTGAGCATGTGGAAACCGATCTGATAAACTCATAATCATCCCTGCTGAGGGACTGATGAAGAAATGAAACGCATGTGTTCACAAGCGCAGTCGCACATGCTCTGTGTTTCTTCATTATTAATGCACAGCTTGGTTTGATGACGCTGAACGCATGAGAGCGTATGAATCCTGCTAGAGTAAAGCACTGGTGAATGTGGAGGAGAAAATAATCATGTGAATGAACGAGTGTAGCATTGGTTTTCACTCTCGTTCTGGGCCTGTAGATTGGAAGCTTGTTCAGGAACACTTTGTAATAATGGTCCGTTATTAATAAGTAACTATGCGGGAAGTAATGCAGGACTAATGAGTAGTTCTACATTAACTCTTCAGCTACTATTAACTAATATAGAAACAAGCTTAACTAACCAGTAAGTAATATCAAATTTAGGACTAAGACAGGCCTCATTAAGAACTAATTATGACAAATTATAAAGCATTACTAATTAATTACTAATCACAATATTAACGTGTCAGGTCTTTTACTTTCAATGTGGTCATAAAATGCATCACTAATTACTCAAGTGTTACCTACGACTATAGTGATCAGGATCATCTCTCTCTCTCTCTCTCTCTCTCTCTCTCTCTCTCTCTCTCTCTCTCTCTCTCTCTGTCTCTCTCTCACTCTCTGTCTCTCTGTCTCTCTCTCTCCTCTCTCTCTCTCTCTCTCTCTCTCTCCTCTCTCTCCTCTCTCTCTCTGAGGATCTGGCATGTCTCTCGCTCTACACAGGGAATCTACACTCACCTAAAGGATTATTAGGAACACCATACTAATACTGTGTTTGACCCCCTTTCGCCTTCAGAACTGCCTTAATTCTACGTGGCATTGATTCAACAAGGTGCTGAAAGCATTCTTTAGAAATGTTGGCCCATATTGATAGGATAGCATCTTGCAGTTGATGGAGATTTGTGGGATGCACATCCAGGGCACGAAGCTCCCGTTCCACCACATCCCAGAGATGCTCTATTGGGTTGAGATCTGGTGACTGTGGGGGCCATTTTAGTACAGTGAACTCATTGTCATGTTCAAGAAACCAATTTGAAATGATTCGAGCTTTGTGACATGGTGCATTATCCTGCTGGAAGTAGCCATCAGAGGATGGGTACATGGTGGTCATAAAGGGATGGACATGGTCAGAAACAATGCTCAGGTAGGCCGTGGCATTTAAACAATGCCCAATTGGCACTAAGGGGCCTAAAGTGTGCCAAGAAAACATCCCCCACACCATTACACCACCACCACCAGCCTGCACAGTGGTAACAAGGCATGATGGATCCATGTTCTCATTCTGTTTACGCCAAATTCTGACTCTACCATCTGAATGTCTCAACAGAAATCGAGACTCATCAGACCAGGCAACATTTTTCCAGTCTTCAACTGTCCAATTTTGGTGAGCTCGTGCAAATTGTAGCCTCTTTTTCCTATTTGTAGTGGAGATGAGTGGTACCCGGTGGGGTCTTCTGCTGTTGTAGCCCATCCGCCTCAAGGTTGTGCATGTTGTGGCTTCACAAATGCTTTGCTGCATACCTCGGTTGTAACGAGTGGTTATTTCAGTCAAAGTTGCTCTTCTATCAGCTTGAATCAGTCGGCCAATTCTCCTCTGGCCTCTAGCATCAACAAGGCATTTTCGCCCACAGGACTGCCGCATACTGGATGTTTTTCCCTTTTCACACCATTCTTTGTAAACCCTAGAAATGGTTGTGCGTGAAAATCCCAGTAACTGAGCAGATTGTGAAATACTCAGACCGGCCCGTCTGGCACCAACAACCATGCCACGCTCAAAATTGCTTAAATCACCTTTCTTTCCCATTCTGACATTCAGTTTGGAGTTCAGGAAATTGTCTTGACCAGGACCACACCCCCAAATGCATTGAAGCAACTGCCATGTGATTGGTTGACTAGATAATTGCATTAATGAGAAATTGAACAGGTGTTCCTAATAATCCTTTAGGTGAGTGTACATGAGACTCCAAGGCAGCTGGTGGCTGATTTGAAGCAAACGTTTTCCTGAGGAGTTTCCTGAGGATCCGGCATGTCTCTCGCCCGCAGCAGCACTAGCTCTGACAACACACAGCCTGGGGAAAAGCAGACGCTCGAGTCTACAGGGCAAGAAGATGCTGACAGAAGCACCTCGAGCTCGGGCTCCTGACACACTATCAGCATGAGAAGGCTTTGTCTTCTGAGAGTATGCCTGGGTTTATTGTGCTAAATGTGCTGTTACAGAAGATGTTTCAGCAGATCTGGAGTCAGAGCGAGTTCTAGTGTCCGTTACTGTATGTGGACCGAATCCAGTAAAGGGTTTCATGAGGTTTAATACAGACTCCCTTAAAGCAATCATATACTTTCCTCAGAATTAAACAAGCTGTTGTTTTTTGTTGTTGTTTGCATGAATAAATGCTTTTTTTTCTGTTTTTCTGTTTTGAGAAGGCTATTTTGAAAGTTACAGTAAATTATTAAAGTATGATAAACTGGCTTAATATCAAGACGATATTTGTGTTTGTACTTTCCAGGCAAACTGATGTCCGTCTCTTATGGAAGCCCTTTCCCACCACATATTTATGACATGGTCAAAATGATCACATACTAAGCCATATTTATGACATGAAAAGTCAAAATTATGACATACTAAGCCATATTTATAATGAAAATTATGACACTAAAAAGTGAAAAAAAGACAAAATTACTGGTAATATTGTGTCTGAAATGTAAGTGACTCAGAAAACCTATATTGAACTGTTATATAAAAGCTTTTTGGTCACACTTTAGATTTAGGTCTCATTTGTTAACATTAGTGAATATATTAAGTAACATCAACTAACAGCGAGTAATATATATTTTTAAAACGTTTTATTAATCTTTATTAATGTTAGTTACAATTGTTCATTGTTTGTTCATGTTAGTTCACAGTGCATTAACTAAATGACAACTTATGGCTTTTTGAAATGTATTAGTAAGTGTTGAAATTAACATTAACAAATATTAACTTAATAAATACTCTAGAAGTATTTTTCATTGTTAGTTTGTAAACTAATGTTATAACCATATTGTGAAGTGTTACCATGTTTTTATAAAAGCTGTTTTACTGGAACAGGAACTAGATAAATACATGGTTTATACGCATATTCTTTGCTTCTTGAAGATCAGAAATAATGTTGATGTTTTTGAATAGCGAAACATTGCTAACCATTTTTTCCATCATTCTGAGGAATCTTTGGTGCAGAAATAAGTCACACGAGAAGCAGAAATGAGGAAGCAGAAGATTTGCCAAACCCACAGTCTGTGTTGCAAATGTTATTTTTAACGTGGCCATGGGAGAATGAAACGCTCTGTACGAAGAGTGCATGCTCTCTGCAGGTGGTGAATGTTCAGCAGAAGCGCTGTGAAGGTTATGAGGGAAGAGAAGTGTTTCAGCGATGAAGAAGATACGCACAGACTCCTGTATGACTCCCAGTCAGAGGCAAAGGCCTGGAAATTGCTTTTAAACCCCAAGGTGCATGCTTATTTCACAGTCATGTTTAAGAGTCAAGAACCCAATCCTTCTGACTCAACAACAGCTGAGAGGCAAACACATCCAAACCAAGAGCCAAACACTGGCGATCGCTGTGCCAGCCCAATTGCAAAGAAAATATGTTTCCATTTATGTATGGTCAATATATTAAATGGTTTTAAATATATTCAAAAATACATGGACTAATATATTGTGTTAATATATATTACAATATATTGAATAATTGGGTCTTTTCATATATTGAAAAAATATGTGACAGACAAGGCTTTCACAGACTAGGCTTCAGATATTATCTGACTTGTATATAAAATATATCAGTGCCATTGTTTTGTCTCAAGATGCACACCAGTATTGTTTTTAGTTTTTTTCTAAGGAACATTTATAAAAGATTAAATGTCCTCATTTAACCAAGGCCTAGCCCTGTTTCTGAAACCAGGCACTTGTTACATTTTGCTTGTTACTTGTTAAATTGTTTTAATGTGAGTTACTTTCACTCAGTTGACTTCTACTATGTACAGCTACACAAAGTATTTGAGTTGAGTTACGAGGAAAGTTATGTTGGTATTACTTAAGGGTGCATGTTAATTAAACCAAGGCAATATTTGACATTGTGTGGAAACTGATTTCCTTACATGTCTCAAGCATGTTTTACTCATAATTGTAAGTTGTAAATACAAAGACATACAAAAGAGTGTTGGAACAACAAGAGTCACCATTATGGTGATCAGTTTTGCTTTAGTTGTCTTGACAGTCTTGACCCTCGACTTATATATTAACTGATGATCTTATCATCAGTAAATAATCAATGAAAAAATTATTTGGCTTCCTTTGTCGCAGAACCTGATTTCACCAAGAGCAACATGTTCCTGAATCAACATCTTTGTTGATCCTGGAGCAACATTCCAATTAACCAATCAGATTTGAGGGACAAGTTTACAGTTTATGTCAAGTTTAGGCTTACAACCAGGGTTAGGTGCTTCTACATCAGTGTTATTCACCCATCATTTCCCTCTGGTTTTAGGAAGAACTTAAAGGTAGGGTTAGGTTTAGGAATATGTTTAGGACTAAATTTTCAGACCGGAATGTTGTTCCAGGATCAACAAAGTATGTTGACCCAGGAATGCATCTAACTCTGTAAAATCAGGACATGCTTCTTTTGCTGTAGCAAACATGCCTTACAGACTCAGTTACAGCAGCAGCAGAGAAAAACTAACAGTGAAAGTCGAGGGTCAAGAGCCCAACTGAAGCAAACACTGATCACCATAATGACGACTTCACATGAACCGGTCCATCAAAACACTCTTTTCTACATATTTAAGTATTTTATCTCATTTATTATTTTATGCAATATATTATTCCATATATTTAAGCCATTTAATATATTGATCAAAAGATCTATGAAGATATATGTTCTGTCCGTAACGGAGAGGCCACTGTATACATGCTGCTATAGTCCCACAAGTCACATTCAACATATATTTAGATAAAAGGAGCTCAAGTTGTCAATTCTATTAAATTAAAAATAAAACACACCAGGGTAACATTAGACTGCTTTTAAATTCTCATGGACGGTTTTTAAGCCTTGTTCCACGCAATTATTTTTATTTATTTTTTCTAATTATATTTTTTTGATATTGATGTCTTGGGAAATGCAAATGATGGCAGAAAGAATTGCTTTGGCTGTTATAGAAAGAGTACTTTCACAGGACAGTCTGTTTTATTGCAGAGCCAAAACTTCAGCTGACAAATGTACTCAGTTAGTCTGTGCACTCTGGTTATGTATGACTATAAATATTGGTGCAAATTTGTGGATCATGTCCTTGTATTTTTTCACTATGCTAGTAAATGTATTGGTATCTGAGCCCTTCTGCCCTGTTTTATCTGCTCATAAGTACATCAGGCTTCAGACTCACAAAAGCAGACTCACAAAAACCCCTTTCAATTAACTTTTAAATTAAATGAATAACGTCTCGGTTACGTATGTAACCCTCGTTCCCTGAGTAGGGAACGGAGACGTTACGTCGGATGACAACGAATGGGGTTTCGCTTAGAAAGCCTGTCATCTTCGTTCCCAGCGGTACAGCGGAAGTGGCAGGGGGACGTAACGTCTCCGTTCCCTACTCAGGGAACGAGGGTTACATACGTAACGAGACGTTCCCTTTCGTGGTCACTCCGTGTTACGTCGGATGACGACGAATGGGGTCCCCAGTCTAATCACGCCACCTCGGCTGTCTTCCAGTGCCCTGCGTAAGTCTGAGCTCCCTGTCGTGAGACTAGCACGGACGAAGGAGTCCTACTTAACACAGAAATACCAAGGTACACTGGGAAGCATATCTCAGAGGAAATATGCAATTATGCCCAGCCCTAAGGGGGGGACTTGGAATACACATATGACCCAGAGGGGCTGCATATGGAGTATCACTGGGGTGGCAAGGTGGCTTGCCGAGGGAAAGACACATGCTCAGAGAGGCTTACAGTGGAAATACACATGTGGGGGTCGCCCAGAGGGGGAACCATGCACATGGAGGCACCTAGTCAAGCGCGAAACCTGCCGGTGGCATAACTCTGGCGTTGACGTCGACAGTGCTGGAGGAGACTCAGGGCTTATTAGGCTCACCTGAGGAAAATATCGCATGTATCCCGTCCGTGGAGAGGAATGGCGAGCAAGCGAAGACACCTGAGCAGAATCTAGTACCGGCTAGTTGAAGCGAGTACATGAGAAGAAACTGGCTCCACTCGGAGATTATAGAATCTCGCAAATGTGTTGGGTGTCGCCCAGCCTGCAGCTCTACAAATGTCTGTTAGCGAGGCGCCATGCGCTAAAGCCCAAGAGGATGCCACACTCCGAGTGGAGTGGGCCGTCACACCAAGGGGGCATGGTCGACCTTGCTGCTGGTATGCCAAAGCAATGGCGTCCACTATCCAGTGGGACAACCTTTGCTTGGAGAGAGCCTTTCCCTTCAGCTTCCCACCATAACAGACAAAGAGCTGGTCTGAGGTCCTGAAACACTGCGTTCTGTCTACGTAAGCACGGAGGGCGCATACTGGACAGAGCAGTGCCAAGGCTGGGTCTGCCTCCTCCAAGGGCAGCGCTTGCAGGTTCACTACCGGATCTCGAAAGGGGGTAGTAGGAACCTTGGGCACATATCCAGGCCGGGGTCTCAGGATCACGTGAGAGTTAGCCGGCCCGAATTCCAGGCACGCTTTGTCAACCGAAAATGCCTGGCCGTAACCCACCGGATTTCTTCGGTACAATGAAGTAAGGGCTGTAGAAGCCGGACTTCATTTCGGCTGGAGGGACAATCTCGATCGCACCCTTCGCCAGTAGGGTGTCGACCTCCACTCTCATGACAGGGGCATTGCCACCGACCATAGTGAAGTGGACTCCCCTGAAGCGGGGAGGAAACCGCGCGAACTGAATCGCGTAGCCGAGCCTGATGGTTCTCGCGACCCAGTGGGACAGTCTGGGAAGCTCTAGCCAGGCCTCCAGAAACTGCGCCAGCGGGGTCATAGGAACCACAGATGTACCATCGGTGGGGCAGTGAGGCGGAATGACCAGCCCAGGCGAGGGTGGCATAGCGGCCCTGTGCGGGGGCACGGTCATTAGCCGCGTCCTGCCAGAGGAGGCCAGGGGAGGACCAGCGTCCTACGGGGGCGTGCTCTGGCAGGGGTCTGGCGACAGAGGGGGATGAGAGGAGCGACCACCCCGCCGACCAAGCTGCCCGTCTCAAGAGTGCTGCTTAGACTGGCGTGGCAGTCTAAGGGGCAGAGACTGGCAGCGCCGCCCTCCTGTGACCTCCTCCTGCTCAGGGCCGGTGAAGGCCTGAGGGGAGGAGCCGCATGGAGGTGGCCTTGGCGGGAAGCAAACTAAGGAGACCACACGGATGGATGACCATCAGTGCAGAAGGACCTGAGTCTGCTTCTGGTGGCTGAAGCCACCCCGCCGAAGAGCCCAGCCTGGGACATGGGGGAGCTGAGAAAATTAATTTCCCAGACCCCCTCACATCAACCTGGCTAAGCCCATGTCTGGACCACTCTAGTGGACACCACCTGACCCAGGATCACGCAGGTACCGATGTCGCCCGAGAGCGAGGTCAGTAGTGTGCGCGGCGGAACGACCAGGCCGGGCATGGGAGGCATAGCGTCCCAGCAAGGGGGCGTGGTCGAGTTTCCGCATTCTGTCAGTGTTGGCCAGGGAAGGACCAGCGTTCCACTGCGGCCGGTTCTGACAGAACTCCAGAGTCAGCACTGCCTCGAAGGCGAAGGCGACACACAGGACTGCATGCCTGTGTCACAATAGTGACAGAGAACATACAGACCAAGATTGCCTCACGATCAAGGGCAGCGAAGGCGGAGGACGCCCGCGGGCCGTGAAAGTCACGTGGACTCCCGCGGGCCGGAAGTGTCCTGATGCACATCCAGGAAGCCTACAGCGCTCGGGGGGAGGACGCCACTCCAACCGATGCTTTCAGCTGCCCGGGAAAGCATGGCCATCAGCTCTGGATCTGACTCGACTAACGCTGACACTCCCGAGGGAGGCAACGCAGCCGAATCCTCATTTCCAGAGGAATCAAGCCCGCCTTATGATGCTGTGAGTGACATGACACCATCTGCTGGAGTCCCGAATGAAAACACTGGGTCCCCGAGAGGAACCAGGCAGACACGGAAGCCCCACGGTTTGCGATGTGGAGGGGGGCGTGGCCCGAGGAAAGCTCGTCGGAATTATGCCACACCATAACCCTCAGATCACCCTGGCCACCAGCCAAAGTATCCCTCTCGTTTTTCTTTTTAGGAAGAGATAGATTGGGGTGTGGCAGAGGGGACTCTCACACAGAGATCATTGAGTCTCGATCTATAAACATCGCGATGGTCATGTTCCCGCAATGAAAACATGACTCATCCACGAGCGCTGCCGAGCGTGATTAAGCCCAACACGCAAAACAGCGCTCGCGACCGTTAAACAGATGAGTCACGCACCCACATCCAGTAATACACGGGCGAACCGTCTTGAAAAAGACGTGCCGCGTGCAGCTCTTTTAGAGAGAGAAAAAGCTCAGCAGTGTGCTGAAGCGCCCAGGGAGAAACACACTCACTGTCGGCAGATCACTGCACAGATTAGCAGCAGGCAATGCGATCTCGCTGGAACACGCCGTCACACAAACACACTGAAAAGCAGCTCGTCTCGTAGAGTGAAGATGATACAGAATGGCTTGTAGGAGTGAAGAAAACTCTTGGCTCCGAAGCGAAAACATATCTGCATGTTGCCAGCGTACTTCCTTATATACCCCCGGCGTGGGGCGGAGATACGCTATGCAAATTCCGCAGACCCATGGCATTTCATTGCCATTGGCTCGTTTTATATACTCGAAGATGACAGGCTTTCTAAGCGAAACCCCATTCGTCATCATCCGACGTAACTCGGAGTGACCACGAAAGGGAACCTTGCTTCTCTGTTGATGGTAAGAGTGGGGCAAGGTGAGCCACCCTCTCTAAGAAACTCTTCACAATACAGGCATGACCAAGCAGGATTAAACGTAGGTGTCATTTACGAATACTTCTGGCCAGCATTGAAATATTTTGCATATTTACTGAGGAAGCATTGATTGTTGAACAGACATTTTCATGTAATTCATGTAACATGTAATTTTGGTTACACTTTAGATTAGGGTCCAATTCACACTATTAACAATGCCTCAATAAACTCCTAATTACTGCTTATTAATAGTTAGTAGGGTAGTTGTAATGTTTAGGGATTGGCTATAGGGATGTAGAATATGAACATGCAGAATAAGGCATTAATATGTGTTTTATAAGTACTAATAAACAGCCAATATCCTAGTAATATGCATGATCATAAGCAAACTAGTGCTGTTATGGAGCTGTAGTTTATCATTGATCTATTATTCAAGTCGTTATGATGTCATAATGACAATTTATGGCATCATAAACAGCATTATGACATCATCAATCAAATTAATTTTGGCATCATAATGACCCTCATGACTTAATTACAGGAAGTCATTGTGATAATTAGTATTTTTTTAGGACTGGTTCATGTATTTACTGACATACAAAGTCCCAGGATTGATAGTTGCTAGGATAGGATTGATACATGGACACATTTATCAAACTAAAAGTTACAGGTTTGTTTTGAAACACTCAGTGTGTGACTGAAACTTTAAAATGATTTTAGACATTTTCTTTTATCTGATTAAACTGCATGAGCAAAGCTTTAGTCATCATTTTGTCATGACAATCAGCCCATCTGTAACCCTGCATTCCCCCCCTCCCCCCCCCCCCCCCCCACACACACACACTTACTTTTATTTATTTTTATTTATTTATTTATTTATTTATTTATTTGTTGCCTGTCAAAGAGTTTTATGTCAAAGCATATTTCAAATTAGATGACATTTTCAGAATATCTAGGCCTATATCAGACACACTGGAAATATATCACACCACAGATCTTTACGGGGAAGATGAGATCTGTAAAGAAAAGGGAAACAGTCCAGCCAAGACTTGCTCATAGTGAACTGTGAAACCACACACAGGGAATGCAATGATTGAGAAATGAGGGCCGTTGAGTCCATCTGTGTTTGAGGAATCTGAGGAAACAGCTCCTGGTGTGTGTGAGATGTGCGGGAGAAGAGCTGTGGGAATGAAGACGGGAAGCAACACTAGTGTTTGCACCACAACTGATAGTTCAATTGCCTCACCTTTGCTAGTTTGTAGTGTACTAGTATTAAAACTTTTTTTTTTTTTTTTTTGCTCCAGAAAATCTGCAAATATATGTAATCATATTCAAGGGTTTTCTGTTTTTATTTTTATGAGTCCTATAGCTCCATGAATCTTTATTCACTACCCATACATTTGGTTGACAAAATGTAAAAAAAACAAAAAAACAATCCAAACATGGCAAATTGAGCCACTGGTCATTTTGTATGTGCATAATTTAGTGGAGACAACTTGAAATATAATTAAGTGCATTATTGGCGGCTCGTCAGGGGCGGCACAGCCTACTCAAAATCCCAAAAACCCAAACCCCCAAAAGTCTCAGAATTATTTCTTGTTTTAATGTCTCCTCTGTAAGTGTCACCACAGCACGCTTCTTCCCAGAATGTGCCGAACCTGTGAAACGCGAGTCTGACGGGAGAGAGAAAGGGAGAGGAGGCAAATCCATAGACTTGTGCCTCATTGGTAATAAAAAATAATAATTGCAAATCACCATCGGGTATTTCACTTTCAGTCATCAGGAGTGTTAAGAAAAGTAACATGGCAAGACATAAATAACGTGATATTAGTATGAACTGCTACCGCTGAAGTAACTAAAGAGAGTAGAGGTATTGAATATTTGATTCTCAAACTAATTTACTAAACTATCATTCAAACAACAGCTATAAATTAAAAATAAAGGAAGACCCCATGCCTAAGCTGGATAAAATCCGACGGCTAAAATGTTGTGTGCCTCCTCTATTTTAAACCCCACAGCCGCCACTGTTTGTTTTACTTCTGTGTGATTTCTCAGTAGGAAACCGGCTCATCTGTTCCCATGACTGTGTGTCACTGACCCACACTTCAGTATTCTGAGCCGTGACTCAGCCTGATCTTCTGCTTTCCTCTGACAGCGTTCCCAGCGTGCTCTCCTGCTCAGGCGAGGGCTCCTCGGGCTCCTCGGCCCCGGATGCGATCACACAGGCCCTCAGGAGCCCAGCGCTGATGGAGGGAGACTCGCAGCTCTCCGTTCGCATTCAACACCTGCCATGAAACTAATATGTACTAAATGTACTAAATACTAAATATTTTGGTGGTTTTAGCAAAATAATGCTATTAAATGCTAATATAATAATATGCTAAAATGTTATTAAAATCAAAGGTTGTATTTGTTAACATTAGTTAGTGCACTCATAACTAACATGAACACACAATGAACAGCTGCATGTTTATTAACTAAACAAGATTAATAAATACTGTAATAAATGTATTGCTCGTTGTTAGTTCATGGTAGTTAATTAACATTAAGTAAGGGATAATGTAGAGCGAGGCGGTTGTTATAGCGAATACACCCCCGACAGGCTGATCAGGACCCGACGCACACACACACACACACACACTCCTGAAGGGGTTGTATTCGCTATAACAACCGCCTCGCTCTACATTATCCCGCTTATTACATGGCTACCTACCAAATAAATCAATAATTTGACACAAAATATTGATTTAAAAACGATTGTATTAATCAAAATATTAAAACTCAGTTGAATCAATATTTTGTGTACAGTTATTTAATTATGCCATCCAGTATCGTGGACTCGCTCTCTCTTGTTTCATTTAATCTGAAATCAATATCTCTAATCTCCATAATTATTAATGTGTTGAAATGGTGTGTAATAAGTGTTATGACTGTATACCGTATCTCTTTAATGTCCGTATAGTTTGATCTCGCCGCTGAAACTGCTCTCTCCGCGGAAGCTCTGCGTTTAAACACCTAATAACTCAGATAACTTTCAACTCAGATCCATATTTCGTGTCTAATTATTTACTTATGTGGCAAGTATCCGTGTAATAAGCGGGATAATGTACGTCCAGCCGGTTGTTATCTCAGAATAAACCCCCTTCAGGAGTGTGTGTGTGTGTGTGTGTGTGAAGACCTGATCCTGATCCCCCTGTCGGGTTTATTCTGAGATAACATCCGGCCGGATATATATTATCACTTAACTAATGAACCTTATTGCAAAGTATTACCAATATTTTGGTGGTTTTAGCAAAACATTGTGTGAAAGAACTGAAATAGTTATTACATTTCAGCTTTGATATGAGAAAAAATACAGATATATTATTTATTTCTCAAAAAAGTAAAAGATCATGTTAAATTATTTGTGCAAAACCTAATTAATATTAACTCATACTAGCATCATAAAAAAACAGGATTATTATAGTTAACTTAAAGCTAAATCCAAAAAAACATGTTTGTTACATTAAATAAATGAAAAGTTTAACCTAAACTTGTTTTATTTCAGTGATGTTAAAATAGCATTGAAACAAAGTAATTCCCATGCAAAAAAAAGCCAACAGATGTTGAATCGGATGATTGTTGAAAGGAATATATTAAATGCATTGCTGACCTGACATAATGTACAAAGCCTTTCACAAGCATCTCAGATATGCAAATGCAGCTTGGCTCTGCAGTTTGAGTCGGACCTTAAGGCCTTAATTTAATACGTTTATTCTCATGATCACGAATCTTAAGTTCTAGTGGGTCAAAAGGAAAAACACACAAAGAGGAGATGTTCATTTGTGCTATAGAAATCAGTGTTGTAATGCTTAACACAGAATCCAGACCTTTTTATGTGATTTGCGTAATCAAATGAAAGACATGCAACCATTACTCAGAATTAATGCACTTGATGTGAGTAGTGTTGAAAGACAGATGACGACCAAACTCAACTGTGCACATAATATCTGTTCCAGTGTTGAACTATGATCACACGTTCATAATCAGATAATGTGGCTCCAAAACACATTAATTCTTTAACATTTGGATACACAGTAATAACAATAAACCCTTTATATATGTGAAGCTTTACAAACAAGAATGACATTCTCTACTTTTCAGAATTCACTGCCGTTTATGTTACATGATCTATATGTTTACATCACAGTGCAAAGTAGTCTAATTAATCATTTTATACAGTAATTACTTTTCCGAAACGAGTGATGACTAAATGAGACACGGAAAATAAGCAAATTTTATATAATAATCTTAAACATGTAATTGCACTGTAACAATAACACCTTAAAATAAAGTGCAACCCAAATCAGTAAATACGTTTAACACACATCTCTATGAATATGAATGAAATCACAATGATTTATTACGTATACATAAATCAACTCTTTGCTAGTTCATTGCACTTTTTCTTTATAGGCGTGCCCATATCCACCTTCTCCAGTATAACGGTACGTCTCTCAAGATAGCGTTCTGCTGCTCCCGCTGAGAATAGTTTGGCTCGATAAACACGAAGCTTGATTCTTCAACACTCCTCGAACATGGTTCTGGAACTTTCTTCCCAGAAAGGTGTAAAAAACGGGGTTGATGCAGAAATAAAGGCGAGCGACGTTCACGGTGACGTACTCGGCGTACGGAAGCACACTGTCGCACTCGTTAGCTTCTCGGTTCTCGTTGATCATGAGTATGATGTTATACGGGCTCCAGAAAGAGAAAAACATCAGGACTATTACGAAGATGAGGCGTACCGTGCGATGTTTCCCGATCATCCGCGTGGCCATGACTGTTAGCGTGATCCTGAAGTAGCAGTAGATGAACACCATCAACGGGAAGATGAAGAACAGAACGAACTGCTTGTAGACGCCGAAGACTCTCCACTGGGATTCGCTCGAGTATTCGCACATGAACCCGTACTTCGGATACTCTTCGACGGTGAAATAGATGATGGGATCGAGGCTAGCGAGAAGGCTAATGCACCAGACCACTGAAGACAAAGCCACGGCGTAGCAGGTTCTGCGCTGTTTGCTAGCGGCCACACAGTGGACCACGGCCAGGTATCGGTCGAACGCCATGAGAGTCAGAAAGAGGATGGAACTGTAAAAACCCAGACAATCTGCGCTGAACACCAGCTTACACAGAGCTTCTCCGAAGATCCACTGGTCCGAGTGGTGGACGGCCTGGAACGGCAGCGTCAGCGTGAAGATGATGTTGGACGCCACCAGGTTGATGAGGAATATATTGGTGACCGTGTTCAGCTTCTCGAACTTGTATATGACGAGCAGAACGACTCCGTTTCCCAGGATGCTGAGGATGAAGATGACGTAGTAGAACGGTGGAAGAAAGTGTCTGGCAAACTCGTTGATGTCGATGGGGTTGCACACGTATCCAGCGTTCGCTGTCTTGCCCTCGTAGTCGTAGTCTATTGTTTCGGTGGGCGTTTCCATCGTCATGGTTACAGGCTCCATCTGCAGGATTAAGCGGGTTTATTCGAGTGAAAGACTGGAGAAATCTATAATAATGGTCCGTCATTCATAAGTAACTATGCAGGACTATTTTTTTGGTATTCTATACACGAGATAAAACATTACTTGATTACAGTTTCATCATCTCTAAATTAACCCAAAAGCACTCAGATCATGTACAATTTGCACGACCCACAAACATTTTAACCTTAAATGAATTAATGCTTAAATTTATTTTCATTTAAGTATGCACTCTTTCTTTCTTTCTTTTCCCATTCTTGTTTATCTGACTGTCTAGCCCTATTCGGACGGGATTAGCTTTACCGGGGTAGATGGAGTAATGTGATTTTACCACAGGACGTCTGTAATATTAATGGCCAGTTCGCACGGGATAAGAGATCTCAGTAAACCAGCAGAAGTGGGAGAGTAACTCGATTTACACACTGCAGTCACTCCTGTCCTCATGTGTGTGTCACGCTGCTTCCTGATATCACGTGCACAAACACATATAACCTATATTTATATATATATAATGTCGGTTGAACGATGTATTAATTAACTTCAGATTGGATTGTGTTGGTAATAGGCTCTTACCTAACGCTAAAAGACGTTTCGTGCCTCTAACAAGTGCTGTCGATCTTCTCTCTGATCTGATGGTGTGTGTGAAACACAGTTTTGCCACAGACTCGTCCCAGCGTCTAGAACGCATCTGAATGCTTTATTAAGCATCTCCATACTCGAAAAACCACAGAAAACTACTTTTAAACAGGAAATGACGGAATATTTACGTACATATTTACAGCGGGTCTATTCGCACGGGATTAGTGTTACCCGAGGTCATTTTTCCGGACCTTTTTACTGAAGGTAAAAGTCGCCGTAATCTTTACTGACATTGATCTCTGAGATGCACATTCGGACGGGACTGAAGTCACGGAGAAGCTCTGGGAATAATGACTTTACTCCACCTCTTCATGTTTAATCCCGTCCGGATAGGGCTCTTTCTCTCTTTTTTGTGCTATGGTGTTGGTGAAGTGTTTTCTTTTACTATTCTTTAAATTTTTGTTATTCTTAATAATTATCATTGTGTTCTAATTTTGTTGTTTCACACTGTAAACTGAATGTTGAAATAAAGCATTAAAAAATAAATAGTCATAAAAATAAATAATGAAGGACTAATGAGTAGTAACTCTTCAGCTACTGTTAACTAATATGGAAACAAGCTTAACTAATCAGTAATATTGAATTTAGGACTAAGATAGTTCCTTATTAGGTAGTCAATAATTACTTAATGAGATTGGCCTCATTAAGAACTAATAGGTAATTATGACAAATTATAAAGAATTACTAATTAAGTACTAATCGCAACATTAACTTGTCTGAGATGTTAGCAATTATCTTTTTTTAATGCTCAACGTGATCATAAAATGCATCACTAATTACTCAATTACCTAGTCACTCTTCAATGACTATAGTGATCTGGACCGTTATTTTAATTAGTGATGCATTTTATGATCATGTTGAGACTGATAGGGCTCAGAAACACGATAATGTTCTTTATAATTTGTCAGTTAGTTAATAATTATTAATGAGGCTAATCCCATTAAGTAATTATTGAATAACTAATAAGGAATTATCTCATAAATCCAATATTACTTACTGGTTAGTTAAGCTTTCTATATTAGTTAATAGTAGCTGAAGAGTTAATGTAGAACTACTCTTTAGTCCTGCATTACTTCCCGCATAGTTACTTATTAATAACTTAATAACATTATTATGAAGTGTTACCAATAAATCATTCAAATGATGAATTTTACACTTACCATAATACACTCTTCACTGTTTTCTGGCCAGTTCACCGAAGGAAGCGAGCAGGAACATGGGATGTGTGTTTGTCTACTGAATCATTTCTTCAAATAATCCATCCTTCCTTTTTATGATGACATCAGAATTACTCAAGACATGTCCTCACCCACATCACTCAAGATCGTAGTCAGAAACACAGATTGTATTACCTTTTATTTGAACAAAGCCATTCTCAGCAAATCACAGATTTTTCAAAGACAAATTAGACTTGCATAATTTAGGAATTTCCCAGAATCCCTGCAGCTTTTAAATAGAAACAACAAAACACTCGGGATACACAAGCTTTACAGTTCTGTGGAATTCCATCAGTTTTAAAATGTACAGAAGTTAACCTTCAACCAGTGAATAAAACAACAGATTAGAATTGAATGTTAGAGCAAAAGATTATATAAGCGGAAAATGTGTAATATGTAAATTTAGAAAGAGCAAACATTTTGAACAATGAAAGATTTCACTGGAAAAATACTTATGTAACAAGCCGTTTGCATGGATTCAAAAATAAATGTAAAATATTTAAAATAATTACATCTGTCAAATTTGTCTCTCATACCTTACACATCTTAAATATTTTACTGCCAAAAGAGAAATGCATGAGTTCTTGAACACACAAAATGGAATAAATAGTTTTGATTTAATGGTTCGTATTCCTTTTATTTAATGGAATAATAGAGTTTTGTGTGAATTTACCTTCCCTTCAGGCAGTGTAGATCATATAAAAAGTATGCAAATACGTAAATAATATAAATTAATAATAGTCAGCTATTTAAACTACAATTATTAATTCAATGAAATGTAAAATGATGATGGATGTTGTCTTTAAAACAAACTGTCCAATCAAAATATTTTCAGGAAAATCAAGACATACTTTTGTCAAAAACAAACAGAAACAGTTTCCCCATTATTTTGAATGCATGTCTGTGAAACAATAAAGGCTCTTTATTCCTAATCTTTCTTAAGCACCAAGTGACGAACAAACTAATGTTTTTCAGTTCTGCATCTCAGATCATGGTGCAATAGTCCCTTGTTTGGCAACAACATAGCCATTTACTTTATATTTAATATTCATAAGTAATGGTGATACATATTAATGTTAATTGCTATGTTTATGACATTTTAATATCTATCCACTTGCAGTATTATTTCACAAATGACCTTATGATCATGTGTTAATGGTGTTCATGAAACCCGCTGTGGACTGAAAGGCAGGATTATAAATCTATAAATGTCATTATTATTCATCTAAAGGCCACTTCTGTTTCATTGCACCATCGCAGTGCACAGTCCGAAGCCACGTCTGTAGACTCCCTCTGGATTTACTACGGCAGTCCGAGAGCTGAGTGTGTGTGTGTGTGTGTGTGTGTGTGTCAGAACTCAGGCCCCTTCCCGTAGTGCTCGTCCCTGAGGTTATAGGATTGGTAGCAGATGGACATGTCACACACACCGGTCGGCCCCTGAGGGCCCGCTTTCCCTGGAACGCCTGGAGTCCCGGGTTTACCCGTTATTCCCGGAGGACCCGGAAGACCCACGCCATCACTGCCGCGAGGACCCTGGATCCCTGTGGATGATGTTGAGGGACAGTTACACAAGACTCATTCCCATACGCTGCTATCCATGTGTGCCAGAGAGATTGTGTACATATGCACGACAAATCACTCATAAAACACACGTTTTGAGGCGATTATGATTAAAACAATGTAACTAATAGATATCACCAATTGATTTATTACAATATGAATTGCACAAAAAAAAATTGTATGACAAGTTTTATGAATAATGTTAAAAATGCAAATTGGGTATTATCTAATTATTTAATTTAATTTATGAATATAACACATTTAATGAAACATCTGTTGCCCAAAGTGCTTCACAGTCAGTAAAAAACATTAATTAAATATTCACTAATTTGCATACATTTCCAGAACAGAAATCTGAACACTGAGTAAAGCCAGATTCAAAATTCTTGTTTCGTTTTGTTGATTAGAGTTAACGGTCTCGGAAAATACTGTCAACAGACAGAAAACAAATACATTTTCATCAAGCTTCAGGAATTCAATAGTTGAGCGACATATGAGTAAACAGCTCAGCAAAAACCTCAGAATCTAGATATGAACAGGATTGCGTTTCCCGACTGCGTTTCTCTTGGCGCTACAAAGACTCTAAGGCCCTATTTTAACGATCTGAAACGCAAGTATCAAGCGCGAAACGCAAGTAACTTTGTGGGCGGATATTTGTTGCTATTATACCGGCGGGATAAATGACTCTTGCGCTCGACGCAAATCTAAAATGTGTTGGTCTGAAGTAGCTTCATTATTCATAGCTGTGGTTTGGGCGTAACGTGAAATAAACCAATCAGAGCGTCATCTCACATTCCCTTTAAGAGCAGGCGCGCTTGTTCCATGGCGGTTTGCTATTATAACGGCGGATTTGCCAGGAGCGGTTCACAGCCGAGGAGACCGACGTTCCCGTCAGGGCCGTAAAACACAGAGAAGTGACATTGGGGATGGAGAAACACACACAAATTAGCTTCGGTTAAACAGGCGTATGATAATTTGGGTAAATGTGTAAGCTAGATTTATGCCTATTTTTTCACATCTTCATGGACACAACAATGATTTCCCTCGTGTGGAATATTTTGCAAAAATGTGAACTGCTGCATCTGTGTAGATGAGAGAAGCAAAGTGTGTGTGCGTTGTGCTCACGCTACATTATGGCCAAGCATTCGCCCTTACAATAGCCTCTGAATAACGCGCCACTGACTTTAGACGAGGTTTCTCCTGGTCTGTGGTGGAATTGTTTTCTGGAACTGCAAAATAGCACCAGGGTGCAGGGTGGTGGGAGAAAAACACTGACATTCTGGATTCGGACGGGAATAAAATCACAGACTAACCCAGTAAACGATGATAATACCGTACGACCCCATGAGAAACAGTTAGCGTCCGGAGAGGTCTAAACTGACAGTGCTTTCACTGACATTAGAAAGGCTCCGCCGGCGCCGTCTTTCACTTAGCACAACTATCCGCTGTATCGCTGCCATAGTTTGAGCAATCATTCACAATCATTCTCTTTAAATGGACTCCTAAGCCTTCACTGCCTCATGGTTTGCCAGCTGATGTACCTTTGGTTAATATAATTAAAAAGCCAACAACAATCAGTGTAATTACAATTTTATCCTGTGCATGAAAGCACTTGAATTAGCCTAATTGAACACTGGGTGTATTAAATAGAATTATATTCTATACTGAGATGTAAAGAAGTTTTCTGCAGTGGTGGCCTCCTGTTAACAGTGATAAGAGTCCAGACCAGCCGTCCGAACGTATGGCTTACAGAAGGTAAACTTAACTAACAATGTTTCGGGAAACACGCATTAACGATACGGTACAGCTTTAGGTGTAACTTCAGAACGACAGCGTTTAGAAGGTTTGGGGAAACGCAGCGCAGAACTATAAAGTCTGAGGTAATAAGTGCTGCTGAAATGGAGATTTCTGAGTCTGATTTCAGACTTATATGTGTTGCAAATGAAATCTACTGATGCAAATAGATAAAGTGCGACACATTCTGAAACTTACATAACGTGCAATAAACATTTCTGAAATACATAACTCAGACCGTCTCTGATAACAGATCGCTCTAAACTGTAATGTGGACTCATGTATTTTCTGTAAAGCTGCTTTGAAACGATGTATTCTGAAAAGTGCTATACAAATAAATATGAATTAAACTGAATTGCATAAATTAAACACTTCAATGTGTATTTTTGGATGTTTTCTTTTCACTCCTCTGAAACAACATGTTATGAAAAGTCAAATCGCCCAAAATCTCAAAAATGACCGGTGCATGAAAAAACCATGTCTTTGCCTGCGGTGTTTTGTCATAATCATGTAGTAATGTGACTGTACCCGTGTCTCCGGGGGGCCCTGGGTGTCCCGGTCTGCTCTCTCCTTTACTGCCCTTAAACCCCTGAGGGCCTGTGTCCCCTAAAACAGTGACAAACATATTATGCAATTAAAATACAAACCCAAAGCCAAAGTCATTTAGATGATTTGGGCGTGGTATAGCCGGAGATCTCGTCACCTTTGACCCCTGGTGGCCCCTGGACCCCCGGGGGCCCTGAGTATCCCTGAGCCCCGTGTCTGCCGGGATAACCTGGGGACCCGCTGGAGCCCTTGGGCCCTGGAGGCCCGGGGTGTCCCGGGGGCCCTTTAATGCTCTCGCAGGGCTCACAGCGCTGAGGGCCCATCGTCTGCAGGAGCCGGGCCAGCTCGACTGAGGAACACACACATGCTTTACTGAGGGGACATCTCACTTCTACTGGGAAAACACACAATCACTTCCTCCAGTAATATCTCATCCAAAGAAAAGGCATTTCAAGTCGGCATCTATCTATATTCATATGCATCTTATTGGACTGTAAGTGATTCATGCATGCATGTTTTGTTTTAAAAAGCAAAATAAAAAAAAATGATTTGTCATAAATCTGACATTAAAAGGTCGAAATTATGAAAGAAAATGTCATTATGACATTAAAAAGTTGAAATGGAAAAAAAAAAACATAAAAAAGGTCAAAATTATGAATTTTATCTAAATATTTTGACTTTTATCTTTGTCATAGTTTTTACTTTTTATGCCAACATTTGACTTTTTATTTCATAATTATGACTTAGAATGTCAATTTTGAATTTTCAGCCTCATAATTATGACTTACTTGGCATGTCATAATGTCGACTTTTTATCTCATACTTATGACTTAGTATATCATAATTATGATGTACCAAAGCATGGTTATTTCTTCCTCATGTTGCAGAGATGGCTGACCTCTTTAATTCAAAGCAAACTGTAAAAACTGTGATAGCTCAGCAAGTCTTCGTAACAAAAACTCCTTTCTAGTGAACTTTGCTTTTATCCAACAGCTTTAATTGTACGCCGCACGCTATTCTCGGCTCTTCCCACACCAGTTGAGAGAGAGAAAGGAGAGAAGAACGACCTTGACGAAGGTCAGATACTCACTCCTCAGAACGTCTCCGCAGAGCTTCATTAAATGCTCCTCTGAGGGAGGCTTGCCCTGAAACACACATCCACACACTCGTTAGATGGAGTCTGTGCATGAAAAACACACACAGCTTTCAAAGAAGCTCAGTTACACAGTCTTGACCCGAGGCCGTCTTGAAATGATGCGTTCTGACATCATCGCCTCGGCCCGAGGTTTGTTTAGCATCTGTTTATTTCTTATGAAAGGAAATATCTGGTGGCTATAACAAAGATTTTAATTGCTAGTTGTGAGAAAAGTAGGAACACTCACAGGCTTCCCTGGAAATCCCGGAGCGCCGGGTTGTCCCGGAAAACCGTCCTGTCCCGGGAATCCTCTCGCTCCGATCACACCGATGTGACCCACGTCTCCCTTCGGCCCGTCGTGACCTCTGACCCCGGTCTCGCCCACCGAACCTTTCTGGTGGATTAATCACATGATCGACACGTACATCAGCGTAAAGCCACGCATTCCTGCATGTATATTCTTCATGAGTGAGATTAGAGTGGAGCGGCACGATTCATTCAATGAAAATCAAAATCATAATGTGGCCTTGCTGCGTATTAAATCAACGTACAGTTGAAATGCATTGCACTGATTATAACCGGATCTCCACTTCATATTCACATCATTTCTAATATGTTTCTGTGCAGGATTATCCTATATTGGACAATATAATTTGAATAAAAATAAGTTAATACATTTGTTATTACTGTAGTATAATATACAGTGTTATTTTAGTGTTATTTATACTATCTAGTAATAATTTTCAGTTTTTTTATTTCATTTTAAAGTAAATTTGTTATGTACTTTTGTCATTTTTATTAGTGTGTGTATATATATATATATATATATATATATATATATATATATATATATATACTGTATATATCTTTATATTCAGTTTTGTTTTAGTAAGTTTAGTACTTATTTATTTCAGTAAGGTGCCGAGGTAATTTCTTTAACGTTTATTTAATCTAATATTTATATTTTATTTTACTTCAGCTTTTTATCAGTTAATGAAAATTATTTTTAATAGTTTTACAGATAACACTTCCAATTAGTTAACCTTTTTAACACAGTAACTGATATTAACTAACAATGAACAATTCATTAGTTACAGTATTTATTAATCTTTCTTTATATTAGTTAGTAAAAATGCAACTGTTCATTGTTAGTCCATTACATAATGTGAACAGACACAACATTATTACATTTCACTTTAATGATGCATAAGTAAATGCTGAAATTGACATTAGCAAAGATTAATAAATGCTTTAGAATTATTTTGTATTGTTAGTTGGAAATGTTAATGTAAACATCCTGATGTAAAGTAGTTTCAGTTTTAGTAAACAACAACACTGATATATAATATTCCACAATGTTCAAAGAGACTGAAAAACAATCAGGAAGCGTGTTGTTGTTAAGCAGGAATATGAAATGTTAAAGATTAAATCACAATCACAATATTTGTCCAAATAATCAAACGGTGCAGCTCTAGTGTGGAGTAAACACACAGAACATATTTAATAAACCTCTCTGGAGGAAAAATGCATTCTGTTAAAGTGATTTGCATTTATGTCTGGAAACTGATTTGCCCACAAGCATGAAATAATAAACACACAGGAACAATCCTCTGGTTTCCACAGGCCAGGCTTTGAGAACCTGATCATGATCCTGGTGTAACGTAAGCAGGAATGGGTTAATGGGACTGAAGTGTGTAATTCTGCAAACCTCTCCTTTGCTTCCCCTCGGCCCGACTGCACCCTGTTCAGAAAGAGGAAACGTTATGATCAAACCAGAGGATTTTCATCCTCACAGCGAATGAAGAAAGAGACTGAATCACACTGACCGAAGTTTGACACTTCTTAAAGGGGGGGTACAATGGTGTTTCATGTATTCAGAGTTGTTTACAGTGTTAAAGAGATGGATTCTCATGCTAAACATGGCCAAAGTTTAAAAAAAATATTTTGGACGAATAATGGAGAATTTCTTATATGAGCATTTCTCGCGGAAAAGCGCGCCCGCGCACACGTCGACCAGAGGAGAGCGAGACCGCGCACATCCACGCGCTTCAACAGGAAATCATCGGCAGCGCTGCATAGGATTTGTTTGCATAGAATGTCTCCAAAAAAAGTGTGTTTTTGGATGTGAGGGAGAGCATACCGTGTTCAGCTTTCCAAAGAACCCAGTGTTACAGGAACAGTGGATGCAGTTTGTTTTTATTCAGACCTTTATTATGTTATTTTAGAATGATGATTCATAACTGTTCTCTGACACAAATGGTTTGTGAGTCAATGTCTGTGACTAAAGTTTTTACCCAGAAATCAGGAGTGTCTTCTGCAAATTCTAGAATGACTCAACAGGATCAAAGAATCTGAATGTGGCAATTCAGTTTAAGAAGTCAGTGTTCACTCTTATATAGAGTTCCTTCGGGCGCTTCATATGAAGAACCTTTCAGTGCTTCCCAAAATGGGATCATTTTATGGATTTAGTTTTAATGAATTCATTTTATATTCATTTCTTTTTCATTTTGATTATATTTTATGAATTAAACAGCTTGCAAACATACTGTACCTCTAGAATGTGAACATGCAATTGTTTAAAACATTTCTCCTTATATAGAACATTTTTGCCAGTTCTGTGTTAACAAACATGTATTCATTATTTCAATGAGCTCATTGTTTCTGCCTTAAATTATTATATTGTTTAAATTAATGCATTATTAGCTAACTGTGATTTGTGTATGTACGTTTCTGAAATGCATAACTCAGACTCCTCTGATTATAGATCACTGTAATGTGGACTGTGGATTGTGGAAAGCGCTATACAAATAAATGTGAATTGAACTGAACTGTATAGAACCCCATTGAACTTGTTTTTCTAAGAGTGTACAAATTAATGTAATTATTAAACTTCCTACTGTAGCCATCATTTAATGACTTTATCATTCAGAATTGTATATGAAATGAGGTTGCAAGCAGAAATATAATGCAAATATGAATGGAATGAAATCAAAGAAACGCACCTGCTATAAGTGTACTTTTTAATAATTCACTTCATTGTTTTGGTGATGTGATATTTATTGTGTATTGTATTTATTGTTTTGAAATATTTCCAGAAAGGTTTATGATGTAATTATCTATATTGCAAAATATCCTCTGAGGTTTGAATTCATTTGAACTTCAGTTCAGTAAATTCCTCTTCCAGCTCATCTGATCTGAGCCGCTTCTTAATCTGTCCATGCTTCAAACGGTCTATAAGTGCTGTAAGTGAATATATAAGGTTCTATAAGTTATATAAGGTTGTATAAGTTGTATAAGTTCTATAAGGTTCTATAAGGTTCTATGAGGTTCTATAAGTTCTATAAGGTTCTATAAGTGCTATAAGGTTCAATAAGATTCTATAAGTTCTATAAGGTTCTATAAGTTCTATAAGGTTCTATAAGGTTCTATGAGGTTCTATAAGTTCTATAAGGTTCTATGAGGTTCTATAAGTTCTATAAGGTTCTATAAGTTCTATAAGGTTCTATAAGGTTCTATGAGGTTCTATAAGTTCTATAAGGTTCTATAAGTGCTATAAGGTTCTATGAGGTTCTATAAGGTTCAATAAGATTCTATAAGTTCTATAAGGTTCTATAAGTTCTATAAGGTTCTATGAGGTTCTATAAGTTCTATAAGGTTCTCTAATGGCGCTTTTCCATTACCAGTACCAGCTCAACTCGACTCGACTCGGCTCGGCTCGGCTCGCTTTTCGCTCCGTTTTCCATTGCAGATAGTACCTCCACAATAGTACCTGGTCGTCATAGCGACGCCGCAGGAAACTGCCGTGACTTAGTCTTTTACGCGAGACGCGCGAGACACACCCGCTATCCACACACACAGGACAATGGAGGAAATCGAGTGTATGCTGTTTTTGGATGTTTTTATTTTTGTTTTTGCTGTTTTTTTATTCAGGATACTCCGTCTGGCGCGTGCAATGATGACGCAGTGAATAGTGACGATTCTCTCTGACCAATCAGCAATCTGTCATGTTTTCACGTCACATTTTAGTATCGCCTCAGCTCGCCTCAGCCCGCTTAGAACCTCGCCGGAGGTGGTACGAAAAAAAGTACCTGGAAACAGGTACAGGTACAACTTTTACACAGTGGAAAACCAAACAGAGCCGAGTCGAGTCGAGCCGAGGCGAGCTGGTACTGTGTAGTGGAAAAGCGCCATAAGGTTCCATAAGTGCAGTGCAGGGCTATAAGAGGTGGCGCCCCCTGGTGGATGAAGGTGTTTCAACACTTACTGAAAAGCCAGGAATCCCAGGAAAGCCTTTGCTGCCTTTTTCCCCCTGTGAATAAGAGCGGGTCTGTGTTAGCAGGGGTCTCCATCTCTGAAAGGTTATATTAGCATTCAAAATCAACGGGTGGTTCTTATAACCTTTACAAGACTGTGTCACATCCCGTTTACTGACAGAGACTGAGCTAACTACACTTAGGGAGATGTTCCCTATGGATATTATTATGGTAAAGTACACAAATTACACTGCAGCTGCAAGCAAATATATTAGCCTAATGTATTATATTATATTTGATACGCACAATTGTAGGGCTTTTAAATGATCAACTTTGCTGTGACACTCAGTCCAGTCCTTCTGTGTCTGACTGAGAGTGAACGTCTGTTAGTGTAACTGTACAAGCGTCCTTCAGCTCGAGCTCCACGAGTCTTTCTGCTGTCAAATCTGACATGATTTTATCAAGGAAACGTGAGAATAACTTTAATGTTGTTAGTAATATTTACTTGATTATCCAGACATCATTTATTAGAAAAATCACGAGTATCAAATATGATCATCAGGCTTTTGATGAAGGTTTATTAGTTCATCTCTCAATCATCATATTGCATTGGATTATACGATTTAAACTACAGAGCTTTGATCATAAATCTGAGCATTTAATATTTTATTAAGACATATTTTTGGCAGATATTGATACTTACTGTATATGCATTTTATGCAAGTATCTGCTTTACTGTTATAAAGACTGATTTACAGAATTTCCTCTTAACTTAACAGGGTTTTAAAGTGATAACGTTAAACGTTTCCACCAAAAATCCCCACTAAATCTATTATTATGCTTTGAAAACATCAAGGTTAGAGATTAATCTGAATCTGTGTTGAAATCAAACCCACACCTTTGATAAATCACAAACAGCATTAGTACAAAAGCACTTTTTAAAAAGTGCAGGAACTGTCGAGGGATCTGCACCTGAATGCCTTTGGGTCCCGATTCTCCTCTCTCTCCCTGAAAAACAGAAATATCAGCTTACTTTACCTCTCAACAACAGGGGAATAGTGTCAAAAAATGAATCAAATTAGCTGAAAGCCTTCATATCAAACATATATACAATCATTAGCAGAAACTTTATCCAAAGTGACTTACTGTACATTAGATTTGCACTGCCACCTCTCATACGCAACTTACTACTGCATATATGAATATGCATGTAAAACATATTAAATGGTAGCTGGTTTCTAGCTAATCATTAGCTGGATCAAACTGGTTTAAATGGATGACCAGAGCTGGAAAAAACAGATCATACTGGCTTAAACTAGTTCAGCTGAACAAGGAAGCAGGAGATTGTTTACCACGTCCTAAAGCACAGTTACCATATACTATATACTATATGTTGTTCGAACTTCTATGAAATATTGGACTACAAGACTATCCTAGTATTCAGACTCTGTGTGAGCAATGCACATTAAACGAGCCGTCTCATGGACTCTCCTCATGAACTCCTACCGTCTGGAAGAAGTTATAAACAGAACAGGTTTAAAGACTCTTTTGTACCGGTATCAGTTAGACTGTTGAACATGGATTAGCGACGTCTACATATTTTTATGTGTATGATGTGTATGAATATTTTGTGTCATTTTTTAATGTATCAGGTGTTGGCGAAATGCTGTCTATGGAGTCCATTCCAAATTTCCCCATCAGGGACGATCAGGACTGTTTCATGTCATTAATATGGTTTATCTGGATGTTGCAGAAGGGAATTGCGTTCCTTTATTGAGCTCAAACACTCGATGACCAAACAGATGCGGATTATTCCCTGCACACACACTTTTATCCGAAGCGACTCGAGCGACATCTGGGAATCTGATCTTAGACCTCGATGTCGTGAGTGTCATGAGCCGATTCAGTTCAATGTTTGATTGTAGATCTAGTTTAGCTGATTAATACTTTCATTTATCAAGGACGCATTAAATTGATCAAAAGTGACAGTAAATGTTACAAAAGATTCTGTGTAATGCTGTTCTTTTGAACTTTCTAGTACTCAAAGAAACCTGAAAAATAAAATGTATGACGGTTTACACAGAAATATGAAGCAGCACAAGTGTTTTACACACTGATAATAATCATAAGTGTTTCTTGAGCATCAAATCATCATATTAGAGTGATTTCTGAAGGATCATGTGACACTGGAATTCAGCTTTGATCACAGGAATAAATTAAACTTTACTATATATTCACATAGAAAACAGCTGATTTACATTATACTAGTATTTCACTGTTTTTACTGTATTTTCAATCAAATAAACGCAGCTTTGGTGAGCAGAAGACACTCTTTGACAAACATTAAAAACCTCTGACAGCTGTAGTGCATGTGGAGGTTTCTTCATGTTTGTGGAACGGCAGCTTCACCTCGTACGAGTGAGGTCGTATGAATTAGCCACCTCATAAAATTTGTTCGAATTGCCGTGAGAACGGGTTGGCTTTACCTTGTGTCCTTTATATCCCTGAAGGCCCATCGCTCCGGGAACTCCTGGAGATCCGGGATCACCCTGGTCACCCTGTGGGATTCACAATACATCTGAGAATAAACTCCTCATTCATCCAGGAGAGCTCTGGATGCTAACGGCACGATTGCGTGACTAAATGCAGAAAATCGAAGACTCTTACCTTTTGACCGGCCGTACCAGGATCACCAGCAATGCCTTTCTCTCCCACTTTACCCTGAACACACACAACAACACAAGTCCCAGCAAGCAATAGCCGTGTATGTTACCTATAGTCCGGCTATGAGTAACACACTTCTAGCCAAAATAACCTTGAATTTGGTTACATGTCATTTTTGCAAAAAATAAGATATTCCATCATGTAAGAAAAATAAACAGAGATTACAAAGTGTTTGGTTTCATTTCCTCATTCATTTCATTTCTTTGTTATCTAATTGATGACTAGTCTATTACATTTTTACTGACAGCCCAAATTTTACTTTGTTTTAGCATAGACGTCTGGGCTGTGCTTGGACGGCTAGTAGACATCTTTTAAACACTAAATTGCTTCGTGGGGAGATCTCATGCTCTCAAAACCACAAGCAATTTCTCCATTATAACTTAGCTAGGAAGAAGCCATTTGTTTCCAGATAACAAGCCCAGTAATCACTGTAAATATTAAAGGCAATTCTGCCACAAAATGATTCTCCTAGAATCCATTTGATAAGGGCACACAATTCCAGGAACGGAATAAATGTAATCTCAGCACGGCTATTCCCACCAGATTCAAGTCAAGGTATTAGCATAATTGCTAGCAGTGATGTTAGTATCGGACGAACCTTGTGTCCGTGGGGTCCGTGTGCTCCAGGAGCCCCTGAAGGCCCCGGCACGCCCTGGAGGGTTTAATCACACAACACAGCGTTAAACACTGTCTGGTAACACAGAACTGTCTCGCTCCACAAATAAAGTTTCAGCACAACTTCAGAAGATATTCGGAAATGAACTTAAGTTAAAAAGCGCAATCAAAAACTGCATAAATAAATTACATTGGAAACTATGATGTTACAAACAGATAAAAGTTTTTATTCGATGTACTTACTTACTTTGGAAAACTTGTCACTCCAAGTAATTAGTAAAGGTCAGCACACATTCATTTAAACAAATAATGTTTTGTTGAGCCAACTAGCCAACTTAATAAATGTAAGTTCCTGTGTCATACTAACCAGACTTGTCTTTATCGGACCAGTGCTGCATCCCAATTCACACACTATCCGTCCTAATCGGATTATGCTGAAATGAGTATTCCAAAGACTTTTCTGGTTAGAATCCGAAATGCAGATCTGTGCACAACGGCTAATATTGCCCACAACTATTGCGAGTTGGACGAGGATTCGATTAGAACATTCAAACACGAATAAAAAGTGTTCATGTGTGCGAGACCGACGTTTAACCCTCTGCTGCTTGTGTGGCGCTCAAAAATGACAGATTTTTTGGTTTATTTCAATTAAATGAATATAGGCTACCATATTTTAGTTTGATAATGTTTTTTATTTAATATTTTGGGGGGATTTTAGATCATAGTTATGATCTATTTATTACCTGTTAATCACTTTTTGAGCATAGACCTGGAAATGAAATTTCCAACTTAAAGTGTTGTAAATCTTGAATGCTTAAAGCACCGACTGAACTTTGGTCTCTTTTTAAAGAAGACATTTGCCAGATTATTGTTGAAGTTAAAAAAGTTAAAAAAGTGAACTTAAAAACAAAAACAAAAAAACATTTATAGGCATTTATTATAGACACAATAAATGAAAAAAGACTCTGAAAAAAAGACTCAATTTAAATTTTATATGAAACACATATTTTTCAAAACATGTTTTACTCTAAAGCCATAATTCTGAGCTTTAGTAAGCGTTTGTTTGGCCGCAATACCAAACGCGTCCACTAGATCTCCCATTCGTTACTCGAACAGCACAACTGTGACTTTCTTTTCCCCAGGACCATTTAACCTTTTCCAATTATGTCCATGATTTTTTATATTCAAATAGCAAGTGCCAAAACCTTTACCAAGTTTTGTACCAATCCGATGAAGTGAAAAAATTCTAACAACCAAAACGTAACATTTTTCGGGTTAAAAATATCCAAACAGCAGCAGAGGGTTAAGTAGAGAGCTATAGATAAAGGGGTTAGAGTGTAATCAGTATTTAACCTGACGAAAATATATTTATTCAATGTTATCCACATTATATTTCATTTGCAACAGCATTATGAACTTTTATAAAGATACGTTTGGACATAAACTTTTAAATACATCATTATGCAGACGCATGAAAGAGCCACAAATGCAGGTTAATGTGCTGTTTTATTTATCTCTGATTAAATTGAATGTAGAGGATTTTAACTGAGAATTTTAATTTATGGGTGAACTATCCCTTTCAGGAGGGCATCTAATTATCTATGTCACATGGTCCATGTTTACAATACAGTACAAAATAAGTTTCCCCTTTTGTACAGATGGATATGAAATTGAAAGACTAACCGGTGTAGACATTCAGCGACATCTAAATGTTTTGATTGTATTTCATTTTTCCAGATTTAGAACTATACTATAAAAAAAAACAAATTGCTCTTATTCAGTTTTTTGTTGTTAAGTTTAACATTTTTGAAAAAAGCATGAAAATATGGGCCTTTAGGTACACTGGGGTGTTTGGGTCTATAACTGAGAAAATAAGTCATATAAATTGAAAGATGTCGTCATTTAATGTATTTTTTGCCCAAAGCAATGATAAATGATCCTCAGTTCAGCTCACATAGACTGATGTTGTGTTCACTGTGAAGAATTATGAAAAACTGAACCAAGTACTGAGAAATGTGTCCTAGTGAAAACTGTAATGACCCCTCAAACACCACTAGGTGGCAGCAGACTTTCCTCGAGTGTGTGTGTGTCTGTCCATCAGAGGTCACCCTAACACTGTTCACTCTGTCGAGTGTGTGTGTCTGTCCATCAGAGGTCACCCTAACACTGTTCACTCTGTCGAGTGTGTGTGTGTCCATCAGAGGTCACCCTAACACTGTTCACTCTGTCGAGTGTGTGTGTGTCCATCAGAGGTCACCCTAACACTGTTCACTCTGTCGAGTGTGTGTGTTTGTCCATCAGAGGTCACCCTAACACTGTTCACTCTGTCGAGTGTATGTGTGTTTGTCCATCAGAGGTCACCCTAACACTGTTCACTCTGTCGAGTGTGTGTGTGTTTGTCCATCAGAGGTCACCCTAACACTGTTCACTCTGTCGAGTGTGTGTGTGTTTGTCCATCAGAGGTCACCCTAACACTGTTCACTCTGTCGAGTGTGTGTGTGTCTGTCCATCAGAGGTCACCCTAACACTGTTCACTCTGTCGAGTGTGTGTGTCTGTCCATCAGAGGTCACCCTAACACTGTTCACTCTGTCGAGTGTGTGTGTGTTTGTCCATCAGAGGTCACCCTAACACTGTTCACTCTGTCGAGTGTGTGTGTGTCTGTCCATCAGAGGTCACCCTAACACTGTTCACTCTGTCGAGTGTGTGTGTGTCTGTCCATCAGAGATCACCCTAACACTGTTCACTCTGTCGAGTGTGTGTGTGTTTGTCCATCAGAGGTCACCCTAACACTGTTCACTCTGTCGAGTGTGTGTGTGTGTGTCCATCAGAGGTCACCCTAACACTGTTCACTCTGTCGAGTGTGTGTGTGTGTGTGTCCATCAGAGGTCACCCTAACACTGTTCACTCTGTCGAGTGTGTGTGTCCATCAGAGGTCACCCTAACACTGTTCACTCTGTCGAGTGTGTGTTTCTATCCATCAGAGGTCACCCTAACACTGTTCACTCTGTCGAGTGTGTGTGTGTGTGTGTGTGTCCATCAGAGGTCACCCTAACACTGTTCACTCTGTCGAGTGTGTGTGTGTGTGTGTCCATCAGAGGTCACCCTAACACTGTTCACTCTGTCGAGTGTGTGTTTCTATCCATCAGAGGTCACCCTAACACTGTTCACTCTGTCGAGTGTGTGTGTGTGTGTGTGTGTCCATCAGAGGTCACCCTAACACTGTTCACTCTGTCGAGTGTGTGTGTGTCCATCAGAGGTCACCCTAACACTGTTCACTCTGTCGAGTGTGTGTGTGTCCATCAGAGGTCACCCTAACACTGTTCACTCTGTCGAGTGTGTGTGTGTGTGTCCATCAGAGGTCACCCTAACACTGTTCACTCTGTCGAGTGTGTGTGTGTGTCCATCAGAGGTCACCCTAACACTGTTCACTCTGTCGAGTGTGTGTGTGTCCATCAGAGGTCACCCTAACACTGTTCACTCTGTCGAGTGTGTGTGTGTGTCCATCAGAGGTCACCCTAACACTGTTCACTCTGTCGAGTGTGTGTGTGTCCATCAGATGTCAGCCTAACACTGTTCACTCTGTCGAGTGTGTGTGTGTGTCCATCAGAGGTCACCCTAACACTGTTCACTCTGTCGAGTGTGTGTGTGTGTCCATCAGAGGTCACCCTAACACTGTTCACTCTGTCGAGTGTGTGTGTGTCCATCAGAGGTCACCCTAACACTGTTCACTCTGTCGAGTGTGTGTGTGTGTCCATCAGAGGTCACCCTAACACTGTTCACTCTGTCGAGTGTGTGTGTGTGTGTGTCCATCAGAGGTCACCCTAACACTGTTCACTCTGTCGAGTGTGTGTGTGTGTCCATCAGAGGTCACCCTAACACTGTTCACTCTGTCGAGTGTGTGTGTCTGTCCATCAGAGGTCACCCTAACACTGTTCACTCTGTCGAGTGTGTGTGTGTTTGTCCATCAGAGGTCACCCTAACACTGTTCACTCTGTCGAGTGTGTGTGTGTGTCCATCAGAGGTCACCCTAACACTGTTCACTCTGTCGAGTGTGTGTGTCTGTCCATCAGAGGTCACCCTAACACTGTTCACTCTGTCGAGTGTGTGTGTGTCTGTCCATCAGAGGTCACCCTAACACTGTTCACTCTGTCGAGTGTGTGTGTGTCTGTCCATCAGAGATCACCCTAACACTGTTCACTCTGTCGAGTGTGTGTGTGTTTGTCCATCAGAGGTCACCCTAACACTGTTCACTCTGTCGAGTGTGTGTGTGTGTCCATCAGAGGTCACCCTAACACTGTTCACTCTGTCGAGTGTGTGTGTGTCCATCAGATGTCAGCCTAACACTGTTCACTCTGTCGAGTGTGTGTGTGTGTCCATCAGAGGTCACCCTAACACTGTTCACTCTGTCGAGTGTGTGTGTGTGTCCATCAGAGGTCACCCTAACACTGTTCACTCTGTCGAGTGTGTGTGTGTCCATCAGAGGTCACCCTAACACTGTTCACTCTGTCGAGTGTGTGTGTGTGTCCATCAGAGGTCACCCTAACACTGTTCACTCTGTCGAGTGTGTGTGTGTGTGTGTCCATCAGAGGTCACCCTAACACTGTTCACTCTGTCGAGTGTGTGTGTGTGTCCATCAGAGGTCACCCTAACACTGTTCACTCTGTCGAGTGTGTGTGTGTCCATCAGATGTCACCCTAACACTGTTCACTCTGTCGAGTGTGTGTGTGTGTCCATCAGAGGTCACCCTAACACTGTTCACTCTGTCGAGTGTGTGTGTGTGTCCATCAGAGGTCACCCTAACACTGTTCACTCTGTCGAGTGTGTGTGTGTCCATCAGAGGTCACCCTAACACTGTTCACTCTGTCGAGTGTGTGTGTGTCCATCAGATGTCAGCCTAACACTGTTCACTCTGTCGAGTGTGTGTGTGTGTCCATCAGATGTCAGCCTAACACTGTTCACTCTGTCGAGTGTGTGTGTGTGTGTCCATCAGAGGTCACCCTAACACTGTTCACTCTGTCGAGTGTGTGTGTGTGTCCATCAGAGGTCACCCTAACACTGTTCACTCTGTCGAGTGTGTGTGTGTCCATCAGAGGTCACCCTAACACTGTTCACTCTGTCGAGTGTGTGTTTGTCCATCAGAGGTCACCCTAACACTGTTCACTCTGTCGAGTGTGTGTGTGTGTCCATCAGAGGTCACCCTAACACTGTTCACTCTGTCGAGTGTGTGTGTGTGTGTGTCCATCAGAGGTCACCCTAACACTGTTCACTCTGTCGAGTGTGTGTGTGTGTCCATCAGAGGTCACCCTAACACTGTTCACTCTGTCGAGTGTGTGTGTGTCCATCAGATGTCAGCCTAACACTGTTCACTCTGTCGAGTGTGTGTGTGTGTCCATCAGAGGTCACCCTAACACTGTTCACTCTGTCGAGTGTGTGTGTGTGTCCATCAGAGGTCACCCTAACACTGTTCACTCTGTCGAGTGTGTGTGTGTGTGTGTCCATCAGAGGTCACCCTAACACTGTTCACTCTGTCGAGTGTGTGTGTGTGTGTGTCCATCAGATGTCAGCCTAACACTGTTCACTCTGTCGAGTGTGTGTGTGTGTCCATCAGAGGTCACCCTAACACTGTTCACTCTGTCGAGTGTGTGTGTGTGTCCATCAGAGGTCACCCTAACACTGTTCACTCTGTCGAGTGTGTGTTTGTCCATCAGAGGTCACCCTAACACTGTTCACTCTGTCGAGTGTGTGTGTGTGTCCATCAGAGGTCACCCTAACACTGTTCACTCTGTCGAGTGTGTGTGTGTGTGTGTCCATCAGAGGTCACCCTAACACTGTTCACTCTGTCGAGTGTGTGTGTGTGTCCATCAGAGGTCACCCTAACACTGTTCACTCTGTCGAGTGTGTGTGTGTCCATCAGATGTCAGCCTAACACTGTTCACTCTGTCGAGTGTGTGTGTGTGTCCATCAGAGGTCACCCTAACACTGTTCACTCTGTCGAGTGTGTGTGTGTGTCCATCAGAGGTCACCCTAACACTGTTCACTCTGTCGAGTGTGTGTGTGTGTGTGTCCATCAGAGGTCACCCTAACACTGTTCACTCTGTCGAGTGTGTGTGTGTGTCCATCAGAGGTCACCCTAACACTGTTCACTCTGTCGAGTGTGTGTGTGTCCATCAGATGTCACCCTAACACTGTTCACTCTGTCGAGTGTGTGTGTGTGTGTCCATCAGAGGTCACCCTAACACTGTTCACTCTGTCGAGTGTGTGTGTGTGTCCATCAGAGGTCACCCTAACACTGTTCACTCTGTCGAGTGTGTGTGTGTCCATCAGAGGTCACCCTAACACTGTTCACTCTGTCGAGTGTGTGTGTGTCCATCAGAGGTCACCCTAACACTGTTCACTCTGTCGAGTGTGTGTTTGTCCATCAGAGGTCACCCTAACACTGTTCACTCTGTCGAGTGTGTGTGTGTGTCCATCAGAGGTCACCCTAACACTGTTCACTCTGTCGAGTGTGTGTGTGTCCATCAGAGGTCACCCTAACACTGTTCACTCTGTCGAGTGTGTGTTTGTCCATCAGAGGTCACCCTAACACTGTTCACTCTGTCGAGTGTGTGTGTCCATCAGAGGTCACCCTAACACTGTTCACTCTGTCGAGTGTGTGTGTCCATCAGAGGTCACCCTAACACTGTTCACTCTGTCGAGTGTGTGTGTGTTTGTCCATCAGAGGTCACCCTAACACTGTTCACTCTGTCGAGTGTGTGTGTGTGTCCATCAGAGGTCACCCTAACACTGTTCACTCTGTCGAGTGTGTGTGTGTCCATCAGATGTCAGCCTAACACTGTTCACTCTGTCGAGTGTGTGTGTGTCCATCAGAGGTCACCCTAACACTGTTCACTCTGTCGAGTGTGTGTGTGTTTGTCCATCAGAGATCACCCTAACACTGTTCACTCTGTCGAGTGTGTGTGTGTGTGTCCATCAGAGGTCACCCTAACACTGTTCACTCTGTCGAGTGTGTGTGTGTCCATCAGAGGTCACCCTAACACTGTTCACTCTGTCGAGTGTGTGTGTGTGTCCATCAGATGTCAGCCTAACACTGTTCACTCTGTCGAGTGTGTGTGTGTGTGTCCATCAGAGGTCACCCTAACACTGTTCACTCTGTCGAGTGTGTGTGTGTCCATCAGAGGTCACCCTAACACTGTTCACTCTGTCGAGTGTGTGTGTGTCCATCAGAGGTCACCCTAACACTGTTCACTCTGTCGAGTGTGTGTGTGTGTGTGTGTGTCCATCAGAGGTCACCCTAACACTGTTCACTCTGTCGAGTGTGTGTGTGTCCATCAGAGGTCACCCTAACACTGTTCACTCTGTCGAGTGTGTGTGTGTCCATCAGAGGTCACCCTAACACTGTTCACTCTGTCGAGTGTGTGTGTGTGTGTCCATCAGAGGTCACCCTAACACTGTTCACTCTGTCGAGTGTGTGTGTGTGTCCATCAGAGGTCACCCTAACACTGTTCACTCTGTCGAGTGTGTGTGTGTCCATCAGAGGTCACCCTAACACTGTTCACTCTGTCGAGTGTGTGTGTGTGTCCATCAGAGGTCACCCTAACACTGTTCACTCTGTCGAGTGTGTGTGTGTCCATCAGAGGTCACCCTAACACTGTTCACTCTGTCGAGTGTGTGTTTCTATCCATCAGAGGTCACCCTAACACTGTTCACTCTGTCGAGTGTGTGTGTGTGTGTGTGTGTCCATCAGAGGTCACCCTAACACTGTTCACTCTGTCGAGTGTGTGTGTGTCCATCAGAGGTCACCCTAACACTGTTCACTCTGTCGAGTGTGTGTGTGTTTGTCCATCAGAGGTCACCCTAACACTGTTCACTCTGTCGAGTGTGTGTGTGTGTGTCCATCAGAGGTCACCCTAACACTGTTCACTCTGTCGAGTGTGTGTGTGTGTGTGTGTGTCCATCAGAGGTCACCCTAACACTGTTCACTCTGTCGAGTGTGTGTGTCCATCAGAGGTCACCCTAACACTGTTCACTCTGTCGAGTGTGTGTTTCTATCCATCAGAGGTCACCCTAACACTGTTCACTCTGTCGAGTGTGTGTGTGTGTGTGTGTGTGTGTCCATCAGAGGTCACCCTAACACTGTTCACTCTGTCGAGTGTGTGTGTGTGTGTGTCCATCAGAGGTCACCCTAACACTGTTCACTCTGTCGAGTGTGTGTTTCTATCCATCAGAGGTCACCCTAACACTGTTCACTCTGTCGAGTGTGTGTGTGTGTGTGTGTGTGTCCATCAGAGGTCACCCTAACACTGTTCACTCTGTCGAGTGTGTGTGTGTCCATCAGAGGTCACCCTAACACTGTTCACTCTGTCGAGTGTGTGTGTGTCCATCAGAGGTCACCCTAACACTGTTCACTCTGTCGAGTGTGTGTGTGTCCATCAGAGGTCACCCTAACACTGTTCACTCTGTCGAGTGTGTGTGTGTCCATCAGAGGTCACCCTAACACTGTTCACTCTGTCGAGTGTGTGTGTGTCCATCAGAGGTCACCCTAACACTGTTCACTCTGTCGAGTGTGTGTGTGTGTGTCCATCAGAGGTCACCCTAACACTGTTCACTCTGTCGAGTGTGTGTGTGTGTCCATCAGAGGTCACCCTAACACTGTTCACTCTGTCGAGTGTGTGTGTGTCCATCAGAGGTCACCCTAACACTGTTCACTCTGTCGAGTGTGTGTGTGTGTCCATCAGAGGTCACCCTAACACTGTTCACTCTGTCGAGTGTGTGTGTGTCCATCAGATGTCAGCCTAACACTGTTCACTCTGTCGAGTGTGTGTGTGTGTCCATCAGAGGTCACCCTAACACTGTTCACTCTGTCGAGTGTGTGTGTGTGTCCATCAGAGGTCACCCTAACACTGTTCACTCTGTCGAGTGTGTGTGTGTCCATCAGAGGTCACCCTAACACTGTTCACTCTGTCGAGTGTGTGTGTGTGTGTCCATCAGAGGTCACCCTAACACTGTTCACTCTGTCGAGTGTGTGTGTGTCCATCAGATGTCACCCTAACACTGTTCACTCTGTCGAGTGTGTGTGTGTGTCCATCAGAGGTCACCCTAACACTGTTCACTCTGTCGAGTGTGTGTGTGTGTCCATCAGAGGTCACCCTAACACTGTTCACTCTGTCGAGTGTGTGTGTGTCCATCAGAGGTCACCCTAACACTGTTCACTCTGTCGAGTGTGTGTGTGTCCATCAGATGTCAGCCTAACACTGTTCACTCTGTCGAGTGTGTGTGTCGATCAGAGGTCACCCTAACACTGTTCACTCTGTCGAGTGTGTGTGTCCATCAGAGGTCACCCTAACACTGTTCACTCTGTCGAGTGTGTGTGTGTTTGTCCATCAGAGGTCACCCTAACACTGTTCACTCTGTCGAGTGTGTGTGTGTGTCCATCAGAGGTCACCCTAACACTGTTCACTCTGTCGAGTGTGTGTGTGTCCATCAGATGTCAGCCTAACACTGTTCACTCTGTCGAGTGTGTGTGTGTCCATCAGAGGTCACCCTAACACTGTTCACTCTGTCGAGTGTGTGTGTGTGTCCATCAGAGGTCACCCTAACACTGTTCACTCTGTCGAGTGTGTGTGTGTCCATCAGAGGTCACCCTAACACTGTTCACTCTGTCGAGTGTGTGTGTGTCCATCAGAGGTCACCCTAACACTGTTCACTCTGTCGAGTGTGTGTGTGTTTGTCCATCAGAGATCACCCTAACACTGTTCACTCTGTCGAGTGTGTGTGTGTGTCCATCAGAGGTCACCCTAACACTGTTCACTCTGTCGAGTGTGTGTGTGTCCATCAGAGGTCACCCTAACACTGTTCACTCTGTCGAGTGTGTGTGTGTGTCCATCAGATGTCAGCCTAACACTGTTCACTCTGTCGAGTGTGTGTGTGTGTGTCCATCAGAAGTCACCCTAACACTGTTCACTCTGTCGAGTGTGTGTGTGTCCATCAGAGGTCACCCTAACACTGTTCACTCTGTCGAGTGTGTGTGTGTCCATCAGAGGTCACCCTAACACTGTTCACTCTGTCGAGTGTGTGTGTGTGTGTGTGTGTCCATCAGAGGTCACCCTAACACTGTTCACTCTGTCGAGTGTGTGTGTGTCCATCAGAGGTCACCCTAACACTGTTCACTCTGTCGAGTGTGTGTGTGTCCATCAGAGGTCACCCTAACACTGTTCACTCTGTCGAGTGTGTGTGTGTCCATCAGAGGTCACCCTAACACTGTTCACTCTGTCGAGTGTGTGTGTGTGTGTCCATCAGAGGTCACCCTAACACTGTTCACTCTGTCGAGTGTGTGTGTGTGTCCATCAGAGGTCACCCTAACACTGTTCACTCTGTCGAGTGTGTGTGTGTCCATCAGAGGTCACCCTAACACTGTTCACTCTGTCGAGTGTGTGTGTGTGTCCATCAGAGGTCACCCTAACACTGTTCACTCTGTCGAGTGTGTGTGTGTCCATCAGAGGTCACCCTAACACTGTTCACTCTGTCGAGTGTGTGTGTGTGTCCATCAGAGGTCACCCTAACACTGTTCACTCTGTCGAGTGTGTGTGTGTCCATCAGATGTCACCCTAACACTGTTCACTCTGTCGAGTGTGTGTGTGTGTCCATCAGAGGTCACCCTAACACTGTTCACTCTGTCGAGTGTGTGTGTGTGTCCATCAGAGGTCACCCTAACACTGTTCACTCTGTCGAGTGTGTGTGTGTCCATCAGAGGTCACCCTAACACTGTTCACTCTGTCGAGTGTGTGTGTGTCCATCAGATGTCAGCCTAACACTGTTCACTCTGTCGAGTGTGTGTGTCCATCAGAGGTCACCCTAACACTGTTCACTCTGTCGAGTGTGTGTGTGTGTCCATCAGAGGTCACCCTAACACTGTTCACTCTGTCGAGTGTGTGTGTGTCCATCAGAGGTCACCCTAACACTGTTCACTCTGTCGAGTGTGTGTGTGTGTCCATCAGAGGTCACCCTAACACTGTTCACTCTGTCGAGTGTGTGTGTGTCCATCAGATGTCACCCTAACACTGTTCACTCTGTCGAGTGTGTGTGTGTGTCCATCAGAGGTCACCCTAACACTGTTCACTCTGTCGAGTGTGTGTGTGTGTCCATCAGAGGTCACCCTAACACTGTTCACTCTGTCGAGTGTGTGTGTGTCCATCAGAGGTCACCCTAACACTGTTCACTCTGTCGAGTGTGTGTTTGTCCATCAGAGGTCACCCTAACACTGTTCACTCTGTCGAGTGTGTGTGTGTCCATCAGATGTCAGCCTAACACTGTTCACTCTGTCGAGTGTGTGTGTCCATCAGAGGTCACCCTAACACTGTTCACTCTGTCGAGTGTGTGTGTGTTTGTCCATCAGAGGTCACCCTAACACTGTTCACTCTGTCGAGTGTGTGTGTGTGTCCATCAGAGGTCACCCTAACACTGTTCACTCTGTCGAGTGTGTGTGTGTCCATCAGAGGTCACCCTAACACTGTTCACTCTGTCGAGTGTGTGTGTGTCCATCAGAGGTCACCCTAACACTGTTCACTCTGTCGAGTGTGTGTGTGTTTGTCCATCAGAGGTCACCCTAACACTGTTCACTCTGTCGAGTGTGTGTGTGTGTCCATCAGAGGTCACCCTAACACTGTTCACTCTGTCGAGTGTGTGTGTGTCCATCAGATGTCAGCCTAACACTGTTCACTCTGTCGAGTGTGTGTGTGTGTCCATCAGAGGTCACCCTAACACTGTTCACTCTGTCGAGTGTGTGTGTGTGTCCATCAGAGGTCACCCTAACACTGTTCACTCTGTCGAGTGTGTGTGTGTCCATCAGAGGTCACCCTAACACTGTTCACTCTGTCGAGTGTGTGTGTGTGTGTCCATCAGAGGTCACCCTAACACTGTTCACTCTGTCGAGTGTGTGTGTGTGTCCATCAGATGTCACCCTAACACTGTTCACTCTGTCGAGTGTGTGTGTGTGTCCATCAGAGGTCACCCTAACACTGTTCACTCTGTCGAGTGTGTGTGTGTGTCCATCAGAGGTCACCCTAACACTGTTCACTCTGTCGAGTGTGTGTGTGTCCATCAGAGGTCACCCTAACACTGTTCACTCTGTCGAGTGTGTGTGTGTCCATCAGATGTCAGCCTAACACTGTTCACTCTGTCGAGTGTGTGTGTCGATCAGAGGTCACCCTAACACTGTTCACTCTGTCGAGTGTGTGTGTCCATCAGAGGTCACCCTAACACTGTTCACTCTGTCGAGTGTGTGTGTGTTTGTCCATCAGAGGTCACCCTAACACTGTTCACTCTGTCGAGTGTGTGTGTGTGTCCATCAGAGGTCACCCTAACACTGTTCACTCTGTCGAGTGTGTGTGTGTCCATCAGATGTCAGCCTAACACTGTTCACTCTGTCGAGTGTGTGTGTGTCCATCAGAGGTCACCCTAACACTGTTCACTCTGTCGAGTGTGTGTGTGTGTCCATCAGAGGTCACCCTAACACTGTTCACTCTGTCGAGTGTGTGTGTGTCCATCAGAGGTCACCCTAACACTGTTCACTCTGTCGAGTGTGTGTGTGTCCATCAGAGGTCACCCTAACACTGTTCACTCTGTCGAGTGTGTGTGTGTTTGTCCATCAGAGATCACCCTAACACTGTTCACTCTGTCGAGTGTGTGTGTGTGTCCATCAGAGGTCACCCTAACACTGTTCACTCTGTCGAGTGTGTGTGTGTCCATCAGAGGTCACCCTAACACTGTTCACTCTGTCGAGTGTGTGTGTGTGTCCATCAGATGTCAGCCTAACACTGTTCACTCTGTCGAGTGTGTGTGTGTGTGTCCATCAGAAGTCACCCTAACACTGTTCACTCTGTCGAGTGTGTGTGTGTCCATCAGAGGTCACCCTAACACTGTTCACTCTGTCGAGTGTGTGTGTGTCCATCAGAGGTCACCCTAACACTGTTCACTCTGTCGAGTGTGTGTGTGTGTGTGTGTGTCCATCAGAGGTCACCCTAACACTGTTCACTCTGTCGAGTGTGTGTGTGTCCATCAGAGGTCACCCTAACACTGTTCACTCTGTCGAGTGTGTGTGTGTCCATCAGAGGTCACCCTAACACTGTTCACTCTGTCGAGTGTGTGTGTGTCCATCAGAGGTCACCCTAACACTGTTCACTCTGTCGAGTGTGTGTGTGTGTGTCCATCAGAGGTCACCCTAACACTGTTCACTCTGTCGAGTGTGTGTGTGTGTCCATCAGAGGTCACCCTAACACTGTTCACTCTGTCGAGTGTGTGTGTGTCCATCAGAGGTCACCCTAACACTGTTCACTCTGTCGAGTGTGTGTGTGTGTCCATCAGAGGTCACCCTAACACTGTTCACTCTGTCGAGTGTGTGTGTGTCCATCAGAGGTCACCCTAACACTGTTCACTCTGTCGAGTGTGTGTGTGTGTCCATCAGAGGTCACCCTAACACTGTTCACTCTGTCGAGTGTGTGTGTGTCCATCAGATGTCACCCTAACACTGTTCACTCTGTCGAGTGTGTGTGTGTGTCCATCAGAGGTCACCCTAACACTGTTCACTCTGTCGAGTGTGTGTGTGTGTCCATCAGAGGTCACCCTAACACTGTTCACTCTGTCGAGTGTGTGTGTGTCCATCAGAGGTCACCCTAACACTGTTCACTCTGTCGAGTGTGTGTGTGTCCATCAGATGTCAGCCTAACACTGTTCACTCTGTCGAGTGTGTGTGTCCATCAGAGGTCACCCTAACACTGTTCACTCTGTCGAGTGTGTGTGTGTGTCCATCAGAGGTCACCCTAACACTGTTCACTCTGTCGAGTGTGTGTGTGTCCATCAGAGGTCACCCTAACACTGTTCACTCTGTCGAGTGTGTGTGTGTGTCCATCAGAGGTCACCCTAACACTGTTCACTCTGTCGAGTGTGTGTGTGTCCATCAGATGTCACCCTAACACTGTTCACTCTGTCGAGTGTGTGTGTGTGTCCATCAGAGGTCACCCTAACACTGTTCACTCTGTCGAGTGTGTGTGTGTGTCCATCAGAGGTCACCCTAACACTGTTCACTCTGTCGAGTGTGTGTGTGTCCATCAGAGGTCACCCTAACACTGTTCACTCTGTCGAGTGTGTGTTTGTCCATCAGAGGTCACCCTAACACTGTTCACTCTGTCGAGTGTGTGTGTGTCCATCAGATGTCAGCCTAACACTGTTCACTCTGTCGAGTGTGTGTGTCCATCAGAGGTCACCCTAACACTGTTCACTCTGTCGAGTGTGTGTGTGTTTGTCCATCAGAGGTCACCCTAACACTGTTCACTCTGTCGAGTGTGTGTGTGTGTCCATCAGAGGTCACCCTAACACTGTTCACTCTGTCGAGTGTGTGTGTGTCCATCAGAGGTCACCCTAACACTGTTCACTCTGTCGAGTGTGTGTGTGTCCATCAGAGGTCACCCTAACACTGTTCACTCTGTCGAGTGTGTGTGTGTTTGTCCATCAGAGGTCACCCTAACACTGTTCACTCTGTCGAGTGTGTGTGTGTGTCCATCAGAGGTCACCCTAACACTGTTCACTATGTCGAGTGTGTGTGTGTCCATCAGAGGTCACCCTAACACTGTTCACTCTGTCGAGTGTGTGTGTGTGTGTCCATCAGAGGTCACCCTAACACTGTTCACTCTGTCGAGTGTGTGTGTGTCCATCAGAGGTCACCCTAACACTGTTCACTCTGTCGAGTGTGTGTGTGTTTGTCCATCAGAGATCACCCTAACACTGTTCACTCTGTCGAGTGTGTGTGTGTGTCCATCAGAGGTCACCCTAACACTGTTCACTCTGTCGAGTGTGTGTGTGTCCATCAGAGGTCACCCTAACACTGTTCACTCTGTCGAGTGTGTGTGTGTGTGTGTCCATCAGAGGTCACCCTAACACTTTTCACTCTGTCGAGTGTGTGTGTCCATCAGAGGTCACCCTAACACTGTTCACTCTGTCGAGTGTGTGTGTGTTTGTCCATCAGAGGTCACCCTAACACTGTTCACTCTGTCGAGTGTGTGTGTGTGTGTGTCCATCAGAGGTCACCCTAACACTGTTCACTCTGTCGAGTGTGTGTGTGTGTCCATCAGAGGTCACCCTAACACTGTTCACTCTGTCGAGTGTGTGTGTGTGTGTCCATCAGAGATCACCCTAACACTGTTCACTCTGTCGAGTGTGTGTGTGTCCATCAGATGTCAGCCTAACACTGTTCACTCTGTCGAGTGTGTGTGTGTTTGTCCATCAGAGGTCACCCTAACACTGTTCACTCTGTCGAGTGTGTGTGTGTCCATCAGAGATCACCCTAACACTGTTCACTCTGTCGAGTGTGTGTGTGTCCATCAGAGGTCACCCTAACACTGTTCACTCTGTCGAGTGTGTGTGTGTCCATCAGAGGTCACCCTAACACTGTTCACTCTGTCGAGTGTGTGTGTGTTTGTCCATCAGAGGTCACCCTAACACTGTTCACTCTGTCGAGTGTGTGTGTGTGTCCATCAGAGGTCACCCTAACACTGTTCACTCTGTCGAGTGTGTGTGTGTCCATCAGAGGTCACCCTAACACTGTTCACTCTGTCGAGTGTGTGTGTGTGTCCATCAGAGGTCACCCTAACACTGTTCACTCTGTCGAGTGTGTGTCTGTCCATCAGACGTCAGCCTAACACTGTTCACTCTGTCGAGTGTGTGTGTGTGTCCATCAGAGATCACCCTAACACTGTTCACTATGTCGAGTGTGTGTGTGTGTTTGTCCATCAGAGGTCACCCTAACACTGTTCACTCTGTCGAGTGTGTGTGTCCATCAGAGATCACCCTAACACTGTTCACTCTGTCGAGTGTGTGTGTGTGTGTGTGTCCATCAGAGGTCACCCTAACACTGTTCACTCTGTCGAGTGTGTGTGTCCATCAGAGGTCACCCTAACACTGTTCACTCTGTCGAGTGTGTGTGTGTGTCCATCAGAGATCACCCTAACACTGTTCACTCTGTCGAGTGTGTGTGTGTCCATCAGAGGTCACCCTAACACTGTTCACTCTGTCGTGTGTGTGTGTGTGTGTGTGTGTGTGTGTGTCTGTCCATCAGAGGTCACCCTAACACTGTTCACTCTGTCGAGTGTGTGTGTGTCCATCAGAGGTCACCCTAACACTGTTCACTCTGTCGAGTGTGTGTGTGTCCATCAGATGTCAGCCTAACACTGTTCACTCTGTCGAGTGTGTGTGTGTCCATCAGAGGTCACCCTAACACTGTTCACTCTGTCGAGTGTGTGTGTGTGTCCATCAGAGATCACCCTAACACTGTTCACTCTGTCGAGTGTGTGTGTGTCCATCAGAGGTCACCCTAACACTGTTCACTCTGTCGAGTGTGTGTGTGTCCATCAGAGATCACCCTAACACTGTTCACTCTGTCGAGTGTGTGTGTGTGTCCATCAGAGATCACCCTAACACTGTTCACTCTGTCGAGTGTGTGTGTGTGTGTGTCCATCAGAGGTCACCCTAACACTGTTCACTCTGTCGAGTGTGTGTGTGTCCATCAGAGGTCACCCTAACACTGTTCACTCTGTCGAGTGTGTGTGTGTCCATCAGAGGTCACCCTAACACTGTTCACTCTGTCGAGTGTGTGTGTGTCCATCAGAGGTCACCCTAACACTGTTCACTCTGTCGAGTGTGTGTGTGTGTCCATCAGAGATCACCCTAACACTGTTCACTCTGTCGAGTGTGTGTGTGTGTCCATCAGAGATCACCCTAACACTGTTCACTCTGTCGAGTGTGTGTGTGTGTGTGTGTGTGTCCATCAGAGGTCACCCTAACACTGTTCACTTTGTCGAGTGTGTGTGTGTGTCCATCAGAGATCACCCTAACACTGTTCACTCTGTCGAGTGTGTGTGTGTGTGTGTGTGTGTCCATCAGAGATCACCCTAACACTGTTCACTCTGTCGAGTGTGTGTGTGTGTCCATCAGAGATCACCCTAACACTGTTCACTCTGTCGAGTGTGTGTGTGTGTGTGTGTGTGTGTGTGTGTCCATCAGAGATCACCCTAACACTGTTCACTCTGTCGAGTGTGTGTGTGTCCATCAGAGATCACCCTAACACTGTTCACTCTGTCGAGTGTGTGTGTGTGTCCATCAGAGATCACCCTAACACTGTTCACTCTGTCGAGTGTGTGTGTGTGTGTGTGTGTGTCCATCAGAGGTCACCCTAACACTGTTCACTTTGTCGAGTGTGTGTGTGTGTCCATCAGAGATCACCCTAACACTGTTCACTCTGTCGAGTGTGTGTGTGTGTGTGTGTGTGTCCATCAGAGATCACCCTAACACTGTTCACTCTGTCGAGTGTGTGTGTGTGTCCATCAGAGATCACCCTAACACTGTTCACTCTGTCGAGTGTGTGTGTGTGTGTGTGTGTGTCCATCAGAGATCACCCTAACACTGTTCACTCTGTCGAGTGTGTGTGTGTGTCCATCAGAGATCACCCTAACACTGTTCACTCTGTCGAGTGTGTGTGTGTGTCCATCAGAGATCACCCTAACACTGTTCACTTTGTAACACAATCGCTGCTTAACCTCTTATCCCTGTCTAAATTGCTCTTGTCTCTCTCAGGATCTGATGAGCCGCTGTCTGGGACACGATCCAATTTCTCTGAAGTGTCCAATTTTCCCGGGTCAGTTGACACAATGAGAGGGTAAAGAGGTAAGCCTGATGCATTGTGGGACGTTTACTCACCGGAGGTCCTCTCGGTCCGGGTGAGCCTTTCTGGCCAGCGGCTCCTCTTGCACCCTAAACCCCCCGACACCAGATCCACAGCGTTACACACACACACACACACTGATGGTGTGTGTGTTAAAGATATGATTCTTACACATGACCGTTTTTAACCTTGTTTATTTTAAAAATGGGTGAATTTCACAAAACCTGTCTGACAGATTTCATTAAAAAATCACAAGAAATAATATTTTGCATAATTTAAATGTTTTGGCACCATTAACATGTTTCACACTATTATAAAACATAAATACATTACTTAATATTATTGTAACACTTTACAATAAGGTTTAATTTGTTAACATTAGTTAATGTATTAACTAACATTAACTAACAATGAACAATACATTTATTGCAGTATTTATTAATCTTTGTTAAGTAAGGGATCATGTACATCCAGCCAGTAGTTATGTCGGAATAAACCTGACAGGGTGATCAGGATCTGGTCTTCGTAACACAAAATGGCCGCCGCTGCGTTTGTATGAAACGAGAGAGAGCAAATCCACGATACTGGATGGCATAATTAAATAACTGTACACAACATATTGATTCGACTGAGTTTTAACATTTTATTAGCTCACCAAACACAAAACTTCCACGAAGAAAAAACTTTCCTAGCGAGCGAGCGTACGTAGGATATGTAGGAGTGTTCCTACGTATACAACTATATATGTATAGTTGTATAAAAATACAGCTGTTCATTGTGTGTTCATGTTAGTTCACAGTGCAGTAACTAATGATAACAAATACAAAATTTAATTTTCATAATGTATAAGTAAATGATGAAAGTAACAGTAACTAAGATTAATAAATGCTGCAGAAGTATTGTTCATTATTAGTTAATGTTAACTAAAGTAGTTAACTAATGCTAACAAATAAACAATAAAATAGTGTTATTGTGTATTATTATTAATAATAAAAGCAAAACAGTAAAATGTATAACACTGAAACTGACTTATATAGATATAGACAGATATATATTCACCTAAACTGATTGATTGATTGATTGATTGATTGATTGATTGATTGACACAAGTCGTGGTGTGTGTGTGTGTGTGTGTGTGTGTGTGTGTGTGTGTTCATACCTGTGCTCCGACCGCTCCTGCTTCACCGGGAAACCCACGGATTCCCTGGAGAGAACAAAATCCGTCAGCGGCACGCTTCATGTCCTTGTGTTTCACACAAACACACACACACACACACCGTCGAGATCAAGTCCCAATATACTTTCATCATTCATCATTTTACAGGATTACCAGGATGCCACTCAAGTAATCCTACGCTCTGGAAAAGCTATTGCTGTAATGGTAGCCTGCCAAGAAAAGGACACAATTGACTTTCTGACATTCACACATATTCAGTGTCTGTTTTTCTCGCCCACTAAACGACTTTAATTGAGATCCATTAAAAACTTCCTCCATGATCTGCTTCTGTTGAGGCTCCAGTGAGTCAGTGATGATCCTCATATTAGAGTACGAAGTCTCTAACCAAGTCATTACGCACAGAAAAACAAAAACTGCACTGTTAATATTTTCCGCAAAAATCTGACTATCATACTCTTTCTTGAAGATTTAAAATCACGTCTGCTGATGTTTCTATTCCTGTATAAAAATTCCTGTTATCCAAAGGAATTTATTTTATTCCTTTGGATAAAAGCGTCTGCTAAATGACTAAATGTAAAAGGCACTTTTAATATCTCAGAATATCTCATGTTTAAGTTTAATTAGTATTTTACTTGGTAAATGACTTTTAATTACTTTATCATTAATATTATTATTGTAAACATATTATTTATATACATTTATCATTTATATGAAAATATATTATTTATTTATTTATTAATTTCTTTATCAAATTATAAGATTATACTAATGAGAATCACTATTGCAAAATAATGGGAATTAGCTCGAAATGACCACAAGGCCCTTTTTAATACCTCAAAAACATCAATTGATTTAAATTGATTATTTATAAATATATATGCATTAAACATATTATTATTGTTATTGTTCATATATGTACAATTATTTATTCATTCAACATCAACAACAACAGAAAAATACTACAGTAATGAGAATCTAATAAGAATCATAAATTATGGGAATTGAGAATTAGCTAAAAATTTGCCCAAAGCTCTTTTATACCTCAAAATATCTCATATTTTACATTAAAGTATCAAAATGAAAACATTTAAATAACATGCATCAGCTGTTCTCTTTGAAAAAGTTTCTTTTAGTGCATTTGTGCATTAAAAATGGAAAATACTTTAACAGATGTGTGAACGTTCTGTTAACACCTAAAACAACCACTATTTACTCCAAAAATGAAATACGAGAACCAAATGCCTCTTCCTTCCTGCCACAGACTCAATAACAACTTCAAGATACCCTGATGAGGATCTAAAAATGGAAATGTCATTTGTCTTTTACTAGAAAACACTCATGCAACAAAGTGGGCTTTAGTTTCAGCGGGTCCCGCATTAGAGCAGCTTCACAACATTCATCTTTTTTCAGCACCTGCGGTTGTTGCCCAAATGTTTGTGTTCACAAAAATGAATCATCTGTTGTATCTTCATAAGACTGAATAACAGGCTTATGAACAGTGTGGAGGAAACATCAAGGTCCCTAGAGATTACACAGCAAGGCTAGTCACACAGCTTTGAAATGGAGATTCCTGCATAAAATCTAGCCTTAATAAGTCATTTCATAGTGAGTGACCATCGATTGCGTTTCACTCAAAGGCTCTTCTTCTTTCAGAGAAGCTGAATTACATTAAAAAAACTTCTGAGGCCATCGCAGGTTTAATTTGAGAGGAAACACTGCAGAAATGTAAGAGTACAGGAAGGAGAGCGAGACTGTAAATGTAATTACCTGCAGGATGAAAGGAGTCACACATGACCAGAAAAATGAGTCAAGTGTTAATTTGCCAGGTTGAGATGTAATGATTAGTGGCAGAAAATGACTTATTAGCAAATCACAGCAATGCTCTCAAGGGCAAAGCCAAATGGTCCAAATATAACTGACGGATTCAGGTGAACCAGCTCATTACTGGCAGAGGACATTAATCATTATTTATAAAACAGAAATAAATAAAACCAAACTCACAAAATCTCTCAAGATCGCGTTTGGGTTGCATTGCACCTTAATATCAAAAAAGAAAAAACGCAATTATATTTTGCTTGAAGAAAATTATGCCTAAATTTAGGACGATTCATATTTTTTGCTTTGTGACAATATATATTAATGAAAATAAGCATTTGAGAAAAAAAAAAAAAAAAACTCATTATATAATTTATCTAAAAATACAAAACAGGATGTGTGCTTCAGTGCAGGAGGATTGAGGCCGCGTCACGCGTGTGCTTCAGTGCAGGAGGATTGAGGCCGCGTCACGCGTGTGCTTCAGTGCAGGAGGATTGAGGCCGCGTCACGCGTGTGCTTCAGTGCAGGAGGATTGAGGCCGCGTCACGCGTGTGCTTCAGTGCAGGAGGATTGAGGCCGCGTCACGTGTGCTTCAGTGCAGGAGGATTGAGGCCGCGTCACGCGTGTGCTTCAGTGCAGGAGGATTGAGGCCGCGTCACGTGTGCTTCAGTGCAGGAGGATTGAGGCAGCGTCACGCGTGTGCTTCAGTGCAGGAGGATTGAGGCGGCGTCACGCGTGTGCTTCAGTGCAGGAGGATTGAGGCCGCGTCATGCGTGTGCTTCAGCGCAGGAGGATTGAGGCGTCACGCGTGTTCTTCAGTGCAGGAGGATTGAGGCCGCGTCATGCGTGTGCTTCAGCGCAGGAGGATTGAGGCCGCGTCATGCGTGTGCTTCAGCGCAGGAGGATTGAGGCGTCACGCGTGTGCTTCAGTGCAGGAGGATTGAGGTCGAGTCACAAGTGTGCTTCAGCGCAGGAGGATTGAGGCGGCGTCACGAGTGTGCTTCAGTGCAGGAGGCGGCGCTGTGCTTCAGTTCAGGAGGATTGAGGCCGCGTCATGCGTGTGCTTCAGCGCAGGAGGATTGAGGCCGCGTCATGCGTGTGCTTCAGCGCAGGAGGATTGAGGCGTCACGCGTGTGCTTCAGTGCAGGAGGATTGAGGTCGAGTCACAAGTGTGCTTCAGCGCAGGAGGATTGAGGCGGCGTCACGAGTGCTTCAGTGCAGTAGGCGGTGCTGTGCTTCAGTTCAGGAGGATTGAGGCCGCGTCACGCGTGTGCTTCAGTGCAGGAGGATTGAGGCCACGTCACGTGTGCCTCAGTGCAGGAGGATTGAGGCCGCGTCACGCGTGTGCTTCAGTTCAAAAGGATTGAGGCCGCGTCACGTGTGCTTCAGTGCAGGAGGATTGAGGCCGCGTCACGCGTGTGCTTCAGTGCAGGAGGATTGAGGCCACGTCACGCGTGTGCTTCAGTGCAGGAGGATTGAGGCGGCGTCACGAGTGTGCTTCAGTGCAGGAGGCGGCGCTGTGCTTCAGTTCAGGAGGATTGAGGCCGCGTCATGCGTGTGCTTCAGCGCAGGAGGATTGAGGCCGCGTCATGCGTGTGCTTCAGCGCAGGAGGATTGAGGCGTCACGCGTGTGCTTCAGTGCAGGAGGATTGAGGTCGAGTCACAAGTGTGCTTCAGCGCAGGAGGATTGAGGCGGCGTCACGAGTGTGCTTCAGTGCAGGAGGCGGCGCTGTGCTTCAGTTCAGGAGGATTGAGGCCGCGTCATGCGTGTGCTTCAGCGCAGGAGGATTGAGGCCGCGTCATGCGTGTGCTTCAGCGCAGGAGGATTGAGGCGTCACGCGTGTGCTTCAGTGCAGGAGGATTGAGGTCGAGTCACAAGTGTGCTTCAGCGCAGGAGGATTGAGGCGGCGTCACGAGTGCTTCAGTGCAGTAGGCGGCGCTGTGCTTCAGTTCAGGAGGATTGAGGCCGCGTCACGCGTGTGCTTCAGTGCAGGAGGATTGAGGCCACGTCACGTGTGCTTCAGTGCAGGAGGATTGAGGCGTCACGCGTGTGCTTCAGTGCAGGAGGATTGAGGTCGAGTCACAAGTGTGCTTCAGCGCAGGAGGATTGAGGCGGCGTCACGAGTGCTTCAGTGCAGTAGGCGGCGCTGTGCTTCAGTTCAGGAGGATTGAGGCCGCGTCACGCGTGTGCTTCAGTGCAGGAGGATTGAGGCCACGTCACGTGTGTGCTTCAGTGCAGGAGGATTGAGGCCACGTCACGCGTGTGCTTCAGCACAGGAGGATTGAGGCCGCGTCACGTGTGTGCTTCAGTTCAGGAGGATTGAGGCCGCGTCACAGGTGTGCTTCAGTGCAGGAGGATTGAGGTCGAGTCACGCGTGTGCTTCAGCGCAGGAGGATTGAGGCGGCGTCACGTGTGTGCTTCAGTTCAGGAGGATTGAGGCCGCGTCACAGGTGTGCTTCAGTGCAGGAGGATTGAGGTCGAGTCACGCGTGTGCTTCAGCGCAGGAGGATTGAGGCGGCGTCACGTGTGTGCTTCAGTTCAGGAGGATTGAGGCCGCATCACGCGTGTGCTTCAGTGCAGGAGGATTGAGGCCACGTCACGCGTGTGCTTCAGCACAGGAGGATTGAGGCCGCGTCACGTGTGTGCTTCAGTTCAGGAGGATTGAGGCCGCGTCACAGGTGTGCTTCAGTGCAGGAGGATTGAGGTCGAGTCACGCGTGTGCTTCAGCGCAGGAGGATTGAGGCGGCGTCACGTGTGTGCTTCAGTTCAGGAGGATTGAGGCCGCGTCACAGGTGTGCTTCAGTGCAGGAGGATTGAGGCCGCGTCACGCGTGTGCTTCAGTGCAGGAGGCGGCGCTGTGCTTCAGTGCAGGAGGATTGAGGCCGCGTCACGTGTGTGCTTCAGTTCAGGAGGATTGAGGCCGCGTCACAGGTGTGCTTCAGTGCAGGAGGATTGAGGCCGCGTCACGCGTGTGCTTCAGTGCAGGAGGATTGAGGCCACGTCACGCGTGTGCTTCAGTGCAGGAGGATTGAGGCCACGTCACGTGTGTGCTTCAGTGCAGGAGGATTGAGGCCACGTCACGCGTGTGCTTCAGTTCAGGAGGATTGAGGCCGCGTCACACGTGTGCTTCAGTGCAGGAGGATTGAGGCCACGTCACGCGTGTGCTTCAGCACAGGAGGATTGAGGCCGCGTCACGTGTGTGCTTCAGTTCAGGAGGATTGAGGCCGCGTCACAGGTGTGCTTCAGTGCAGGAGGATTGAGGTCGAGTCACGCGTGTGCTTCAGCGCAGGAGGATTGAGGCGGCGTCACGCGTGTGCTTCAGTGCAGGAGGCGGCGCTGTGCTTCAGTGCAGGAGGATTGAGGCCACGTCACGCGTGTGCTTCAGTTCAGGAGGATTGAGGCCGCGTCACACGTGTGCTTCAGTGCAGGAGGATTGAGGCCGCGTCACGCGTGTGCTTCAGTGCAGGAGGATTGAGGCCGCGTCACGCGTGTGCTTCAGTGCAGGAGGATTGAGGCCGCGTCACGCGTGTGCTTCAGTGCAGGAGGATTGAGGCCGCGTCACGCGTGTGCTTCAGTGCAGGAGGATTGAGGCCGCGTCACGCGTGTGCTTCAGTTCAGGAGGATTGAGGCCGCGTCACACGTGTGCTTCAGTTAATGAGGATTGAGGCCGCGTCACACGTGTGCTTCAGCGCAGGAGGATTGAGGCCGCGTCACGCGTGTGCTTCAGTTAATGAGGATTGAGGCCGCGTCACACGTGTGCTTCAGCGAAGGAGGATTGAGGCCGCGTCATGCGTGTGCTTCAGTTCAGGAGGATTGAGGCCGCGCCACGCGTGTGCTTCAGCGCAGGAGGATTGAGGCCGCGTCACGCGTGTGCTTCAGCGAAGGAGGATTGAGGCCGCGTCATGCGTGTGCTTCAGTTCAGGAGGATTGAGGCCGCGTCACACGTGTGCTTCAGTTAATGAGGATTGAGGCCGCGTCACACGTGTGCTTCAGTTAATGAGGATTGAGGCCGCGTCACACGTGTGCTTCAGCGAAGGAGGATTGAGGCCGCGTCATGCGTGTGCTTCAGTTCAGGAGGATTGAGGCCGCGCCACGCGTGTGCTTCAGCGCAGGAGGATTGAGGCCGCGTCACGCGTGTGCTTCAGCGAAGGAGGATTGAGGCCGCGTCATGCGTGTGCTTCAGTTCAGGAGGATTGAGGCCGCGCCACGCGTGTGCTTCAGCGCAGGAGGATTGAGGCCGCGTCACGCGTGTGCTTCAGCGAAGGAGGATTGAGGCCGCGTCATGCGTGTGCTTCAGTTCAGGAGGATTGAGGCCGCGTCACACGTGTGCTTCAGTTAATGAGGATTGAGGCCGCGTCACACGTGTGCTTCAGTTAATGAGGATTGAGGCCGCGTCACACGTGTGCTTCAGCGAAGGAGGATTGAGGCCGCGTCATGCGTGTGCTTCAGTTCAGGAGGATTGAGGCCGCGCCACGCGTGTGCTTCAGCGCAGGAGGATTGAGGCCGCGTCACGCGTGTGCTTCAGCGAAGGAGGATTGAGGCCGCGTCATGCGTGTGCTTCAGTTCAGGAGGATTGAGGCCGCGCCACGCGTGTGCTTCAGCGCAGGAGGATTGAGGCCGCGTCACGCGTGTGCTTCAGCGCAGGAGGATTGAGGCCGCGTCACGCGTGTGCTTCAGCGCAGGAGGATTGAGGCCGCGTCACGCGTGTGCTTCAGCGCAGGAGGATTGAGGCCGCGTCACGCGTGTGCTTCAGCGCAGGAGGATTGAGGCCGCGTCACGCGTGTGCTTCAGCGCAGGAGGATTGAGGCGGCGTCACGCGTGTGCTTCAGTGCAGGAGGCGGCGCTGTGCTTCAGTGCAGGAGGATTGAGGCCGCGTCACGTGTGTGCTTCAGTGCAGGAGGATTGAGGCCACGTCACGCGTGTGCTTCAGTGCAGGAGGATTGAGGCCGCGTCACGCGTGTGCTTCAGTGCAGGAGGATTGAGGCGGCGTCACGCGTGTGCTTCAGTGCAGGAGGATTGAGGCCGCGTCACGCGTGTGCTTCAGTGCAGGAGGATTGAGGCCGCGTCACGCGTGTGCTTCAGTGCAGGAGGATTGAGGCCGCGTCACGCGTGTGCTTCAGTGCAGGAGGATTGAGGCCGCGTCACGCGTGTGCTTCAGTGCAGGAGGATTGAGGCCGCGTCACGCGTGTGCTTCAGTTCAGGAGGATTGAGGCCGCGTCACGCGTGTGCTTCAGTTAATGAGGATTGAGGCCGCGTCACACGTGTGCTTCAGCGCAGGAGGATTGAGGCCGCGTCACGCGTGTGCTTCAGTTCAGGAGGATTGAGGCCGCGCCACGCGTGTGCTTCAGCGCAGGAGGATTGAGGCCGCGTCACGCGTGTGCTTCAGCGAAGGAGGATTGAGGCCGCGTCACGCGTGTGCTTCAGTTCAGGAGGATTGAGGCCGCGCCACGCGTGTGCTTCAGCGCAGGAGGATTGAGGCCGCGTCACGCGTGTGCTTCAGCGCAGGAGGATTGAGGCCGCGTCACGCGTGTGCTTCAGCGCAGGAGGATTGAGGCCGCGCCACGCGTGTGCTTCAGCGCAGGAGGATTGAGGCCGCGCCACGCGTGTGCTTCAGCGCAGGAGGATTGAGGCCGCGCCACGCGTGTGCTTCAGCGCAGGAGGATTGAGGCCGCGTCACGCGTGTGCTTCAGCGCAGGAGGATTGAGGCCGCGTCACGCGTGTGCTTCAGCGCAGGAGGATTGAGGCCGCGTCACGCGTGTGCTTCAGCGCAGGAGGATTGAGGCCGCGTCACGCGTGTGCTTCAGCGCAGGAGGATTGAGGCCGCGTCACGCGTGTGCTTCAGCGCAGGAGGATTGAGGCCGCGTCACGCGTGTGCTTCAGCGCAGGAGGATTGAGGCCGCGTCACGCGTGTGCTTCAGCGCAGGAGGATTGAGGCCGCGTCACGCGTGTGCTTCAGCGCAGGAGGATTGAGGCCGCGTCACGCGTGTGCTTCAGCGCAGGAGGATTGAGGCCGCGTCACGCGTGTGCTTCAGCGCAGGAGGATTGAGGCCGCGTCACGCGTGTGCTTCAGCGCAGGAGGATTGAGGCCGCGTCACGCGTGTGCTTCAGCGCAGGAGGATTGAGGCCGCGTCACGCGTGTGCTTCAGCGCAGGAGGATTGAGGCCGCGTCACGCGTGTGCTTCAGCGCAGGAGGATTGAGGCCGCGTCACGCGTGTGCTTCAGCGCAGGAGGATTGAGGCCGCGTCACGCGTGTGCTTCAGCGCAGGAGGATTGAGGCCGCGTCACACGTGTGCTTCAGCGCAGGAGGATTGAGGCCGCGTCACGTGTGCTTCAGTGCAGGAGGATTGAGGCCGCGTCACACGTGTGCTTCAGCGCAGGAGGATTGAGGCCGCGTCACGCGTGTGCTTCAGGCAGTGAGTGGGAGCAGCGCTTCATTCAGATTGGCAGACATGCAGTGCTTTATTAAGTGTGTGGGCGACATTAACAAGCTAACCAGGCTTGTATATTTCTGTGCTCTTCTGCCAGTTTCAATAGTCCACTGAGGCTGGATGTTCATTTGACATGCAATTATTTAATCTCGACTGGATGTATGGATTGAACTCAGATGTAGATCAAATATAAAATCCATTTTCTCTCATTTAAGCAGGCAAACAATGCTAATGGTAATTGATTACAGATGTAAAGCTGCCCACATCTGAGGCACATCTGAGGCATGTAATGTGTAAGAAACTATAGTGTGAGGGTTCTGTGGAGGATGCTAAACTGCCACAGACTCAAATAAAATAAATGTTTTTTTCTCTCAAATGAACAGGATGTTTTGACTTGCAAACACTTGGCTGTTGTAGATGTTGAGATTGATGGGAATGTCAGATTCCTCATGCTGGCTCTCTCTCCATCGCGCCGCAGATCTGTAAACACTGCGGTGGAAGCAGGGCCTTGCACACACTCATTTCGAGAGCAGACTTCTCTACTTACTCTTTTCCTTACCATCCTTTACAATCAAATTTGAGGCTTTATAAATTAAATATAATATCATATGGGCGGGTTGAGCAACTCTATAGTAACATAATACAAGTTCAAACAATATTGGTTTTGACCAAAATCTAATATATAAAATGATAAACCTCACATTTCAGCATTTAAACCATTTTTTTAAGAAACTGGATTAGTCAAAATTTAAAATCATTATATTTTTATATTCATTTAAAACATGTTATTATCTTATTATGTTTAGATTTTAAGAATCCACGTTAGCTTCTTTTCAATCCACCGGGTGAATGAAAATGCAATTTTCTGGAAAAATTCTGGAAAATCAGAAACGCTGTGCTTTTTAGAAATGCAACGGCTTTGCCAGTACACCATTTAAAACACCACAGATTAAACATTGTCATAATTGAATGTCTGCAAATGATGCAACAGCACCAAGTTTTTACTGTAAAAACATACAGTGCTCACATTTATTTAAATCATCACCTCTTGAAGTTTAATAACCCCATTAAGCCATATCGCGATCATGTCCCCAAATTTAAAACCTCTTGAAATAATAATTAAGACTATTCTTATATAATTTAAGACTTTATATGGCCTTAAATTTGATACAGCTGAATGTAGGACCCTGTTACTTTAAGGAACCACTGCAAAGGGATCGTCAGATTTTTGACACTGCTAGTTATGAAGGACTCAGTCAACATGTGCTGAGAATGTTTGTTTGGATTAAAAAATTGGTATTGAACTGCATTTGAATACACGTGACACATATCTAACAAAAGCAGCTTTTGTTAAGCAGGATAAAAGAGGAAGAGCAGCAGAAGCGACTCACTGGAACGCCTTGTGGTCCATCTGCGCCTGGCAGCCCGACGTCTCCTTTCTCTCCCTGAGGAACACAGCAGATTTGTTGATCAACAATTCATTTTTCAGATCTGAAAAACTTTAAAGATGAAAAACTTGCTTAAAAACACTCTCAGAAAAAAGTTAATGCTCCATGAAGGGTTTGAAGTTAAACGAGAAGTATATGACTTTATATTAAAGTGGCTTTGTGTTTGTTTCCTTGCAGAGCGCCAGATCTCACTGGACACATAAAACAGAGCATTTTATAGCAAAACAAGCCAGCAGTGCTGTAATTGAAAAGATGTATTCTCCATAGCATCTTATGTCTGTCTTTTCTGTTTTCTTAGTGTTTAGTTCTAATAGGATACACTTCTAAGATGCATAAATGCAAAACACATCAGATATATGTAATTGAGAAGCAAAGACAATAAGAAAATATATCTTAAGTTTAGTTCTCGCTCTGTGTCGGACATGAAGCGTGATAGTGTCCTGAAGCATGTGTGAAATCAGTCCGATCAGTCCCAGGCGGGTTATGTCATGACCAGGCAGCTATATATATATATATATATATCAAGACAGGAGTATAATGGTATAATAATCGTGTGTTCCTCCCTGCCCTCGCTACATTACGAGTGGGGATACACATGATGTATGTGTTGTTTGTTTGGGAGTGGAGAAGGCACGTCAGCTCTAGTAAAGGGGGCTGACAGTGTTCATTCATAAAATGTCCTAACGTGTAAAGAAAAGCATGCACTATCGGGAGTTTTAGATCGGCTCCTGTTGGCTTTCTTCTCAAGGGAAGTGTCTATGATCTCGCGTAGATTACGGGTCTGGAATATATTTATAATGCGGAGGGAACTGAGCCGACGGGAGATTCCCTTTCTCTCTTGTTCCTATGATCACATGCAAACTAATTATGCGTGTTTGCAAGACATGATTGTATGATTCTTTTTTGTATTTGAGACTATTCTAAAATTAATATTCAGCCTGTCATTCAGACCGTGTATACGTGTCTGATTTCTTGGCTGCATTTTAAGAAATTAAATGAAATATGTGTCTGGCTTTCAGAAGTTAGATGCCTGTATGAAAATACTATATTCAGCTTTTCATCTAGACCGAGTTTTTTTGTCTGGTTGATCTTTGGCTGCATTTAATTCTGAAGAATTAAATGGTAATATTCCAGGGTAATGGATAATACCTCATCAACCGCCTGGTTGGTCCAGTGCTGTAATATCTGCAGGGTCGATTCTCTGCAGTGTTAAAGGTCTCCCTCCGCTCTAAAGGTTTTCGTGGCGGCCTAGCTGTTTAACACACACTTTTGGGTGGTGTTTTCAGGGTGAAACCCATTGGTGTTTCCTCCGTGTTGCACTGGATCAGGAGGAGAATGGCAGCTTTGTAAGCCTTATAATAGGGGTATCCCTATAAGAGGTGTGTGATGTGACAGGCTGGTCCTCTCCGCACACATTCGTCAGGTTTTACAAGCTAGATTTGGGCTTCACCCCTGGGTCCCAGGTGCTTCTGTCTTAATTGTCCTCGTCTGATTTCACACAAGACAAGAAGTTTGTTCAACACAAGACTGTTGAACTGGATGCCTGGAGACTGGCATCCTGTTCAACAGTCATTGGCCTTAAGTAAAGAACAAATGTTTGCCCTCCATGAATGCTTCAAGTACACTCACTAACACTTCGGCATTGTGAAGCGGTTTGAAAGGCCGGGAGAAAGAGAAACGAAAAGCTTGGCCTTCCAGGACACATAAAAACATCTAAGCAAGCAAACCTTTCATTAGAAGAGCAGTGAGACTGTAAGAGAAAACATAAATGTGCACTGCGGTGACCTGGAGCTGGACCCAATAACTACTTTGACTCTGGCCTGACATCTGTAGATGTGTTTGGCAACATTAAACATGTTCTATGGTGAGCAAACATTCAAAGTGTCCAGATTGTGGAGAAGATGTCTCAGACATAAAACTACACAGTCCGTCCCACTAATGTGAGTCCAGCGTTAACACATGCAGGACATCAAAATGTCAAACATGTATGTGCTATAAATGTTTCCTCTCTGGTATGAGCCTTTCTGATATTGAGGGATCATTCATTTTAAACCTGGACATGTTGGAAAAACATGCATGTGCAAAATGATATTGCAAAATGATATTCCATTCCTTCTTTCTGCAGTAATTGACGCTGGAATGTTCGTATTGCGGCAGATCAGAGATGAAATGTCCGATGAGTATAAATAAAAATGAATAACGCAGTTTTCTCTTAGTCTTATTAAAACAATAAGAGCAACAACATCAAAGTACTCTTAATATTCAAAGTGCAAATACAGACCAAACTTTTAGCTAAGAGAGCTAAGAGAAGGTTACAACTACACAGCCCAGCCTAAGATAGCTTTCGTATTTAGAGATATTCGTATGCATCAGGGAGCCGCTTTCAAAATGCGGGGTATTGAAATTGCGTTTGAATGCGTGGTCGCTTTTTACTTTTGATTTCGCGATCGCGTGTACTCTGTGAGTAAGGAGCAGCGGCGGCGCTGAACACGCATTCAACAAGATAAGACATTTATCAGACGCTTAAGCCGCCTTTCCACTGCACACAACAAACGACAGCCGACAAACCGGAAGTCATTCATTTCCAATGGAGAGTCGTTCGGGAGCTGCGGGAGTTATGATCATATGCGTATGCGGAAATTTCGCATCCGATTTGAGCTTCGGATGCGTTGAAATATCTGAACTTCTGCGGCTAGACCGTGTGCGACCGGTCGACCGGATGTGATGTATTCTAATCAAAACTATGAGCGCGAAGCTAAAATTACCAATATTTTAAAACTTTGACGTCATTCTGTAAACGCTATTTCTGCAAAATGGCGGTTATTAATAATTATGGCAGAAAAATATATTTTAGAATTATTAAATCAATATATATATTGATTAGCTCTATAAAATCTACTATGTTTTTATTTTAGATGTATTGAGGGTCATTTATTTTGTGTGGATATATTCTTGCATGCATTAAATTCATTTAAATCATTCATTTTACGATTGTGAATAGCCGAGGGTAACGGTTGCTTCATGACCAAGTTCAAAGTTCCGTGCGACTGACACTAGGGGGCGAAATGCGACAATCAAATGCGAATGTCGTGTGCAGTGGAAAGGCGGCTTAAGCATAGACAGTAAAATAAATGGACACAGCGACCCCATAGACTTCAGCGGAGAAAAGTGAAGTCAATTAGAAGCTCTTCTTCCTGATGGCTGAGCGACTGCACAGACTCAAACTGAGCTTGACGACGTAGATGTGACGTGAGCAACCCGTCTGTCTTCTAGTAGCTGTGCCGAGAGAAATCTGAATCATTCCCTTCAGAAACTCACAGAGACGGAGAGTGTGAGTAGGAGCTGTCCATGAGCTTGGAGCAGGAGCAACTTTTGCTAAGTATTCTGATTAATTATTTTGTCATTTTGCCTCCACGTCCCCCCGATTGCCCGTGAGCTTCTCTTCCTGTCCATACGGTAATCTCTCTACTGTGCAACAGAGAGTCGCGTGGTTATGACGCAATCGTTAGCCTATTTTTACAAAAACTGCATCTACGGGGCCATAACGTAAGATACGGTAATGTAATGGAGCCTTTTATACATTGTCGTGTTTCTTTAGAAATAAATAATGGACAAATGGAGTCTTTAAACGCCTCAGATGTAAAGTTATTCGCTGTCAAAGTGACGCCAAAATGAATGGGAGTCAATGGAATGCTAACAGCAGGTGATGGCTTGCTAACCAATGGCGGCCCCCGGGGAAGGTACGCCTTCGGGTGCTGGATAACCCCCTTGGGCTTTAGACTCTGTTGTGCAACGAATCCTCCGCCATGGTCGTGTCAGTCATTTCGTCACTTACTCTCGTCATGTGATCAGTGAACCCTGATTCTGCTGCATTATGACTCTGGTGAGCTGGATGGAACTGAAACGACTGTAATCCAACTAAATTAAACTTTTTTTTATGTTTCCTAAAAACAGCAAATCAACAGCGGAGGCGTAATGTAAACGCAGCGGTGGCATATTCTATCCTGACTTCACCCTCACACTCTGCCATGGCAATATGACGAGACAGCTTTTCATCTCAACGAGAAATCACGTCACACTTTAATCTTGCGACATTAAGACGAGAAGAGCATATTTTAATTAGTTGGTTAATCAAAATCAATCGAGTGCCAATGCGCTGTGGCAAGCTTTATGCAGGCATTTGAGCGCTTAATTATATTGTAAAGGCTCATAATCATGGTTTAGTATTTCTCTGTAGTGTAGAACAATGTTAGTAATGCAACATATAATATTCTTTCTCAGCCCTGAAACTCAAACCGTTTTCCGATGCCACCCTCAACTATATATTTAAGTGATTAAATGAATATCATAAACGTACGACTAGTCGACTAACGGCTTAAATGAATGACTACTTGTCGACTAGAAAAATCTTTAGTCTGTGGCATATTATTATTTATTAGTTTCTATTAATCAATAATAAAAATAAATTGTATTATAAAATAATTTAACTTGATTAACTTAACTTGCTTGACTTAAAATTATTCCAAAAATACATAACATCAAGAAATCATATTTAAAGGAGTCATAACCTAGTATTACCTTGGATACCCACGCTCTATTATAGTCTTTCAGGCCCTTCTAAAAAAGAAAAGTGGAAAAAAAATAAACACAGAGCTCCTCTGACCCTTATTTCTGAAGGCATTATTGTCTCGCGAGATCTGATGCGATATTTTGGCTGTCGTGGACGGTCATTTTAATAATGCAAATGAGGGGCGCGTTGATTGGTGGCAGGAAGGAGGGGGGTTGACACCGCAGGTAACTTCAGCATATCATTCCAAAATGACATCATGGCCCAAGTTGTGAATGAACCCGACCTGGCCGCGACCTACGGGATTCAACCGTATATGCACGAGCCAGACTCTGAACCTGAGCTGGAAAGGGAAGATGTAGAGTCGATGGAAGGACGTCTACATCAAGATGTCTCTGAATGGTAAAGACAATCATTTTGACTGAGACATACATTATACCTTTTATTTAATGTAGATTACATTAACAGAGATGTAGTCTACTTTTTTATCAGCTTACAGTGGTTATTGAGATCAACGTTTGCTATCATGTGGTGTTTTTGCCTTGTTTCACGTTGTTTTTTTTAGACATTCAATATTTTTCTTCTACAGACATGTAACGTGATCTTTTTCTTTATGTTTATTATTACTTGACTGTTTGTTTTATTTATCTATCCTTATCTATTCTATAAAAAAATCAATACAATTATATGTTGTCATAGTTATATAATATACATGTATAATATATGAACGATTCCGGCGTAAAATGATTAGCACAGACACCTAACGTTAAGCCAGTGGGAAGGGTTGTAGGAACCGCGTCATTAAAAATGAATTTAATCCACTGGTCCCTGACAGCTTGGTCCGTTCTTGGGAGAGAAAACACATTTACATGTTGATTCTGGCAGTCAACAACAGAGCAACTCACGTGTGCACTACGTTTCTGCATCTTTCGCGACTGAATGTGAGGGGGAGAGGGGCAGGGCGGGCTTCCCGCGGCATAGGTCTGCGGTGTCCATATATGGTATATCCTGCCCCGTCTTGACGTCAAGTCGGGGCAGAAATTAAAATCTCGTATTTGAGTGCGCGTGCACGTGGGCTGGTTTACGAACCCAGGGGTAAACAAACACTTCACTTTTACATATCGGCTTCCCGGCCAGTGTATAATCGTTAGGCAATCATAACATACATTGATTCTCGTGGAAAAGTGAAAATTACAGGTCATGACTCCTTTAATGAAAAAATAATCCCCTTAATCTATCCTGTTTGTTTCCCAATGTAACTTATCTTGGAGGCTTTGAAAATCGTGCTGGACTTTGAGTGAAGAACACTTGAGAATCACGTGTCGCCGCGACTGCAGAATTACAGACGTCCGCATCTCAGAAGTGTCGGTTTGATATAATTGTCCACATTCTCACAGCGTTTCTGGACTAAATTGATTCAGACATATAATTTCAGGTGTGTGATGTGCCAGAAACATAAAAGAAGTTGGCTACTTCAA
>NC_139986.1:1065000-1075000 GCF_963993115.1 Abramis brama | reverse complement strand
CATATTCCTGCAGAACTGCTAAAACAAGGAGGGTATCTCTGCACAAGAACACCACACCATTACATCACCAAGGTTTGGGCTGATGAATTCATCCCACAGCATTGGAGGGATGCTAGTATTGTCACCATATATAAAAGCAAAGGGGATAGGGCTATTTGTGATAACCATAGGGGCGTATCACTTCTTGCTGTGGCAGGTAAGGTCCTGGCCAAGGTGATGCTACAAAGACTGATCAATGACATCACAGAGTCTATGCTACCCGAGTCACAGTGCGGGTTTAGAAGGAACAGGAGTACAGTCGACATGGTCTTCACAACCCGGCAACTCCAGGAAAAGTGCAGGGAGCAACATAAAGACCTGTTTATGGCTTTTGTCGACCTCTCCAAAGCCTTCAACACTGTGCAGAGAGATCTCTTGTGGGAAGTCCTCCTCCGGTTCGGATGCTCCACTAAGTTTGTCAACATCCTCCGTCAGTTTCACGATGGAATGACTGCTAGGGTGATAATAGGAGGTCAACAGTCAAACCCTTTCCCTGTGCGCACAGGGGTAAGGCAGGGGTGTGTACTGGCACCAGTGCTCTTTAACATCTTCCTCATATGTGTCACCCAGCTTCTCCACAAGGAGATTGAAGACAACAGTGGGCTGACAGTAGCGTACAGGCTGGACGGCAACCTCTTTAATATCAGGAGACTGCAGGCAACCACCAAACTGCACAGAGTGAGGATACTTGAACTGCAGTATGCCGATGACTGCGCTTTCGTATCTCACTCTTCACAAGACCTCCAGTCTGTCTTAGATGCAGCAGTGAGGGCATATAGCAGGATGGGGCTGACCATCAACACTGCCAAAACAGTGGTAATCTGCCAGTGGAGTGCAAACATCCCACCCGCACCACCCATCTTCTCTGTTGCAGATGAAAAACTGTCAGTTGTTCCATCATTTAAATACCTGGGGAGCATTATCTCTGAAGACAATAGCATTGACAATGAGGTCCAGAACAGAATCAAACAAGCATCAGCTGCCTTTGGAAGACTCCAGCGGCAGGTTTTTCAGAATAAGAACCTTCATCTCAACACAAAAATCTGCGTCTACCAAGCGGTCTGCATCACCACCCTCCTCTACAGCTGTGAAGCCTGGGTTACTTACAGCCGCCACATCAAGTCCCTGGAACACTTCCACATCTGCCGTCTCCAGCGCATCCTGGGAATCACTGGGCATGACAGAGTTCCCCACACTGAGATCCTCAGGAGAGCAGGTTGCAAGAGTATTGAGGCCACAATCACCCAGCACCAACTGCGCTGGTTGGGGCATGTCATAAGGATGCATTACAACCGTCTGCCCCGCAGAGTGCTATATGGCCAGCTACAACAAGGCCAGCGCTCTGCTGGAGGCCAGAAGAAGACCAACTGAAGACAGTGCTTAAGAAGTGCACAATAAAACCTGGGGACCTGGAGAACAGCTGCTGACCGCATGTCTAGATGGGACCCAAGCACTGGAGGAGGAAAGGACAGTCAGGAGACAACAAACAAACAACAAACAAACACTCCCATAAATACCAGTAACACCAATGCCATGTATATATGTCCGACTTGCAATAGAATATGTGGATCCCGAATAGGATTATTCAGCCATCAGAAAACTCACCATTAAAAGACGAAAGTGGACGTCATCATCGGATTCGATGGACAACTACAAGCAAGGTGTGTGTGTGTGTGTGTGTGTGTGTGTGTGTGTGTGTGGTGTTTGTGCGTGCATGTGTGTGTGTGTGTGTGTGTGTGTGCGTGTGTGTGTGTGTGCGTGTGTGTGTGTGTGTGTGTGGTGTTTGTGCGTGCATGTGTGTGTGCGTGCGTGCATGTGTGCATGTGTGTGTGCGTGTGTGCGCGTGTGTGTGTGTGTGTGCGTGCATGTGTGTGTGCGTGCGTACGTGTGTGTGTGTGTGTGCGTGCGTGCGAGGACTGGTGATCTGGCGTCTCGAAACGCAGGACCCTCGCAGGGAGCGAACGCTTTATGTGCAGCTGTGGGGAGTTTGTGGTCTTTTAATAGCCATGAAATCCACAATAGGGAGGTTTGACCCAGTTTGGGGATATCTTGGGACTTTTTTTTATTCTGCTAAAGTTAGGAGCTTGTTTTAAAGAGTTACACCCGCAGCATGATTGTTAAAAATCAAAAAAGTGAGAAGTCCTCTGTTTGCAAGCCTGAGTGTTAAACTTTACAGCAGCGAACAGTAAACCGAACCAGAACGACGGCATTTGATGCTGACTGTACATGAAACACATTTGCACATAAACTGATGTTTTCTTTGAATGGTCTAATAAACAGCGATTTGCATATTTCTAAGAAATAATGAGGAAAGGAGTAACAGAAGAAGAGGAGGGTGAAGGGAGAAATGAAGGGTGAATGTAAAATAGTTAGAATATATATTTTTTAATGGTCCTAAAGCAAATTTATAGATAAAATAATTAGAGGCAAACTTAATAAATGCATATGACAAAAATATGTTGCAAGAACATTTTGCTAACATTGCCATTAAATTATGAAAACATTATTTCTGAATATTCCCTAAACGTTCAAAATATCCAGTTATTTAAATGTTTTAATACTTATTTTTCTTGGATATATGAACATTAAGGGAACTTTCCAAAACATTATGGGAATGTTACTTTTGAATGTTCTCTTCAAGCTGTAACATTTAAAAAACCTTAAATGAATGTCCAACTAAAATGTTTAAAAACAAAAAAACAAAAAAAACATGAAGGTTGGATTAATAATGTTTTTGTTCTAACGTTTTAAAGCAAATCATTCATCACAGTTTCTACTACCAGCGCCTCTGAGGAAGGTTTGAGTGTGTGTGTTCTGTTTTCTGACTACGAAACAATAGTTGATTTTGGATGGACAGAAATTCTACAGAAAGTCTACACATATTTTTACAAAAAAATAAATAATTCTGGTATTTTCTCTGTAACCATTAATTATTTGAAAGAGTTTTTTTTCTACATTTGCTTATTGTTTATTACCCACACCCATGTTGTAATTACAAAAAATATATATAAAACGTATAAAATATGAAAATATATATTTTGATCTGAGAAGTTTTTGCATAAAAACAGTTATTATACTGTTATTATATGTTGCTTAAATCTATGATAGTTTTATAGTGTTCACTTGTTCACCCAACAGTTGTTCCAGAAATATTATGATGTTAGAATTTTGCTTTGAAAGATAAAATGAACAAAACACTCTCCCATTATCACAGTGACAGTATGGAGTGTAAAAGACGATGAATGCAAACTTGGAGAAACATTTGGAGCCATTTCCAAATAATTTCCATAATGTTGTCAAATATCAAAGATTTAAAGCTTCATCTGTCAGTCTCTGTTGACAATTTAGACTTTTAGAAGATGAAAATCTGCACAGAGAAAACAAGTGGCTTGAACCGTTCCCAAAGAAAACCTTGTAACTTGGCATCGTCCTCCAGACTATTCCCAGGATAAGTGAACAGAACTAACATTTAGATTCATTTGTCAGCCCAGCGGAAAAATGAAAAATGTGTTGACAGATTCAAGTAGTTTTTAGCAATGAAGTCCTTCGTGAAGAGCTGACAAAGTCTCATTCACAGCCGTGACTGAACCAACACAAGCATTACGTCATCACTACTAAACCCGTCCTCAATCCAGTGCGAGTGTGGCGTCAGACCGAGAAGGAAGATGAACACATTTACATCTCAACACAACACTTAAACAAGCCGCTCAAAGCTCATCCTTAAAGTGCATTATGCTTTTTCGAATGTTAGCTTTCATGTAGTGTGTAACAAAGCCATTTGTGAATGTAAGATGTCTGCACGACTAAAATTATATTAAAGTATGTTGCATTAATTGTATTATATAATCCATATATAAAATTACATAATACAATTATTAAATAATACAATTTAATTTCATCTTAAATACATTCCATCATATAGAGTTAAAGAGTTATATCTTCTCTGAATAACTCTGTAATCTGGATCTGTGTAAAAGGTGTTTATTGGGAGAACTGGTGTGAATGGCACCAGAAAGCCCTTATATGGAGATGTTTGGGCGTGTTTATGCAAATGACTAACCTCGTGCACGTGGCCGCTCATTTACAATACTCAACATTCACTAACATCAGAACGAGGTTAAGAACAAAGTCATGTGCGTACGAACGTGTTGTGAAATTGGGCGTAGATTTTTTGTGAGAAGTTCTCCTGTGCGTATACAAATATACAAAATTATCCACGCAATTATTAGTCAATGAGACTCATTGTCTTCTAAACGAGAAAAAGCAATTCTAAACTGTTGAAACGAGTCGTCAGCCATTCCAGTCTCACTTCCTGTTACATGTAACAATGGAACTAATTTGCATAATGCCAGTCTATGGTCTTGATTGGCTGAGCAGCGTCTCTTAGCCCCGTCCTCAAACGCTCTAGTTGTTGTAATGGATTTCTGACATGCGCTGTCAGTGGTCGACCAATCACAACAGACTGAGCCGTCTGACCAATCAGAGCAGAGCAGCTCTCAGAGAGGCGGGGTTTAGAGAGACTGAATCTTCAAACTAACCGTTTCAGACACTGAGAGAAAAGAGCTGATGCTGCAGTGTGTGTCATGAGAAAATTAGTGGGGTTTTTTACCTTGGATGTGTGTCAACTTATTGTAGGAGACTCCAAAACAAAATTAGGAGCCTTTAAAATAGCACAACAGGGGCACTTCAATCATCTCTTTCACTCATTTTCTGAGATGTTGATCCACTGAAAGGCTGTTTCATTTAAAGGCATAATTTAGAATTTCATGCAAGTATACGTCAATTCATGGATCAGAGTCCAAGTACTATTATGGACCGTCTATAGAGAGAATCAGCTGTCATTCGTGCCAGCGTAGAGTTATTCCTGTGTCAGTCAGACTGATTTATGTCTTTACTGATTAAAACTCAAATTAAAAACTCACTTCAGTGTCAATGACGGGGGAATCTTGCTGGTCATAAAAGTTCCTTACTGCCCATGAAACTTTATTTGCATCACTAGAACTGTTAAATTTAGAGCATTAATCTAATGTGATTAATTATTTAAAAAAACATTAAAGCATTTAACACTTACCCTGGGGATTAGACCACTGGAGCAGTTCCAGCTCGACGGCTTTTAGTTTGTTTGTTTGCTTTTTGAACAAATGTTTCGTTTTGGTGGCTTAACAACTATTGTTTAATACTAGCAAGGGTCAGACTATTGTTCTTAAATTTATTATTTAAATCGTGTCACGTTTCAATTTTACAGAAGTAACAATAGTTTGATTTTTATATTTCTATTTTATTTATTTATTCATTCATTTTATGTTTGATAAAGTTCAATTTTGTGTACTCTACTGTTTAAAGTTTTAGGATCGTGATATTTTTATTGTTTTTGTCTCTTCTGCTCACCAAGCATACATTTATTTGATTAAAAATACAACAAAAAAATATTATTCTAATGTAAATCATCTGTTTTCTATGTGAATATATAGTAAAGTGTAATTTATTCCTGTGATCAAAGCTGAATGTTCAGCATCATTACTCCAGTCTTCAGTGTCACATGATCCTTCAGAAATCACTCTAATATGATGATTTGATGCTCAAGAAACATTTATGATTATTATCAATGATGAAAACAGTTTTGCTGTGACACAGTGATTCATGATTCTCTGAAGAATAAAAATTTCAAAAGAACAGCATTTATTTAAAACAGAATCTTTTGTAACATTATAAATGCATTTACTATTACCTTTGATCAATTTAACGCATCCTTGCTGAAAAAAATATGAATATCTTTTTTTTTTTTTACTTACTTACTGGCCTCAAACTTTTGATTGATAGTGTTTATTATATGCATATGCTTTTATGAAATGATTAATGGTCTCTTTAAAAATTCCACAGCTTTGTAGACACTTTATTTAGGTTTAGCGAATTTCTGAACGGAACCATGTGAAGAACATCTTTCACGTTTTCTTTCGGCAGTGGGAGCTGGAAAGTCAAATATACATCTCCTGTTTCCTATACAAAATTATGATGATTACAAGCCGCTTTGTCCAATTTGCAGGAGAAAGTCATTCGTCTTGCTTAATCAAGATTGCACACTGAGAAAACACTGGTCTGAAGTTCATTCCTAAAGGAAAATGAGCCTGACTTGCTCATGTCAACAGTGATTGTTGTGTCTTGTAATTGTGTTCATCTGAGCCACACATGACTGAGTCTCTTTAGTTCCTGTAAACCATTATCCGGTGCAATGTTCCCTGAAACTATATCAAGGCAAATGCATCTTATTTATTATCCTGGTGGCATCAAGTAGAACCGCAAGACCAGATGATGCTTTACAAGCTTAGTTTCTTTGGCTATGCTTAATAAAATGCAAAAATATAATGCAGGATAACCACTCAAAGCCTGTATAGGCCAACGGCCGCTTCACGTTTACAGTGAAACTAGCAGATGTTTAACAGTAACAACTCCAGCCATTAGTGTAATATCTGTCGACCCACACAGAGAGAGAACGAGACGTCAGATCTCTCATTAACAACAGGAAGGGTGTCAGAATTACAGACGAGTCATGCTTTACTGGACACAAGTGCTTTTCCAGAAGCAGCCGAAACCAAATCACTGTAATACTACAAAAATAACACTGATTTAATCAATTATAAACCATAAAGAGCCTTTACCTTTCTTTTGAACCTAAAAATGACAAACACAAACCTCAAAAAACACACTAAATATATACTAATTAGGGGTGTAATGGTCCACCAAACATTTTTAGTGCGTATTTCCAAGTATTTCCATCTCACATAAAAAGATTATCCTGACAGCAAGCGGGTCTGTGTTTAACTTCACAGACTTCAGTGGAGCGGAATAATTTTAACCTAATTCTAAAATATTTTGCTAACATATTTTGCATCCAAAAGCACTTCAAATCTCTTTGTCTGATTACAACTCCATAAACCGCAGTATGTGTTATTTACACTGACTTTTTTTAGAGACATTCAGTAAACAACTTTTTAATAAAATAAAAATAAACATGATTTGTTTTTTTCTCCTGAAGCACGGAGTGATTTGTGTGTGCCATTACACTCATAATCGAGTCCAGCGTGTCAGACTGCAGGAGGCTTCAAGATATCGTGAGCTTAGAATTATAAGGTTCTATCTCCGTTTAGGGTAGTTCTGAGATATCGAGCATCAAAGTTTTTACATCCCAGCTGGCAAAACTGTTATGTAGTATAACCTACTATTATAGCTCAACAAGACCATCACCCTACAGGTACTTTGAGGATAGAATATCAAAATCCTGGCACATTTGGAAATGGGATTTTTTAAGATGGCCCAAATGGAGATAGAACCTTATAATTCTGAGAGCTCTGATTCTGTTTGGAATTATAAGGTTCTATCTCCACTTTTACAAATAAAACCCCACATTTCAAAGAATAAATGTATATAACCATTGATTTTAATCAATTTATATATTTATAATACAAGCACACAGCTTGTAGTATATAATATAATATATAATAGTATAGTATACATCAAAGCCAAGCAAGTTTGTAAGAAAAAATGTTATTTTTATTTTCAAAGAACATAAAGGAGATATCCTGATGAATCCACCACCCCCCCATCCCCCCCTCTGTGCTCTGAAACATTTTAAAAAACAAAAGATGGATTAGTTAGAAAGAAAGAAAGATTAGTTAGAAAGATAGAAAGATGGATTAGTTAAAAAGAAAGAAAGAAAGAAAGATGGATTAGTTAGAAAGATAGATTAGTTAGAAAGAAAGAAAGATGGATTAGTTAGAAAGAAAGAAAGAAAGAAAGAAAGAAAGAAAGATGGATTAGTTAGAAAGAAAGATAGATTAGTTAGAAAGAAAGAAAGAAAGAAAGAAAGAAAGAAAGAAAGAAAGATGGATTAGTTAGAAAGAAAGAAAAGAAAGATGGATTAGTTAGAAAGAAAGATAGATTAGTTAGAAAGAAAGAAAGAAAGAAAGAAAGAAAGAAAGAAAGAAAGAAAGAAAGAAAGAAAGAAAGAAAGATGGATTAGTTAGAAAGAAAGAAAGATGGAATAGTTATTAAGGATAGATATATAGATAGATAAAGTTTGAAGATAGATAGATAGATAGATAGATAGATAGATAGATAGATAGATTAGTAAGAGAGAAAGAAAGAACGATTGATTCGTTATAAAAAAAAGATAGAAAGATGGAAATGCCATCTTTTGCCGGCTTCAAATGTCCAGGCTAATGTCCAGCCCTTAGCTCTGTGTCCAGGCTACAGAGCTAAGAGGTGGGTTTTGATTGGTCCGTCCGTGTTCATTCAGGGTTTTGATTGGATATTGAATCTACTGGAGATAGAACCTTATAATCCCAACTCGGTTTATGTTTTGTGAGATGGAACCTTTTTATTTTATTAATAACTAGTCATTTTTACAAAAATAACACACCACACAGGCATTAATAAACAACTAATGGATCAGATTATGTCAAAAACTCAATTTCGACCAAAAGTGGAGATAGAACCTTATAATTCTAAGCTCACGATATGTTGACATACTGTTGCCAACTTTTCTCTTTCTCTTTTTATGTTGTTTTTTAATGCTGAAAATCTCTCTTTTTATAATGCAGATGTGTAACACTGCGAGACTCAATCACTCAATGTGAAAGTCGCCTAACAAACATCATTACCTTCTGTGGATCAGTGTATGAATCTCATTAGGCCCTATCTCGCACCCAGCGCAATTGACTTTGTACACCGAGGCATGTATCATTCCTATTCTGCACTCGACGCACAGCGGACTCTTCCCTCCACAGACGCACGTCAGTAAATTAGGGATTGAACTTGCGCTCCCGGGGGCGGTTCAGCGAAAAGAGGAGGCGTGATCCGGCGCAAACGTTCCCTGGTGCTATTTTGCAGTTTCAGAAAACAATTCCACCACTGACCAGGAGAAACCTCGTCTAAAGTCAGTGGAGTGTTGCGCATGTTATTCAGAGGGCGCATTTTGAGGGCGCATGCTTGGCCATGATCAATGTAGCGTGAGCACAACACACACACACTTTGCTTCTCTCATCTACACAGAAGCAGAAGTTTTCATTTTTAGAAAACCATACATTATTACAAGAGAAAATATTCCACACGAGGGAAATCATTGTTGTGTCCATGAAGATGTGAAAAAATAGGCATAAATCTAGCTTACATATTTACCCAAATTATCATACGCCTGTTTAACCGAAGCTAATTTGTGTGTGTTTCTCCATCCCCAATGTCACTTCTCTGTGTTTTACGGCCCTGACGGGAACGTCGGTCTCCTCGGCTGTGAACCGCTCCTGGCAAATCCGCCGTTATAATAGCAATCCGCCATGGAACAAGCGCGCCTGCTCTTAAAGGGAATGTGAGATGAGGCTCTGATTGGTTTATTTCACGTTACGCCCAAACCACACCTATGAGTAATGAAGCGACTTCAGACCAACACATTTTAGATTAGCGTCGGGCGCAAGAGTCATTTATCCCGCCGGTATAATAGCAACAGCGCCCGAGATCCGCCCACAAAGTTACTTGCGTTTCGCGTTTGATACTTGCGTTTCAGATCGTTAAAATAGGGCCCATGATGTGCGTTTGCAGTAATGATGAGTTGTGTCACTGTGTCACAATCACTGTTGGGGAAAGTCACTTTTAAAAGTAATGCATTACAATATTGCGTTACTCCCAAAACAAAGTAACTAATTGCGTTACTTAGTTACTTTTTATGAAAAGTAATGCGTTACATTACTTTTGCGTTACTTTTAGCTCACCTGGGCTGGGCTTGCTTGTTTGTTTTTTTAATAACAACAAAACTAATCTATTTTTGGAAAATGTTAAGGCCCTTTCACACCAAAAGTGAAGTGAATGATCCTCAAACAAACCTTTCCCATTCTGGAATAAAGAACAATAGGATACAGGAGAAGAAGTTCAACACTCTTATTTCTAAATCTAATCTAAAGTAATTTTTGCT
>NC_139986.1:847500-1057500 GCF_963993115.1 Abramis brama | reverse complement strand
AATTTCTGAACATTGACTCTCAGTCTTTATTCACTTTTTTCTCATGGTTTCTCAATAGAATTCATAAAAGTATAGAATAGAATATCATAGTTCTAATAGAGGCTCATTGTAACAGTGTGACAACATGCCCCGCCTGAGCAACTGGGGTTTAAACCCGGATAGTGTTTCTGCTGTTACATCAGCATTAAATAACTAGATCAACTGTTAAATTACAGATTGGAGATTAAAATAATATCAGATTTGTCTAATTTTAAATAAACACAAAAAACAGAGATGGAAAAATTAACATAAGTAAGAAATTTCATTCATTCATTCATTTCATTTTATTTTTTTATTGCTCCATGGTAAAACACAAAACATTTCATTTTCTTCTTTAGATCATTTAAATTCCCATGTGCAAAAGGGAGCAGAAAGAAGATAAAATCTTATAATATCTGTCCCCTATTCCAAAAATCAAAATAACCTTTCTTAAGCAGCTTACAGCCAAAATTACACTGACAAAAAACAAAGTTGGTTTAAATATCAGCATTCATGCAGTAAAATAAATCAGGCAATGCCCAGACAACAAAACAACAAGTAATCCAATACATATAGAGGAAAACAAAACAAAACAAAAAAACAACATGGACCTCACCATATTAATACTAACCGAATTTACTCTGTTTATATCTATACTTATACTGACCAATATTACTAGACCCAATATATATAGAGAAAAACAAAACAAAACCAAACAAAACCAAAAACAACATAGACCTCACCATATTAATACTGACTGAATATACTCTGTTTATACTTATACTTAAACTGACCAATATTACTACAACTTTTAAGATTATCATGCAATGAGTTCCACAGTTTTACTCCCATAACTGAGGGGCACATTTGTTTTATTGTTGTACGTGCAAATTGATGTTTAAAATTATACCTTCTCCTACTGAACTCTTTTTCTAACTGATAAAGGTGTTTTTCTAATCTGGTAAGATTTTATGTCTTGCTTTAAACAAAATTATTAGTGTTTGACACTTAGCCAAATCTTCTAACTTTAATATTCTGGATTTAGCAAATAATTTGCTTGTATGTTCTCGATAATTAACTTTATGAATAATTCTTATAGCTCTCTTCTGTAGAATAGATAAAGGTTTTATATTTGTCTGATATGTGTTCCCCCAGACTTCTATGCAATAAATAAAATATGGTACGATGAGTGAACTATAAAGTATTTTCATTGTTTCCTTATTTAATACCTCCTTCACTTTGTTTAAAACAAAAATATTTTGGGAAATTTTTCTTTTAATGTGTGCTATGTGAGGTTTCCATGATAACTTATCATCCATAATTACACCAAGAAAACGAAACTCAAACACTCTCTCAATATCAACTCCATCTATGGATAAAGCTACAGATTCATTTATTTTCCTATTTCCAAAGACCATAAATTTTGTCTTCTTTAAATTCAATGACAACTTATTTACATCAAACCATTTCTTCAGTTTTGTCATTTCATATTCAATAGATTCTGCTAGTTTCTGTATATTATTTCCAGAGCTGAAGAAATTAGTATCATCTGCAAATAAAACAAACTGTAATAATTTGGAAACATCACAAATGTCATTAATATATAAAAGAAAAAGTTTAGGTCCCAAAATAGAACCCTGTGGTACCCCACATTTAATTTCCATAAGTTCAGATTTGACATCAGTTAACTGTACATATTGTTTCCTGTTATGCAGATAACTTCTCAACCAATTAAGGGCCATTCCTCTCATTCCATACAAACTTAATTTAGAAAGTAAAATATCATGATTCAAAGTATCAAATGCCTTTTTCAAATCAATAAACACTCCTACTGTGAATTTCTTTTCATCTGTTGCTGTTGTTATTTCTTCAACAATATTCATTAAGGCAGTCGCTGTGGACCTTTTTTGCCTAAAGCCATACTGGCTTTCACTCAGCAAGTGATGCTTTTCTAAAAAACTGTCCAACTTATAAACAAAACGTTTTTCTAGTACTTTTGAAAATTGTGAAAGTAATGAAACCGGTCTATAGTTATTGAAGCTTTGCTTATTTCCTGCTTTAAATAGTGGAATAACTTTTGCCCTCTTCATTCTATCAGGAAAAATACCCCTTCCAAAGGAAAGATTACAAATATAACAAAGGGGTTTGACAACACAGTCAATTGTCTTTTTTAATATAACCATATCTATTCCATCACAGTCAATGGAAGTCTTACTCTTTGACTTAGAAACAATAGATATCATTTCTGATTCACTGACATCCCCTAAAAACATTGACTGCAGTACTCCACTATCTCCTCTCCACCCTCTTTGTAATGACGTGTCATGTATCTTGATACTATCTGCCAGATTTGGCCCCACATTTACAAAAAAAGAATTAAATTCATTAGCCACCTCATTGAAATCATGCAGTGTCTTATTATTATAGATAAAATGATCAGGCAGGGCTGTGTGTGCTGTTTTGTTACCCATTACTTTATTCAGAATGTTCCATGTACCTTTTATGTTATTTTTATTATCATCCAACAGTTAATTATAATAATCCTTCTTAGCCCGTCTCATAATTAATACTAGCTTATTTTTATACACATATTTCATTTCAGCAGTATTTGTTCTATATTTTATAAAATTTCTATAAAGTTAATTTTTCTTTTTGCATGCATGCATCAATCCTTTTGATACCCATGGCTTTCTATTTTCATTTGCTTTTTGTTTGTGTACCACTATTGGACAATGTTTATCATAATATGTTATATACATTTTCAAAAAAGCATTGTAGGCAACATCAACATCCTCCACATACACCCCTTCCCATTCTTCATTTAGGAGATCATTCCGAAACCTATTTATAGCATCATCGTTTCTTACTCTTACAAGTCTACACCGTATCTTCTCTTTACTTCTCTTTAATTGCCAAGTAAAAGTAACAAAAATTGGCAAGTGATCACTTACATCATTTCTAATGAACTAATCAACATTTAATGTTTTCTTTAAAGCAATTTATAAAGATATTATCGATTAAGGTTGCTGATTGCTCTGTAATTCTACTGGGTTTATCAATCAACGGATATAACCCTCTTCCGTACATTAACTCAAGAAAGTCAGCGGATGACTTCTGCTCGGTAACCTTTAATAAATCAATGTTGAAATCTCCACAAACTAAAAAAGTTTTGTTTTCGTTTACCTTACTCAATAACTCATCCATCTTTTCTATAAATGTTTCCATCAGAGACCCAGGTCGTCTATATATACACAATTATATTACTCATCTTTTTCAACTCAATTTCCACCGATATGCATTCCATTATATCATCAATTGCCATCGTCATACACTGAATTTGTTTACATTTTAAATCTTCATTCACAAACAAAGCAACACCTCCTGATCTCTTATTTGTTCTATTAATGTGATACAATTCATATCCATCAATATGAAATACAACACCTCGTTCTTCTTGCATCCATGTTTCTGATAAAGCTATCAGCATAAATCGTCCCTTGAGAGTATGCAAATAATCATTTATCTTATCAAAGTTTTTATAGAGGCTCCTGCAGTTGAAATGAATTAACGAAAACATGGAATCAATAACTATTTGTTCGGCAAATTGTTCTTCAGAATAATAACGACAAGTGGAATTGCTAGAATTAAACACTATTTACTAGAATTAAAACAAATTTACTTTTGCTATGGTTTAATAAATGTTCAGTGATATCTTCACTGAGTAAGTTTTTTCTCTATATAGTGTTGTTATGGCAACTAGTAAATACACTCAGTTTGGTCATGCTGTGTGTGGAAGTATTTAATACAAGTGTGTGACAACTAGCCCCGCGTTAGTGTGTGCCCCGATCACCCCAGTTTACTTTCCTATACTTACAGGGAGTGTAGCATCAGAGCCAAAGCGCTTGGAAATCTGAGTCTTCCCGTTGATGAAGATGGGCTCTGAAGTTTCCAGAGGTTCATCCTGGATCTGCTGGTCATCCAGAAAACACGTCACATGTCTGGCTTTGACCAGAACCTTCAGCTGGTGCCAGCGTCCATCGAACAGAGCCTGCAAGAGGTTTCACAACTTAAGATGATACGCTGAGAAGATCAATAAAGACTGAAGGTGTGCACAAAGATCTGCTTTTTAATTTGACGTGAATGTCAGACAAGAGTCGGACAATTTTCCAAAACAAGCTGTTCTGCATGAATGGGAGGCTGTGCTGGAGGAAAGTGGCTCGATTATGTAAAAACATCTTGGAAAACCACTCAGTTTTGGCATTAAGAGCAGAAGATGACGTGGATGATGATTGCAGGAACTCAGAGAACATGAAAACCTTTCTGAGGATTTGTGTTATTTAAGTGTATAAGTGAGCAGCTTTAGTGGGAAAAGCGTCATGGGAATTTGAACAGGAAATTGCAGCTGTACAAAAATATAGTCAGTCAATCATGTCAAAAAGCAGCTTATTTATACATTATTCTTCCGCCTAAACGTGTGTGTGGTGCAATCTCTGTTTAAGGTCACCGTGAAATTCTTATTTTTTTATGGACTATTGCAGTGTTTATTGTAAATGATTAATGGGTGCACATCATCATTATTGTGTTAATAATGTTGAATGAGAATAAGTTCCTCTTGCAGCATCTCTTCTCTTCTCTGATGACGAGGGCGGAGCTATAACCTGTCACTCACATGAGATCAGCCAATAGCAAACCATAACCAGCCAATCAACTCCCCACAGACACAATCAAGCCCCGCCCACATTTGTTCTTCCACTCGGATATACGACACAATAGAGGAGAAAAGACCAGCACAACTTCCCTTTCATGACGACTTTATGTAGATCTGCTACATTAGTGTACGGATGATTAATTCACAAACTTTCTTATGCAGCTATACAAAAATATGGAATGACCTTTGTGCCAATAATAATGAATGTAACTTTTCAAGAAACTACATAAAATATCTTTGAAACTGAAAAAATAAAAAAATCTCGAGCAAAATGTTCGACTTCGTTTATAATACACTGCATGTTTCAGCTGTTTTCTCCTCTTTCTTTCGCTGATGCACTTCCATTTACGCTTCTGAAGTTTTCATTTACGCTCCCTGAGTTTTCATTCGCCATTCTGGCACATATCTCTCGCGGGGGCGGGGCTAGCAGCGGTGTGTTTTCATTGGCTACTGAGTTTTTGATTGACAGCTTCTTGACCTGGAAGTGAAGACATCAGTGTTGTGTTTATAGTGTGGAGTCTGTAAGCATGGCATTCTCTTTCATTTTAGTGATATGAAGTTAAGAGTTTTGTTTTTTATTTTTATTATTTTTATTATTCAGTTTCAATTTATATTTTCATCAGTTTCTTGAAAAGTTACACTCATTATTATTATTGGCACAAAAGTAATTCCATGCAAAAACACCATTAACAATTTGCCTTTGTATAACATGAGAATGGTACATTTCGCTCACCTCAATGCCTTGAGCATCAAATGTCGCTGTCTGTTCCTCGTCCACCGTGTTTGTGGTGGTGAAGATGAGGGATTTGTCCGGTCCGCTCAGTGTGACCGCGGCCTGGATCTGTCCATCTTTAGACAGAATCCTCCACAGGTCGAGCTTCTCCCGGATCGAAGGCCCTTTCAGCCTCAGCGTCGACACAAACACATAGGAGGGAGGCAGGCCTTCGGGGAAGATTTCCCTTTAAAACAGTTTTACAGACATCTATCAGTCAGATGAATATGAATAATACAACACACACATTTAGATTTGCGCAATAAAAACCATCAACTAAAAAAATATTTCAGGACTCCAAAAAGTGATGAAAATGTTTCAGAATCACCAATTATTAAATATTAAACACGTTTAAATCATTGTGATCAGTGTTACAAGTAACATGCATTACTTAATCAGATGTAACAAATAACACTGATTACAATGATTTAAATGTGTTTAATATATAATAATCAATCAATCAATCAATCACATGTATTTATAAAGCACATGTAAAAACAACACACGTTGGCCAAAGTGCTTTACATACAGCCCAGCACATACAATCTAAGTTTATAAAACAAAGTATAAAACAATTTTAAAAAAATGATTACAATCAAATGCAAGAGAGAAGAGATGAGTCTTTAAATGAGATTTAAATGCATCAAGGGTGGCACAAGATCTAACATGGAGGGGCAAATAATTGTAATTATTACAATTGGTAATAATTGATTTCAGAATCACCAATTATTACATATTAAACACGTTTAAATCATTGTGATCACTGTTAACATGCATTATGTAATCAGATGTAACAAGTAACACATTGTTTTAATACACCACTGAACCATTGTTGATTTATTTTGTATTTTCCTTGTATTTTCTACCGTAAAGCACTTTGAGAAGCTCATTGAAATGCGCTATAGAATAATACATTTATTATTATAAATCTACACATTAATATTTGAGTTACTTTTTAAAAAAAGTAATGCACGTCATTTGTCAGTTGAATTAATTTGCGTAAGCATTTTATAAACTGCTGAATTAAATCTCTCTTCTCCATAACGTATAGGCACTTAGAGCAGAATATGACCCTATTCAGTCCCACTTTATCTTAAGTGGCCCTAATACCTGTGAACTTACATAGTAACTACATGTGTACATAGTATGTAACTACAGTGTAAGTACACACTGGTACATAATATCTACAGCTGTAATATTTGTAATATTTGTTATTAACTACACATATGTAACAACCCACAGAATGGTATGTGTAAGTACAAATGTGTAACAGGACATTGGTAACACATGTATTTACCATGTAAGTTCACAGGTATTAGGGCCAGTTAAGATAAAGTGGGACATAATATTCTAAATGTGTTTTTAAAAGAAAATGAACGTGTATGGATTATATGCATTACTGCATTAAACTCTTGCAAAAAATATCTTGTTTGAAACATTACTTTCCATCAGAAGTAACTAAGTAACGTAACAAGTTGCTTTTTAAGGAGTAAATACTGTAGTGGCTTAATAAGAATGATAATGATGACACTTTATGTCTAGATGGCTTTGGAATTGCCCGGGATAATGAGTCTCCGGGCAACAGCTGATGATCAACGACTGTCGTACGGGAGAGGGTGTGCACCCCATTGAACTTCTGCCCGTATCTCTACACCCTTTTTATTTCCACAGCTTTTTTTTTTAAATATTGGTTTATGTTCATCCAAGAGCAAACGCTACCACAGCCATACACACATTAAGAACACCTTAGACAGACTGGAATTAATATCTCCAGATCCTCCCAAATTCATTCTGGGCAATTTTAACCATTGTGTGGCAGAAAAATCCTTGAAAGGTTTCTATTCATGCTATGGCTCAATTTCAGGTGCATATAGATCTATCGCTCTCCCGCTTGGTTCCTCTGATCACTGTATTTCTTGCACCAGCCTATTTGCCGGTTATAAGGAGGACAGAGAAGGCTGTAAAGGTTATTAAACAATGGACTAATGATAGCATTGATAGACTACAGGTATGCTTTGAAATAACTGATTGGAATTTGCTCGTAGCTCCATCATGTGATATTAATGAGCAAGGGGACATCGTATATCTCCTTCTGTGTGGATAACATCATTCCGGTTTCCATCTTTCCCAACAATAAGCCCTGGGTAACCAAGGGTAAAAAGGGAGTTTTCTACGCCGGCTCTGAGTATGAAAAAAAGGAGGTTAACAGAGAGGATAAGCGTGCTATAAAATCTGCTAAACTGAGATATAAGAACAAGATTGAGCAATGGTTTACTCAGGGGAACCTTCATACAGCCTGGCAGCGTCTCGAGAATACGGCGGTTCATATTGCTCTCGCTGCTCCTAAGCACATTCAGGAGGCAGGTCAACATCTCTTCCCAATGACCTCAGTTCTTTTTACACCAGAGTTGATACTGATAATGGCACTCAAGTGGAAACAATAATCTCTACTCTAAACTTTGTTGACTTTGTTTCAGATCTCCATGGCCAGTGGTGGAGTCCCTCAACTATGGAGACATTACACAGTTATTCCGATACCTAGAAAGAGTTCCATAAAAGCCTTGAACGATCTGAGGCCGGTTGCTCTCACCTCTCTTGTGATAAAGGCAATGGAGAGGATTATTAAAAACTATATTACTAAAGTAACCGACTCACAGTTGGATCCGCTTTGCCTATCGCACGGGTCGATGATGCAAAGGTGTTTATCACAGACCTTCTTCATAAGCATCTTCAGTCTCCTAATATCACAGCCAGATTTTTGTTTGCTGATTTTTCTTCGGCATTCAATACCCTACAGCCACATATTCTTGCTGAGAAACTTATCAGTCGTTTTCATATGGAGGACCAGCTGACTTTCGGGATAATTTACTTTTTGACCAATAGGTCTCAGAGAGTGCTGGTCAACAATATGTATCTGACCTCCTATATCCTTCATCTGTCTCTCCTCAGGGCTGTGACCTCTCACCTCTGCTCTTCAATACTGACGATTGCAGATCCATCCAATCCAACTGTCTTCTAATTAAGTTTGCCGATGACACCGTTTTACTGTCTCTGCTTTCAGGCCCTTCAGGAATGAGTGCTGTGACATCTCCGGTTTGAAACTTTACGTGAATAAGACTAAAGAGATGGTAGTAACCTTTTCTAATAAGCAGAGGCCGATGGCTATGGCAGTCCCTACTGTTATTCACAGAAAGCCTATAGAGGTTGTCAAAGAGTCCAAGTATCCAGGGACAAGTTTTGACAATCTGCTGAAGTTTTCTTCTAATACAGAGGAGATATTGAGGAAATGCCAGCAGCGGCAGCGCCTTTTAAAGAAGCTCGAATCCTTTGGAGTTAGTAAGAGCATTCTCACTATGTTCTACCACTCATACATTGAAAGCGTCATTACATTCTCCATCGATTCCATTAGCCTCCAAAATAGAAATAGTCTGGAGCGGTTAAAGTCTGCATAAAAAATATTTGACTCCCTATTAGGGCTCTTTCTATTATAAGTGAACAGCAAACGCTGAGGTTGGCTGGGAGGATTTTACGAGACACTTCACATGTCATGTTCCCTGTTTCTGAGTGGCTTCCTTCAGGGCGACGGCTCCGTTGTATCGTGTGTCATGCTGTAGGACGGAGGAAGGCAAGCTTTGTTCCAGAATCAGTGCAGCTTTTAAACCCTCAACCATCTCTGGCCCCTTGTTTACCATGCCGTGACTGTAAAAAACTGTTTTTTGTTTTTGTTTTTTTGGTACACAGTTATATATATATTTATGTATTTATTCATTCTTATACAGTATATGGTATGGACTTGTTTTTTAGGTATCCACTTGTAGTAGATTATAATTAATATGTATTCCGTGCACATTGTGTTATTTATTTAATGTATGATGTTTTTATGTATATTGTTTGCGTGACTCTACGTGTTCTCGTTAATTGCACCTTGGGGACAAATAAAGCGTTTTGAAATTGAAAAAATTGAAATAAGAGTATAACTTTCCCCAGCATTGATAGTGATGATCGTAATGCATCAGGTTTAATCCCGACCTTGTGTTTTCCGTGATGTCGGTGCTCTTGTCCAGCAGATACGCGGCCTCCGACAGCAATGAGCCCTGGATCTTCTGAGCTTTCTGATGGATCTTCATGCCCAGCATCAGCTCAAAGCCTTTCTCATCCCGGGACGCCACAGGGATTCGAGTGGGACACACAGATTCTGCAGAGGGACACAGCATTGCAAACCCATTACCACACACAAATCTGAGGATTGCATACGCTTTCAATCCGGCAAATCCATTTTAGTTTTAATCCTGTCTCAATTTTCATTCAATCAATATGTAATACGACTGCACTAAATATGATAATCATGTACAATCCAGCTGATTCCCAGGAATGGTTGAAATCATATTTCAAAGCTAAACCCAGCGAACAAAAATGTTCCAAGAATGTTCCGACATTGTTCCCATAGGTTATGAAAATGTTCTGAATGTTCTCTAAATGTCCAGTTTTATTTTTTAGCTCTTAAAAACTTTTTTTCTTGAATATGCTAATTTTAAAGGGATAGTTCGCCCAAAAATATATTTTTTTAAAGAATATGGATAACCAGACACCCATTGACTTCCACAGTATTTTTTTCCTACTAAGTGAATCGCCACCGTCAACTGTTTGATAACATTCCTTAAAATATCTTATTTTGTGTTCAACAGAAGAAAGAAACTCATACAGGTTTGGAACAACTTGAGGCGGAGTAAGTGATGACAAAATTTTCATTTTTGGATGAACTGTCTCTTTAAGGGAATGCTCCATTCTGCAAACATGGGAATTACTTTTGAATGTTCTCTGAATGTTCTGTAGTAACGAACATTCAACTGATATGTTTCAGTAAAAACGTTCTATGAACATCCTGTCTTTTTTCTGTGAAATGCAAAATATCTCATTGGATAATTATGAGACACCGGTGTACTATAGTACAAGAAAACGTCACATGTTAAATATAGAACCCATACTGTATGAACTATTTTTATGGCACTTTCAAACCTGATCTCATGAGAAAATGTAACTACTTTATGAGTTTTCGTATGAATTTGTATTTCGCATGAATTTGTACAATTTGATTTATACAGAAAATGTAAGATGACACCACCTTAAACATAATCTTCAGTCAGCTTTATTTCTATAACACTTTATTTCTGTACTGATTGTTTCAAAGCAGCTTCACAGAAATAAACAGGAAAATAACAGAATCAATGATGCAAACTTGACTCAAATTCTGCTAAATTAGACTTCATTGTTGATTCAGTTCAAGTGTAAAGTTCATCAATAATAAAACAAGTTCAATTCTGCTATTAGCAGCTCAACAGAAGACAAGTGTCATTATCCAGCTAGAGTTATTTTCTCATCTGAAAGTTTCAGTGCAGTCAAATCAGTGAAGTGAATATTAAAGTCCCCCTGTGGTGTGAATCCAGCGTTTAATGTTGTTTATGTGTGTATGTGGTGTTTTTAATATGCTTTAAGACAAACCATGTGTAAATTCATAAGTCGACTCCATTGCTGAGTATTTTCTCCTTAAAACTGCAGTGAACCAAAGACAGTCTCAAAAACACGCTTTGAAATCGCTGGTGTTTCTGACGTCACAAACTACCTTGTAACCAGTCAGATCAACGTGTGATCGTCAACCAGTGGATCTCTGAGCTGAGTGAGTGAGTGGAGGCGGGGCTCATTTGCATATTCATAGAACTGCGCATACTAAATGAGGCAATGAAGAATTTTTTTCAAGGATTTTTTTTTTAAATATGTCATTTTGGTGATCAAAGATGAGTTTTAAGGGATAAAATGATTGACTACAGGGGGACTTTAAGTGTCTTACAGCCTGTTGAGTCTCAGTGTGCTGGTTAGTATTCATCCTTATTATCACTTTTTTCTCTGTATTCCAAAGCATTTATGAATTACAACCATTCAAGTTCAGATTTATGCTCAGAAATAATGTTCCAGGTAACAGGTTAAACCCCAACTAAGCAAGCCAAAGGCAACAGTTGAAAATAAACCATCAGATGACAGAAAACATGGACAGAAAATGTTTGTAATTACTCTGGGTTGGAGAAAGCAGATTCCTGCCACTATTAACAACTACTCTCTCCATCCAAACCAGAACATGTGCCAACATCTTCAGTTCTCGGTTCCTCCCTGTCATGGCATCATGCCGCTGGTTTGGCCCGTGAGTTTGTGGCTTTCCATGTCACTGGGCTTGAATGGACTGTGGTGTTTTAGTGGTTCGCTGTTCTTTTAAGAACAGGAGAGTATGGTAATGCCAAAACTAGTTTAAATGTTTATGGGATTGCTCACACGCATGTGAGGCCTTGTCCACACTAATACGGTTTCTTTTGAAAACGCATCTTTTTCTCTCCGTTTTGGCCTTTCGTCCACACTGAGTGGCGTTTTTATTAATGAAAACGATCTCTAAAGTGGATAATATTGAAAACGCCATTTTCACGTTGTAGTTCACGTTGACTGTCAACACGGAGGTTTTTCAAAACGATGGCGTAAGTTTAGTCATGTGACTCGTACCAATAAATATTCATATTTATGCCGGTATTGTGCCTGTTATGTGCCGTTCACTTACACACTGTTGCTAAAATATCACGCAGTTCTTCTGACAGGATAATTTTATTTAGCATTATATCTCATCATTCACTGATGGTCCAGGTCACTCTCAGTCAACATTACATGTTTGGTCTAAAACGCTCAAACTGCTCTCATGTTTCACCACAGCAAATGTGAGTAGATGTTCTGTCATCTGTGCAGGACTGTGATATGAAGAGTGTGTGAAGTAACATATTAGCAACAGTGTGAAAGTGAACGGCACATCACAGGCTCAATACCGGTATAAACATGAATCTATTGGTGCAATATGAGTCACATGACTAAACTTACATCATTGTTTTTAAATACCTCCGTGTTGACAGTCCACACTACAACACGAATTTATCAACTTTGGAGTGCATTTTCAAAAAGCTTTGTTTTAATTAAAAAAACGCATCTCGGTGTGGACAAAAGGCCAAAATGGAGAGAAAAAGTTGCGTTTTCAAACGAAAACATATTAGTGTGGACAAGGCCTGAATCTTAGGGTACGTTTACACGAGAACGATGTGCTTAAAACTGAGAAGTTTTTCCTCTGAGTTTTCCACGTACAGATGACAGCATTATCAAAACGATCCCCATTCACACGGATCCGCGAAAACAATTATAAACGCTGTATTCTGCTGCCAGGCCAGTAGATGGCGATGAAACACTATAGACTGAACACGTAATATGCGTGTGCATGACGTCACCGTCTTCAGAGATTCGTGTTTTGTTGTTTACATGGAGACTGTTTTCAAAAACTTGCACTTTGAAACCCGTTTTCAAAAGTTTGCATTTTCATGCACCCAAAACACTGTTGTCGTGTAAATGAAAGGCCAAAACGCATTAAAAGTTTTACGTTTTTAGTTGAAAATGGTGTTGTGTAAACAGCCCCTTACCCTCGCACAGCTTCTGTGCCATGGCGTCCCGGATGCGATCGATGTTGGTGTAGTCCTCGGCGTAAAGCACGTAATCTCCCTCCGGCGTGTTGGCGATGGTCACCAGCTCTGATGTGGTGATCTCCGAACCAACGCCCACCGCAAACACTGTAACCCCCTGCGCTCGCGCCTCGATGCTAGCGTCCATAACGTCGTCCTGCGACTTCCCGTCAGTCACCACCACTGCAATACGGTTCTTCACGTCACTTCGCTTTGAAGACATGAAGACGTGGTCCACGGAGAACTTGATGGCGCGGCCCGTCTGCGTGTTTCCACCTAAATAGCTGATCTCCTCGATGGCTTTAATGAGATCTTGAGTGGTTTTGTGGAGGCCGAGAGGGATCTCCAACCGGGGCGTGTCACTGTACTGAACGACACCGACCTGAGAGTAGTGGGAACTCACGTCGAAGCCACTGGTGACATTGACCAACCAGCGCTTGGCTATTTCGAAGTCCTCATCTCCCACGCTCCAGGAGCCGTCCATGATGTAGACCAGGTCATTAACAGCAGTGCTGCAGCCTGAAGAAAGAAGAAGAGAACTGAGATAGAGATAAATAACACACAGAGAGTCATGAACTATAATTCATAAATATAGCGGCAAGCAGAAATGATGGCCATGTTTTTCAAGGCACACCAGTGTCATAATGGACTATGATAGCAACTGAGACAAAGAAACTCAGACCAGCGATACTGTAGTTCTGTAGCCAATTTTTCATGTTTTGTTTAATTACAGCACCACCAAGAGGCACAGTCCCACCACTTTATTTTTTGTGTGTGTCCTCAGAGTGCCTCCATACATCCACTGGTGAAAATAGGTGAAAATATCTAATTTCGTTATAGACTTCATTTCGGAGTTATAGGCAATTATATGAGCATATAGAAAATGACCCACGCCAGACTTTGATTGTATTTTTTTTTTTGGCACTTACAATAAAAATTTTGACATTTGGCCACTAGCATGTTGGCACCGACCTATGTTTCGGATTTTCCGACAGTGGTTTTGAAGATCGACGCGAAAGTTGTTTAAATGCTAAATCAAAACCTAGCATGTTTGGTATCATTGGACTTGGCAAGGTTTCAGGAAACTTCTCAGGCTATTTCAGGGCATCGGGCCGATGAACCATACCAAGTTTCGTAACAATAGCTAATGCGTTCATAAAATACAGCATTTTACTACAAAATTCACAATGGCCGATGCCAAAAAATGGCCGATATGGAAAAATTGGATATTATTCGACTCGGCATGCCACCCCGAATCTATCGAGACCACTTGTATGATTTTTGGGAAAACCATTCAAAAGTTATAAGCAAAAATATAATTTGAATTGTATCTCCGCACCAGTAGGTGGAGCTGCGCCGAAACGCTGCATGTAGCCTTAAGTCATGCTTGTGATGACATGTACCAAGTTTGGTCTAAATACAATAAAGCGTTGCGGAGATACATCCTTACGTCTATTTTTGTAAATGCTACATAAAATTAATTTGCGCATTATTCGAAAACAATTTGATGAATCAACTTGGATTCAACGGCCGAGGACGAGTTAGAAAAAGTAATTTTTTCAGAATATTCTAAATAGCGGGAAAATTTTCATGGCAGAAAATGACATCATAGGGTGCAATCGAATCGGTTTCGCTTGTTTCTAGCCCTTATGGTTCAAAAGTTATTAACATAAACATGAGTGCAACTTTGGACAGTGCTTGGCCTCCAGTTAGATTCTGCTCCAAAACAAAAAAGGAACTTGACGATAAAAAAACTATAACACAATAAAGTAAAAAATATATATATATTTCAACTGCGATTACTGATATTACAGTCACCATTAAATCTAAATGGGCTCTTTTCTTTCTTTTTTTTTGGAATATCACAGTGTTTATTCTAAGTGATATATGGGTGCACATCATCATTATTGTGTTAATAATGTTGAATCAGAATAAGTTCCTCTTGCAGCATCTCTTCTCTGATGACGAGGGCGGGGCTATAACCTGTCACTCACATGAGATCAGCCAATAGCAAACCACAACCATCCAATCAACTCCCCACAGACACAATCAAGCCCCGCCCACATCTGTTCTCATTCCAGAAGTGTTTCACTTGGTTATATGACACAATAGAGGAGAGAAGACCAGCACAACTTGCCTTTCATGATGACTTTAAGAAAGCGACAATGGAAAACAGATAATTGACATTGACAGAATCTGCCAATTACGTGCTTACAACTTCAATTACATCTTGGATTTGGCAAGTAGCAAATACTCTAATACCACACATGTCACACATATTGAGAATACACACATTTGTAAATACTCTATTTTTAATAATACTTTTTAGTACTTTTTACCAATGCTTTATTTGTACACCATTTTGCATTCTGATTTTTTTTTACTAGGCTTATTGCAGTGATGCATTCTCTGCAAATGATACATGCAATGCTGCCCGGCTAAAATAAATATAATAATTTATAATTAATAGATATATAATAAGAAAAAAATGGCATGCATGATGGATGAATAATTTTTCATAATAAACACTGCAATGCTCCACCAAAGAAAATTGTCAGTTTTGATGTAATGATGACTTTAATGACACTTCTGAATACATGTCTTAGACTGGGATCAGAAACTGGCAATACCGGCTCGGATGTCCTCGTCCTCTCCCGCTCGCGAGTAAACCAGTAAGACCAGTGCTGGGAAACACCTCCAAATCCACGACATTCCCAACTAACGCTCCGGCGCTTTGAATATAAAGTGTCAATCTTCAGAGCCCTGTTAAATAAAGAATATTAAACAGAGTCTGTTTTGGATGCAGAGCAACATTGCAATCTATAATTATTCTTAATGGCTAAGAATCAGTTTGCTTACATAATTACATAAAGATGAGTGTTTCATTTGATTATACCTCTGATGTTACACACTTACTTCAGCTAATCAGATCAGTGCACACAGCTGAGAGGGTTTCTCAGAAACACACTTCTGAGATTAAACATCTACAGAATAATGGAAAGGTCCATTGTGTTGTATCTGCAGATGAAGGCATAGTGCAGCTTTAATTTCAAAAGTGATGATCCGAAAATAAATGATTAAAATAAACATGAACTGTGAGCTAGACAGTAAACGATGACCTGGAAGAACCCAGAAACATGGCAAACATGAGGCTTGAACAGTAGTGTGTGTGTGAGCACATGACGAAAACAGCCAATGACAATGCTAAACAAGATAGAGGACACTGAACGTGAACCAATGAGAGAACAGAACAAGTTATAAGACAATGAACCAGTGAAAACACGAGAAACAACTGGCGAAAAATCTCAAGGCATGAAATCATGAACTATGGGTGCTTCTGAAACACACTTCCAGAAGCTTCGGTGATTCTACCCAGTGATTCTGAGAGGTTCGCCGCAGTGATCTCCGTGTGAACATGCTTAATTTTTTGTCATGTTTTATGAATTTGTCTAATTTTCAATGACACATTTGTATTTTAAATAGAAAGAGTTTCAGTTAATAGTCTCTTATTGGCCTGATTAACCAAGCGCTCCATAAAACAAGATCTACAAATTAATAAAATAACACATATTATACAGACACTTCATTTTTAAAGGTATTATGATTTGTTAATTGCATTTAATGGATTACACTGTCATTTTAAACATCTGCAGGTGTTTTTTGTAAAAGGTGTTTTATGCATGTTTTGGCTGTTTTTATAGTTTTTCTGTTTTCTTTGTTTCTACAGATTTCTGTCCAGGCGTCACTAGTGTGTTATTTTGAGCTCTTCTAAACAGGGAATCATTTTGCAAAGCAATTGGTTCTGTTAATGATTTTTGAATTTTGAGCTTAGTTTCTCCCATCACTACTATGAGCAAGACTGAGACACATAATAAAAGACATGACTTAAAAACAATCAAAGGGAAACATGAAACGTGAAGAACAATCTAGACAGACGTGACATCATTATATTGTGAGGCGTTTGATCCATGTTCCTAAAATCAACCTATTATAAAGACTTCTGTTATGCCAAAAAATGAGCATCATAATCCAGCAATTAGTGCTATATCATTATTACTGTAGTGTCAGATGGACTCGGGCTCTTCTGAATCTTGCTGGTCTTTGCACAGGCAAGAACACTCTTCAAAAATGCTCAAATTTAACACAAAACTCTAACCAGACTTTTACATTTCTCCATAAACTCCAAGTTTATACGTCAACCAGACGCACCCTATATAATGCATAAGTTATGTGAATAAAATAACATGCAGTCTGTCTATTTTGCTAACGTTTCATTGGCCAAGCAACTCTATAACTTTACAGACTACGACAATTCCCTTTTATTCAACCCTATAAAAGTGTCTCTGGTAAGAGGGTCATTTCGCTGGGGACGAACGACATGTGGTCTTATTTTCTCGCTTTGCTTCAGTGATGTCTACAAGCTCTCATTTAGCAGAAAACGCTGGCCGACAGACCACAGCTGAAGCTAGATCACAGGAAAATAACAGCGTAAGCAAAGAAACCTGGTGAACACAACATGGAAATAAACACGGCATGCCGGATTACGAGAAAATGCCCACAATTACAATTACACACAAACATGTACTTGAGCTGCATATAGAAACACTTCTTCTTGTTCAGCAATGCCTAAAAATCATGTTGACTTTGTTTGTTTCTTTAATAAAAAATTAAATATAGAAGACTCAAGCCAGCCTTTCAAGAACGAGTCTCAACAAGCATCTGTCTGCTTTACAAGGGTTATTTTGAGGTAAAGCGAGCATGAGGGCGATGGCACACGTCAAACACAACAGAGGAATCATTCCCTGTCCCGTAAACCCGTAATGAAGCGTTGAGACGTCGAGGACGCTCGTCAGTTTGACTGTGGCTTCGACAGCAATAACCCTGATGGCACAATGAAGCACATGACAATCATTCAAAGACACTCCACCAGTGTGTGGAGAGTGCAGAAACAGGCTGTCATGGCGAGACTGGACCGAAGATTGAATAGAGCAGAAGTGTGTTGAGTTCAGTGGGACAGATGATGTTCTGAAGGCTGCTCAGAGTCACAGTTTCAGCTCAAGCATCTCACAAACACATGCGTTTTGAAGCCAGTCATGGGAAACTCATGTTCTCATCTTCCCATGTTCTCCTGTTCTCATGTTCTCCTGTTCCCATGTTCTCCTGTTCCCATGTTCTCATGTTCTCATCTTCCCATGTTCTCCTGTTCCCATGTTCTCATGTTCTCATCGTCCCATGTTATCATGTTCTCATGTTCTCATCTTCCCATGTTCTCATCTTCCCATGTTCTCATCTTCCCATGTTCTCATGTTCTCATGTTCTCATCTTCCCATGTTCTCATCTTCCCATGTTCTCATGTTCTCATCTTCCCATGTTCTCCTTTTCCCATGTTCTCATGTTCTCATCTTCCCATGTTCTCATGTTCTCATCTTCCCATGTTCTCCTGTTCTCATGTTCTCATCTTCCCATGTTCTCCTTTTCCCATGTTCTCATGTTCTCATCTTCCCATGTTCTCATGTTCTCATGTTCTCATCTTCTCATGTTCTCATCTTCCCATGTTCTCCTGTTCTCATGTTCTCATGTTCTCATGTTCTCATCTTCCCATGTTCTCATGTTCTCATGTTCTCATGTTCTCATGTTCTCATCTTCCCATGTTCTCCTGTTTCCATGTTCTCATGTTCTCATGTTCTCATCTTCCCATGTTTCATGTTCTCATGTTCTCATCTTCCCATGTTCTCATATTCCCATGTTCCCATGTTCTCATGTTCTCATGTTCTCATCTTCCCATGTTCTCATCTTCCCATGTTCTCATGTTCTCATCTTCCCATGTTCTCATGCTCTCATGTTCTCATGTTCTCATCTTCCCATGTTCTCCTGTTTCCATGTTCTCATGTTCTCATGTTCTCATCTTCCCATGTTTCATGTTCTCATGTTCTCATCTTCTCATGTTCTCATCTTCCCATGTTCCCATGTTCTCATGTTCTCATCTTCCCATGTTCTCATATTCCCATGTTCTCATGTTCTCATGTTCTCATCATCCCATGTTCTCATCTTCCCATGTTCTCCTGTTCTCATGTTCTCATCTTCCCATGTTCTCATGTTCTCATGTTCTCATCTTCCCATGTTCTCCTGTTCCCATGTTCCCATGTTTCATGTTCTCATGTTCTCATCTTCCCATGTTCTCATATTCCCATGTTCCCATGTTCTCATGTTCTCATCTTCCCATGTTCTCATGTTCTCATGTTCTCATGTTCTCATCTTCCCATGTTCTCATGTTCTCATGTTCTCATGTTCTCATCTTCCCATGTTCTCCTGTTTCCATGTTCTCATGTTCTCATGTTCTCATCTTCCCATGTTTCATGTTCTCATGTTCTCATCTTCTCATCTTCTCATGTTCTCATCTTCCCATGTTCCCATGTTCTCATGTTCTCATCTTCCCATGTTCTCATATTCCCATGTTCTCATGTTCTCATGTTCTCATCTTCCCATGTTCTCCTGTTCCCATGTTCTCATGTTCTCATCTTCCCATGTTCTCATCTTCCCATGTTCTCCTGTTCTCATGTTCTCATCTTCCCATGTTCTCATGTTCTCATGTTCTCATCTTCCCATGTTCTCCTGTTCCCATGTTCTCATGTTCTCATCTTCTCATGTTCTCATCTTCCCATGTTCTCCTGTTCTCATGTTCTCATGTTCTCATCTCCCCATGTTCTCATGTTCTCATGTTCTCATGTTCTCATCTTCCCATGTTCTCCTGTTCTCATGTTCTCATCTTCCCATGTTCTCATGTTCCCATGTTCTCATCTTCCCATGTTCTCATGTTCTCCTGTTCCCATGTTCTCATCTTTCCATGTTCTCATGTTCTCCTGTTCCCATGTTCTCATCTTCCCATGTTCTCATGTTCTCATGTTCCCATGTTCTCATGTTCTCATCTTCCCATGTTCTCATGTTCTCATGTTCATGAAGATGTTCTCATCTTCCCATGTTCTCATGTTCTCATGTTCTCATGTTCTCATCTTCCCATGTTCCCATGTTCTCATCTTCTCATCTTCCCTTGTTCCTGAGGTCTGAGTATTCATCCATCCTTCCCAAGCCCTAAAATTATACTTTTTTTGTATCTTCCCATGTTCTCATGTTCCCATGTTCTCATGTTCTCATGTTCTCATCTTCCCATGTTCTCATCTTCCCATGTTCTCATGTTCTCATGTTCATGAAGATGTTCTCATCTTCCCATGTTCTCATGTTCTCATCTTCCCATGTTCTCCTGTTCTCATGTTCTCCTGTTCTCATCTTCCCATGTTCTCATCTTCCCATGTTCTCATCTTCCCATGTTCTCATGTTCTCATGTTCTCATCTTCCCATGTTCTCCTGTTCTCATGTTCTCCTGTTCTCATCTTCCCATGTTCTCATGTTCTCATCTTCCCATGTTCTCCTGTTCCCATGTTCTCATCTTCTCATGTTCTCATGTTCTCATCTTCCCATGTTCTCATGTTCTCATCTTCCCATGTTCTCCTGTTCTCATGTTCTCATCTTCCCATGTTCTCATGTTCTCATGTTCTCATCTTCCCATGTTCTCATGTTCTCATCTTCCCATGTTCTCCTGTTCCCATGTTCTCATGTTCTCATCTTCCCATGTTCTCATGTTCCCATGTTCTCATGTTCTCATGTTCTCATGTTCTCATCTTCCCATGTTCTCATGTTCTCATCTTCCCATGTTCTCATGTTCTCATGTTCATGAAGATGTTCTCATGTTCTCATCTTCCCATGTTCTCATGTTCTCATGTTCTCATCTTCCCATGTTCTCATGTTCATGAAGATGTTCTCATGTTCTCATCTTCCCATGTTCTCCTGTTCCCATGTTCTCATGTTCTCATCTTCCCATGTTCTCCTGTTCCCATGTTCTCCTGTTCTCCTGTTCTCATGTTCTCATGTTCTCATCTTCCCATGTTCATGAAGATGTTCTCATGTTCTCATCTTCCCATGTTCTCCTGTTCCCATGTTCTCATGTTCTCATGTTCTCATCTTCCCATGTTCTCCTGTTCCCATGTTCTCCTGTTCTCATCTTCCCATGTTCTCATGTTCTCATCTTCCCACGAATCTTCCATCTTCCCATGTTCTCATGTTCTCATGTTCCCATGTTCTCATGTTCTCATGTTCATGAAGATGTTCTCATCTTCCCATGTTCTCATGTTCTCATCTTCCCATGTTCCCATGTTCCCATGTTCTCATCTTCCCTTGTTCCTGAGGTCTGAGTATTCATCCATCCTTCCCAAGCCCTAAAATTATACTTTTTTTTTGTACAGAAAGCTTATTTTATTTCATTTTGATAATATTTGTGAAATTTTTTAATGCAATATTTTGTAGATTGTTTGTTTGTTTGTTTTTTATTTACCTTTAAATTACTAGATGTGTTCAATAAATAATAAATACATAGTAATTTCATAATTTAAGCACATTCCTAACATTCTTAAATTCAAAATAACTCACAATTTTTAATTCAGCTCTAAATATCTTACATTGGGTGTCTTTGCCGACCTCCTGTGGAAAAATAATAATAATAATATAAGATGATATTTTATGACTCTAGATGGGCTTATAGCTCTATATGGAGCAAATGAGCTGTTCCGCTGGGTCCTAAAGCCAGTTTAATTCAGTCTGCATTCAGATACACATGTAGACATTATAAAATAATTGTTTGGTAAAGTTTTAGCATTTTTAGTTTGAATTTTGAGCATTTTTAGGTTTTTCTATGTGTACTGAAGCATTCCTCACTTTCCATTCATTCCTATGGGGGTCAAAACTCCACGAATCCATTATTTTTTATTTATTTTTTGTGTATTCATGTTTCAAGTGCAACAAAAGTCCAGGGTCTTGGACCCCTCCGATGAACACTCAATTTTTTCAAAATGTTCAGAAATATCATCCGGCCCGAACTGACCCGAGAGAGGGATGAAGGTTTCACACACTGCAGGGAAAGCTCAGGGTTTCTCCAATGCTCTGAGTCTGTACTAATGTTATTCACATTCACTCTAATTTCCCCGACACAAGAGTGTGTCAAGCAGGAGATCAGCAGAGCTCCACCGGCTGGATAAGTGTGTGTGTGCAGGAGTGTGTGTTCAGCGATGACGCACGCAAACACACACTCCTGCAGATTTTCTGCGGTGGATCTGAGTCTCTCAGCTTCAGTGAGAGATGCTGCATCTCTGTGGCGAGGAGTGTGTGTGTGTGTGTTTGTGTGTGTACTCTCATGTCATTCCAAACCTTTCTTTCTTCTGTGAAAAAGAGGTTATTTTGGCAGATGGCTGAATGTTATTAACGTTGTTTGTTTAGTTTAGTATTTTTTCCAAATCATGGAAGTCAATGGTCACCAAAACTGTTTGGTTACAAACATTCTTCAAAATATCTTCAATGTTCTGCAAAAGAAGGTCATAGAGGTTTGTAATGACATGAAGGTGAGTAAATAATGAGAGAATGAGCAGTTTTGGGTGAATAACAGGGTATAATGTTTGGGAGAACTACCTTTAGCAATTGTCTAATACGTTGCCTATGCTAATTTTTAAATTGTATTCATGTTTTATGAGAATTATATCATTAAAAATGATATTCTATTCTAAGAGAAACATCTGTGATTAAGGTAATCCCTCAATAAAACTTAAACTGAGAACTCTTTGGGTTTTGAACGAGCTCTTAAATCCTCTTATAATAATAATGAGCTGAGATGATCCAGGATCTACAGTGTGAAACATCAGATCCGGTCGGAATCAAGGACAGTAATGCAGGAATGCTCAGATCACATGTTCTCCTCTTTGCATGTGTGTGTGTGTGTGTGTGTGTGTGTGTGTGACTGACTGACTCAGATCAGAAGCTGTTCTGCACGGCCAGAGCTAGTTTTAGTGAGCAATAAACAAACCGCTTGACCACAAACTCACAGACCCGAGGGATTATCCCAGATGTATGAGCTCAGATGCCCATGTGTATCCCGGGCATCTACGGGTGATTTCAGGAGAGAACCGCTCCAATCACACAGACGTTTAGAAGCAGGACCGCTAGACTGACACTATTACACACGTTCTTCCTTTACATCAGCACTGCACCAGCATTCAGTCAAGCACACACACACACACACACACACACACACACAGTCACAGAGGAAACAGTGTGACAGTGCAAATGCATCGAAACGAGAAGCAGATTTCAGTGCATGTATGAATAAGAGCAATTCTGTTCTCATTATTTGCACAGTGACAAGAGTGTACAAATAAACAGTGGAATACAGGCTTCAGTCAGGAGACATTAGACATTTCTGCTCAAAATATACAGCGCAACAAAACGACTTGATCGAGCTGTGTGTTAAATTACAGATCGTCGCTTTCTTCGTAACGACAGGTTTGGTTCCGTCTATAAGAACACACTGCTCTCTCTCTCTCTCTCTCTCTCTCTCTCTCTCTCTCTCTCTCTCTCTCTCTCTCACACACACACACACACACACACACACACACACACACTCACTCTGTCTGCTCCTTTATCAGTGCCACATGCATTACATAATAAGTAATAATAATTATGCAAGTACTATTGTGTTGAGAAACTGACACCTGTCCTATAGAGGGCGTCTTCTTTCCATCAAACATTTTAAACATCAAGGGTAAAATTACTTTATAAATAGATTTTAAATACAGGCTTTTATTGTATATCTCAAAGCAGGTTATTTAAAAATATATTAAACACATAGATATGATTATAGACTATGTAGTGTTTCAACACTTCTAACTTAAATTAATATTAATAAAACAAAAAAAAAGACTAAATAGTGCTAGATTAGATTTTCTTTGCAAATGTTAAATAGATTATCGTCACCTTCCTAAAATTATTGCCCAAGTCATTTTGATGATATTTTAGGAAGGTGACGATATTTGTTTCAATCATGCGACATTAATTAATATTGGCTCTTACCTGCTCTTTTAAAATTGCCTCCAGAAAAATAAAAATAAATGAATGGCTTAAATTGAAAACTGAACTTGATAAATCATTACATCACTCTCTCTGTCTCCACTGGAGGAGCCATGATGCCTGTCACTCCAGACTCCTTATACAGGCAGACCCGATGACGTCACGGAGAGACACGCCCCCTCGGACAGACCGGTGACGTCGCGGAGACACGCCCCCTCAGACAGACCCGCTGACGTCGCGGAGACACGCCCCCTCGGCCTCGGACCGACATACACGATGACGTCACGGAGAGACACGCCCCCTCAGACAGACCCGGTGACGTCACTGAGAGAGACACGCCCCCTCAGACCCGCAGCTGGAAACATGCATTGGTTTCTGCTGGGTTTTCTTGTGCTGTTATTATTATTGCTGTGTGCAGAAGTCCAAATACATTAATAGTTCTCTATACTGCAGTTAAACTGTACATTATTATGAATCTACACTAAATGCTGTTCATATTAGTTGTCTACTGTCAATCAATAATATACATGACATATTAAGATTAAGATGAATTCACAGCAACAATGTAATCCAGTTGAGCATGAAAGGGAAATGTTGGATCTATATGTGTATGCTGAACTTCATCCACATCGCCCTCACTTTATAAAGACACTCTCCACACTCTCTTTCACATTCACAGTCCAACACAAATCCCAAATTAACCTGTTTCTGATCAAATCTGCCACTGCAAATATCAGCGTCTGCCATTTGACTGAGGCCAGTAATATCTGCATGATGGCGAGAGGCGGACAGGCTGAGAGTTTATTATTCATGCGCAGGTTTAAATATGATGACACTAATTCAAATACTCTGTTCGGCAGATAATCAAGATGAGGCTTCAAAGAGCTGATAAACCTGAGTGTGTTTATCTCAAAACGACCAGTAGTGCCCTGGAACACACACTCACACACTCACACACACACACACTCTCACACACACACACACACACACACACACACACACACACACACACACACCTGATCACTGCAGAAAGTCTCACAGTGTTTTGCTGCCATCTACAGGCACGGAGTGTAATTAGCTGGCACATGTTTATGATGCATTCGCAGACTACTGTCCAGATTAATATTAATGCAGTGAAAATATACCAACGACCATTTAATGATCCTTTAATCATCACGCAGTAAATCATTCTCCTTCTTTTAAAAACTAAAAGATGTGACAAACAACAAAGCGGAGGTCATTGATCATGTGTAATGGAGAGTTTTACAGCGCTTCTGTAGCTCCGCCCCTTCCGGTGTGTTTTTCCACAACATGAAGGAAAGATCTTATGGCTTGTTTCAAAATCCTCGCTCTACTGACATTTATTACACACCACAAATGTGGGCGGGGCTTGATTGTGTCTGTGGGGAGTTGATTGGCTGGTTGGATGGTTGTGGTTTGCTATTGGCTGATCTCATGTGAGTGACAGGTTAAAGCCCCGCCCTCGTCATCAGAGAAGAGAAGAGATGCTGCAAGAGGAACTGATTCTGATTCAACATTATTAACACAATAATGATGATGTGCACCCATAAAACACTGCAGTATTCCAAAAAAAGAGAAAAAAAGAATATTTATCCATTCTGATTTCATAGTGACTTTAACTTGGGAGAGTAAAACACACTAAACTGTTTGCCAAAGCCACTGTTTGATTTCAATCAAAACTAGAAAAAAAGTGTCAAAACTATCAATAGCTTAAAACCTTAATTAATTCATTAATCATTAATTGCACTATGGTGAATAAGCAGAATCGAGAAGCTCCTGGTTGAATGAGTGAGTTCATATTGACGGCCACTAGAGGGCGACAGTGAAACCAGAAGTTGCAGACAGTGAAGAGGAAACTACAGTGTAAGTTCATTTGTAAATTTGTGCAGTTTGAAGTGTGAACATCTTGAAAGTCTGAGAAATGACAGAATTATGTTCTCATTCACAAACACAGATCTCATAAACATCACACACACGTTTCACTGACCATCGAGTTTATGATCACTGAAAGGCTTTTCTGAGGGTGAGCGCGGCACAAACTAGCGTAGTTGCCATAACAACACTATGAAAAAACTGCGCCAAAATTCAGAAATCTTCGGAAGAGATCACTGAACATTTATTAAACCATAGCAAAAGTAAATTTCTTATTTATGTTAATTTTTCATCTCTTTTTTTATTGTTTTTTTTTTTAATGTATTTAAAATTAATCTTATATCTGTTATTTACAGTTTTTCTCCATTGGTTTGGCTCATTTCTTGAAACAGAAATGACATTCTCAAAACAACATGGACAAACCTCCAAACCACTTGGCAATTGTTCACAACAGAATTGAATTTCTCATTCATTTCATCAAATTGCAAATGTCTAAGTACATGTCTCAATGTCTCAGTACATCTTTGCAAATGATTAAGTACAGGTAGCCTACATTTAGCACAAATTCCAAGTGAATAGATCTTGTTGATCTAAACCGATTGTTGATTCTCAGTCTAATGGTTGTTCGCTCCAAAACATGTCAGCGTCATTTCATTGTATAAGTCATCACATGCACAATAGTCTGTTCAATTGTCAAAATTAGTCAAGAACATAATACCATGAATACCATATGTGTGTGTGTGTGTGTGTGTGTGTGTGTATATATATATATATATATATATATATATATATATTATACCATATAATATTATTGGCCTATTGGCCACCAGGCCATGGTTGATGTCCCAGGCCAGCGAGGGGGCAATATAACTATGTGTGCTGCCATATCTGAGAATGGTGTGGCCACTCAAATCCCCAGTCTTGGCCCATACAATACACAGAAGCTCCTCATCTTCTTGGACGCCTTCATTTTGATTTGATCCCTGAAAATGAGAGAGGTCTCGTAGGGCTACCACAATATGTCACTGTATGGGACAATGTGAATTTCCACCGTGGCCCGCTCATCAGGGCCTGGTTCACTACTCATCCAAGGATGGTCATGGTGTTCCTACCACCTTACTCTCCTTTCCTCAATCCTATTGAGGAGTATTTCTCCGCTTGGAGGTGGAGAGTGTATGAGCATCGGGCTCAAGATCAGAGGTCCCTGCTCCATGTGCGGATATTACAGGAGATCAGTGGAGGGGATGGTTGCGACATGCGCGTCGTTTCTTCCCTCGTTGCATCGCAAGGGAGAATATACGCTGTGATGTGGACGAGAATCTGTGGTCAGACAGACAGCAGCGTGTGGATGAGGAGGGTGAGGACAGCGACGTGTGGATGAGGAGGGTGAGGATGGTGGCCAGACAGACAGCAGCGTGTGGATGAGGAGGGTGAGGACAGCAGCGTGTGGATGAGGAGGGTGAGGACAGCAGCGTGTGGATGAGGAGGGTGAGGACGGTGGCCAGACAGACAGCAGCGTGTGGATGAGGAGGGTGAGGACAGCAGCGTGTGGATGAGGAGGGTGAGGACAGCAGCGTGTGGATGAGGAGGGTGAGGACGGTGGCCAGACAGACAGCAGCGTGTGGATGAGGAGGGTGAGGACAGCAGCGTGTGGATGAGGAGGGTGAGGATGGTGGCCAGACAGACAGCAGCGTGTGGATGAGGAGGGTGAGGACAGCAGCGTGTGGATGAGGAGGGTGAGGACAGCAGCGTGTGGATGAGGAGGGTGAGGACGGTGGCCAGACAGACAGCAGCGTGTGGATGAGGAGGGTGAGGACAGCAGCGTGTGGATGAGGAGGGTGAGGACAGCAGCGTGTGGATGAGGAGGGTGAGGACAGCAGCGTGTGGATGAGGAGGGTGAGGACGGTGGCCAGGAGAGGGAGGGTGAGGACGGTGGCCAGTGAAGAACTGTTAGCTGTGAAACTCCAGCTTTATTTACAGCACTGTAGGCTGCATATCATTTTCATTGTTTTTTGTTTGTGTGTTTATATTACAGTATATTATGCTGTATACATTTTCTTTTTACTCTGATGTATGGAAGTTACTTTATGTGTGTGAATGATAATGGTTACAATTTCCTTGGCAGTATGAGTGCAATGTGTGATGTCAAACCTTGGAGGCTCTTACCCTAAAATCCTATTTCTTTTTTCAGTTTTATACACAATTGTATTCTGTTAGCTAGACAGAAAACAGTACAGTAACCACTGTCAGTGAAGGACTGGGCTAAGACTGAAAGGTGGACATGAGGGATATTTCAATGGTCTGCCATAGTGACAAAACATCTAAACATTTTGACTTGCAGTGCTTACACAATGCCAAAGGGACGAAGCATTTTGGGGGCACTGACTGTTTAGATGAGAAGGAAATTTAGTTTTGACACACTCATGTAACTGTTTTGGGAGAGGTATGAGCTTTTGCAGGTGAACGATGGTGTTGTGCCGAACCATCCACGTTATTTTGGCAAAAGCACCAAGAGTGTCGAGAACGTCCGGTCTGTTTCAAGAAATGAGCCAAAGCAATTGAGAAGGATCTTTGCCATTTTCGTGGCACTGACTCTTTATATGGGAAACAAATTTAGTTTTGAAGCATGAGTGAACGAGTTTTAGGAGAGATATGAGCTTTTGCAAGTGAGCTATAGTGTTGTGCTGAACTGTAAGACTGTTTTGCCAAATGATCTTAGAGTTTTGAGAATGTAATTTCTGTTTCAAGAAATGAGCCAAACCAATGGAGAAAAACTGTAATAGTTCTTTAATGCTGATCTAACAACAGAAACACTATCCGGGTTTAAACCCCAGTTGCTCAGGCGGGGCATGTTGTCACACTGCGTTACAATGAGCCTCTATTAGAACTATGATATTCTATTCTATACTTTTATGAATTCTATTGAGAAACCATGAGAAAAAGGTGAATAAAAACTGAGTCAATGTTCAGAAATTATTATTATTATGTTTTGAAATATGTTGTATGGCTGTGCTTTACGGTGTGTTTGTTGTCAAACTCAAAAATTTGTTTATTTTTAATTATTAAAAAATGCCATTATTTTATATGAAAAAGTTAATTGTATTTTATTGACAAAATATTTTAGTTTATTTTGTATATATATATATATATTTTTTTTTTTTATTAGATCAGAGAACATTTTAATCTGTCATTTGGTCATGTTATAATGAACTCCACCTATGGGGCATGTTGTCACATTTCACTTCCAGTCTTTCGGGGTAAATCAAGAAAAAAGTGCACACAGTATTAATGAAACAAAACCAGATAATTGTACTAGACGTGAGAAATTAATGTGGGAAAAATTAATACTCTGAACGCTAAGTAGGCTTACACAAACTGAGAAAGTCTAAAAGCGTTAGTTTGTGCCTCGCTCTCCCCTAAATGTGACATTATTATTTTCCAGATGTTTTTATTGACGTCTTTCAACGTTTTAAACACTGATTGATGGATTACATGAGACATGATTCACTTCAGGGAGTTGTTCTGTATCTTTCATCATTCCCTCTGATGTTCACTGGTGTGTCAGTAAAGAGGAAGAGATGGAGGTGTGTGAAAGACTGAATAATGAGAGAGTTTGCAGCTGCTCGACACAGGGAAGTTTCTAGAATGAACGGTTTGAAGTGTCCATTGTCTCACTCTCTGTTGAGTTCAGTGCATTAAAGAAACCCTGTGCTGGAAAGGTTATTCTCATAAATGATTTATTTGTGGAAGTCAAAAGCACGGCACTTATCGATTGATGTTATTCTGCTTTTCATTCGCACTTCAGTCACACACACTAATGTGTCTGTCACAGCCGAGGTCAGAGTTTCAGAGGAGAGAGAAGCGTTCTCAGTAAAGAGAGGAGTGAGATGAGCATTACTGTGGCGCTCGTCTGTGTTAAAAGCGGGTTAATTATGCAGTAAGTGGAGAAGAAAGTGGTGTTTTTCATAATTCGGTATTGTCACAGTGTCTGGTTGTGTTCCCCAGGTCTCCACTAGATGTCCTCCTTACCTTCACGGTGTCTTGCACTTAGAACTTCATCTCCCACAATTCTGTCTGTGAATTACACCCAGGTGTCTGTAGTTTGTAATCACCAGCTGTCTGTCGTTATCCCCTTGTCATTCATGTATTTAAAGCCCTGTTTGTCTTGTGTTCTTTGTGGATCAATGTTTTATGTCACGCCGCTTCTGTTCCCGTGTTTCCTGCCTAGCCTGTTCACTGTTTTGTATTGAGTCCTGGATATTGAACCCTGCCTGTCTTGACTTCGCTTTTGGATTACCCTAATAAAACTCATCTTACTGCACTTTGGATTTCACCTGCTTTCATCCGTGTGCGGTTCGTGACAGATTGATCCACCAAGAAAATCCAAGCAGTATGAGTTCCCGTCGCTATTTCTCCACTGCAAGAGGTGAGCGGAGACAACCACCACCAGATCCGTCTTTCAGTGAGTCCCAACCCAGGATGAACATTTTTGAGTGTTTTGCTCTGTGGGCTCAGAGAACAGACGAAAGATTCATCATCAAGCCCCCTGAGCCTCAGCCCACAGAGAGTTTTGTGTCGGATCACGCACCCCGTCATGATGAGTCCTTCAAGGGGACCCGCTTGGCCAAATTCCGTGGAACTCGGGGAGGTCGTGGAGGAGGCGGGGAGGGTCGGGAGGAGGTCCAGTCCCATTACTCGGTCTGGCCATCTTTCGATGCCGAAATTCCTCCGCCACGGGCTCCACCCAGTCAAGAGTCGTCCACTCGCCATCAGAGACGGCGGAGGAGGAGGAAGTTTCCCGATCCTGACCTCGATCTCGAGACGGTGTCCGTGACCCCGAAGCCCGTGCAACCAGACAAGGTTCCGAAGCCCGTGCACGTGCGGCCGGCTGTCATCTCTAAGACCGTGCACGTGCAGCCGGCTGTTAGTCCGGAGCCAGAGTTTGTTCCTGAGCCGGAGCCAGTGTCTGTTCCTGAGCCGGAGCCAGTGTCTGTTCCTGAGCCGGAGCCAGTGTCTGTTCCTGAGCCGGAGCCAGTGTCTGTTCCTGAGCCGGAGCCAGTGTCTGTTCCTGAGCCGGAGCCAGTGTCTGTTCCTGAGCCGGAGCCAGTGTCTGTTCCTGAGCCGGAGCCAGTGTCTGTTCCTGAGCCGGAGCCAGTGTTTGTTCCTGAGCCGGAGCCAGTGTCTGTTCCTGAGCCGGAGCCAGTGTCTGTTCCTGAGCCTTCAGTGACCGCGACACTGGCTATTATGGCCACAGCCATGGTGTGTGTGTGGGCTTCGCACACATTTGAACCGGTGGTGCTAGTTCCAGTGCCCGAGCCAGTTCCAGTGCCCGAGCCGGTGGTGCCAGTTCCAGTGCCCGAGCCGGTGGTGCCAGTTCCAGTGCCCGAGCCGGTGGTGCCAGTTCCAGTGCCCGAGCCGGTGGTGCCAGTTCCAGTGCCCGAGCCGGTGGTGCCAGTTCCAGTGCCCGAGCCAGTTCCAGTGCCCGAGCCGGTGGTGCCAGTTCCAGTACCCGAGCCGGTGGTGCCAGTTCCACTGCCCGAGTCGGTGGTGCCAGTTCCAGTGCCCAAGTCGGTGGTGCCAGTTCCAGTACCCGAGCCGGTGGTGCCAGTTCCACTGCCCGAGTCGGTGGTGCCAGTTCCAGTGCCCGAGTCGGTGGTGCCAGTTCCAGTGCCCGAGTCGGTGGTGCCAGTTCCAGTGCCTGAGTCGGTGGTGCCAGTTCCAGTGCCCAAGTCGGTGGTGCCAGTTCCAGTGCCCGAGTCGGTGGTGCCAGTTCCAGTGCCCGAGCCGGTGGTGCCAGTTCCAGTGCCCGAGCCAGTTCCAGTACCCGAGCCAGTGGTGCCAGTTCCAGTGCCCGAGTCGGTGGTGCCAGTTCCAGTGCCTGAGCCGGTGGTGTCTGAGCCGGTGGTGTCTGAGCCGGTGGTGTCTGAGCCGGTGGTGTCTGAGCCGGTGGTGTCTGAGCCGGTGGTGTCTGAGCCGGTGGTGTCTGAGCCGGTGGTGTCTGGGCCGGTGGTGTCTGTTCCTGGGCCGGTGGTGTCTGTTCCTGAGCCGGTGGTGTCTGTTCCTGAGCCGGTGGTGTCTGAGTCGGTGGTGTCTGTTCCTGGGGCGGTGGAATCTGTTCCTGAGCCGGTGATGTCTGAGCCGGTGGTGTCTGTTCCTGAGCCGGTGCCTGTTCCCTGGACGCCCGAGGGAAAGTCTCCGCCCTGGACGCCCGAGGGAAAGTCTCCGCCTTGGCCGCCCGAGGGAGAGTCTCCGCCCTGGCCGCCCGAGGGAAAGTCTCCGCCCTGGCCGCCCGAGGGAAAGTCTCCGCCCTGGCCGCCCGATGGACTGTCTGCTCCGCCCTGGCCGCCCGATGGACTGTCTGCTCCGCCCTGGCCGCCCGAGGGAAAGTCTGCTCCGCCCTGGCCGCCCGAGGGAAAGTCTGCTCCGCCCTGGCCGCCCGATGGACTGTCTGCTCCGCCCTGGCCGCCCGATGGACTGTCTTCTCCGCCCTGGCCGCCAGATGAACTGTCACTCCCTGTCCCCGTTTCCCTTCATGGACCTGGCCCCCCGTCCCTCCCCCTGATCCTCCACCGTGTCACCTCCCTCCTGAACTTTTGTCTTGTTCCATGTTATGTCTTGGAGTGTCTGGGAGCCACTCCGTAGAAGGGGGGTCATGTCACAGTGTCTGGTTGTGTTCCCCAGGTCTCCACTAGATGTCCTCCTTACCTTCACGGTGTCTTGCACTTAGAACTTCATCTCCCACAATTCTGTCTGTGAATTACACCCAGGTGTCTGTAGTTTGTAATCACCAGCTGTCTGTCGTTATCCCCTTGTCATTCATGTATTTAAAGCCCTGTTTGTCTTGTGTTCTTTGTGGATCAATGTTTTATGTCACGCCGCTTCTGTTCCCGTGTTTCCTGCCTAGCCTGTTCACTGTTTTGTATTGAGTCCTGGATATTGAACCCTGCCTGTCTTGACTTCGCTTTTGGATTACCCTAATAAAACTCATCTTACTGCACTTTGGATTTCACCTGCTTTCATCCGTGTGCGGTTCGTGACAGGTATATCTACTGTAACTGATCTATGGACAACATTTTCTGTGCAGGATTCCTGTGTTTTTAAGAGCTGAATGTCCCCAGTCTTTTTAACAAATTAATTTGCATGACTTTTTCAGTCGTTCTTGTTTTACTGAATAAGAGTAATGTTTTTTTTGTCTCCAAAATTTCTACCCGCGAAAATATTTTAGAGTTTATATTCATTCTAAAAATGCCCATGAAGATTTTATTAATTTAGGGGGTGAATTAAAATAATAAATTGTGTGATTTTCAGTTGTTTTAGCTTATTTCCAAGCTCATTTTGTCTTAAATTAAATCCTGTACAGTCAGGTAATTCATATAAATTATAAATATAAATGATATAAATAGAGCACTGAGTTAATGTGGCCACTGGGTGGCGCTCTTCTCCATCAGTTAGTGCAGATTCTGTGCAGTGTGTGAGTGTGTGTCAGTGTGTGTCAGTAAACCTGTGGTCATTTCTGGCTGATATCTGACACTGATAACAACTTACAGTTGATACTGGATTAAGAGCATTACTGTCGCTAGTTTGATTAATGGTTTTTATATGGCTGAATCAGGCTATTGGTGTCACAGAGTCAAGAGTGTGAAGGAACCAGGTGAAGTAAACACCTCATTAATATCTGTTATTGTGAGAGTGACACACACACACACACACTCACTCACTCACTCACTCACACACACACACACACACACACACACACTCTCACTCACTCACTCACACACACACACACACACTGACGCACGCACACACACACACACGCTCACTCACTCACACACGCACACACACTCTTTTCTGTCCTCTAGGTGGCGCACTTACACTTGCTGTGGAAGTTAAAATTATATTTCATGCTGTAAACAATATTCTCTCAAAGGTTTATGATAATCCAGAGAGTATTACAATGCACTTGAAAAACATTTAATTTCATCAAGCATACTTGAATGTGAATCTACATAAAATTAAAATAGAGCACAATATTCTCCAAATAAGCCAATATTTAGTTTTAACAGTTTCTTGTTGAAGATTGTTGCTGATTTTTCGAGGGTTTGAGATCCCAGCATTTACAGCATGAGTATAACATGTGAATATTGTTGTAGACATTGTATTGCTGAGTGTGTGTGCGTGCGTGTGTGTGTGTGTGTGGTAATTTTAAGAGCTTTTATTTTTCCTTACTGATGTTTGTCATCATTGTTGAGGTTTCTGTGCATCTATAATGTTGTTTCAGGCAATATATTCTCTTTGCAGTTTTAAAAATGTTTTGAACAAGAAATGTTTAGTTTGCTGATCGAGACTTTTGCATTTAGTGAACAAATGAGATCAGCTAAATGAGTATTAATTTGATTAAGTTAAGACCAGTGTTGGGAGTAACGCGTTACAAAAGTAATGTATTACAGAAACTTATTACTTTTTGCTGTAACGCAGTAGTGTAAGGCATTACTAATCAATTTTCAGAAATATTTTACTCGGTACATGTTCAGTAACGCTTGTGTTACAACACACTTTTAGCCCAAAATTTAATTGTTAAAAATAAAAAATAAAAAAAACGGGGGAAAAAACAGCCAGACCGCGAGACATTAACGAATGAAAAATGCCTAAGTTATTACATGTTCGTGGTCAGTCAATAGCCGCGTGTGGTGTCCAAGTTTGTAAATAACGACTAAATGACAGCTTCTGATATATTTGTATGGCGATTTATTTCATTCATCTCCCTCTTGCTGGTGTACCTTTGTATTGTGTGACATAGTCCAGTAAAAGCGTGTGTAGGGCAGGTTTAGCAGGAGTGCCGCGAGGCCTGATTTCAGTCTCTGTGATCGCGCTGGCCAGTGGAAAAGCGGCTAATAATGAGAATATGGTAGAAGACATTTGCGGGATGGACGTATGCGCATTACTCTGTTTGTTCTGTGTTTTCTTTCTAACCAGAGAGCAGTATGTTTTCTTTCGTTTTGAATTGTTCTGTTTAAAAGTAGACATGTCTGACTGTGAGGCAAGTAGACTCTGAGTTTCGGTTCATTTATGAGACGCGCTTCAATTCACGCGCGGGCGCCTCCATGCCCTGATTATCTCGTCTACTATATTTACTTCTTATTTATTAAATCCAAGCAATTGGTTGATGAAACATTGATTAAAATTAAGATACAATTAATACAAAATGAAATTCACTTTAAAGAAAGGCTTTGTGCTTTCTGTTTGAGGTCTCTGTGAAAGTTTTAAAGCAGTCTTTTAGTGCCGCTTTCAGAGCGCTCACGTCCGTAACTGAGAACTGACACGACCATTGTTTTTTCCTCATAAATGCGAACACGAAAAATAAAATAAAATAAAATAAAATAAAATGAATATATTATGTTCTGTGGAGAGCCAACCCTTCTTCATCCGGTGGGTAGTATTAATTTTGGTTTGCTTAGCGTAATTCACAGAATTACTAAAAAATATTTTGCTACTGTAGTAGTTTCTTTTAATAACCTTTTATAACGTGCGTCGTGGCGAGTGAAAGGATGACAACAGGTAAGTTGTTTGCATTTTAATAACAGCAGCTGCGTTGACAACAGGCTCCAACAACAACCAACCTCACCTATCACCAACCCTCCGCCTCTAAGCGGGCACTATTTAACCTTAGTATATGTGCACGGCACTATATACTACATCCTCCTTTCTTATAATAAACAAAAACAAAAGTTTATCTTTAGCAGATAAGATGTAAAATGTAGCTTAGCTGAAACAATATTTCAATGTGTATCAATCAGGGATATATTAAACTTAAACTGAACATGTCATTGCATATCTACTGTTTCCCCTTTTTTTTAATTTTTTTTTTATAAACACAACATAAGCCCAATATTGTATGCACTTATTGGCTTAACACATAGTCTCTGAATCTAACTGGAGGCCTAATAACTCGGCCGCTTCTGGTTTGACCCACTTGTGGAGGAGGAGAAGGCTCCATGCATGCAGTCTCATCAGCACCGGTAGGAGCATCTGGGGTGCTGTCTTGCTCATCATCGAGACTGTCCGGTTCAGTATACACCTGAATGTTGCTGGGTGTCTTCCTCAGGTGTCTCCTGTTGCGCCTGTACTGCTGTCCAGATGATGTCACTATGTCATAGGACCGTGGTTCAGCGCGTGTCGCCATGACAACAGCAGGACGCCATCCTCGTTCAGTTTGCATGTGAACAGTCCCACCTGGAAGTTTCTTTGTGCCTCTGTTGTAATAAGCACGCTGTCTTCGCTGGAGATCCTGAAGAGTAGAATGTGCATTAGTTGGTACTGCAGGTTGCAGCACTGTGCTTGAGCTGGGTAAAGTGCTTCTCAGGACCCTGCCCATAAGCAGTTGTGCTGGAGAATAGCCCATACCTGTGACAGGTGTGTTCCTGAGAGTTAGAAGTGCCAGAAATGGGTCAGTGTTGGTTTGTTTGGCCTTCTTTAACAGGTACTTAACAGTCTTTACTGTTCTCTCGGCCAGGCCATTTGACTGCGCATAGCCTGGGCTGGAGTGAGTTAGCTTAATTCCCCATGCTGTGGCAAACTTTCTAATTTCTTGGCTTGCAAAAGGCACATGGTCGCACACAATCTCTTTAGGTATTCCCACTCTGGCAAATACCGATTTCATCTTGTTAATGACTGTGTGTGCTGTCTTGTCTCTTATGTTTAGTACTTCTGGGTATTTGGAGAAATAATCTACAACCAGAAGAAATGACTGACCACTGATTTCAAATATGTCAGCTCCTACTTTCAGCCAAGGAAGCTCTGGGATTTCATGAGAGATCATCGGCTCCCTCTGGTGACGAGGTTGGAACTGCTGGCAAGTTGCACATTCCTCAACCATTTTTTCAATGTCTCTTGTCATACCTGGCCAATACCAGTGTACTCTGGCCAGAGCTTTGGTGCGCTGCATACCTTGGTGTGCGACATGCAGCCTCTGTAACATGTCTGACCTCATTTTACTCGGTAGAATAATTCTGTCTCCTGCAAACATTATTCCTTCTCTTATTGACACTGAGTGCCTAATAGGCCAGTAATGTATCACCTTTTTGTCGACTTGTTTTCTGTGATGTGGCCAGCCCTGCCTGTGAATGTCCAGCAACGTTTGCAATATGACGTCGTTTTGTGTCTCAAACTTTAACTGTGCCAGAGTCTCTGGGCTTAGGGCCTCTGTTGGCTCAAGAGCATAGATCACTTTTTCTTCAAAAATGTCACACTGACTCTGTTGCTCATGTGTAGTTGCTCGTGAGAGTGTGTCTGCGATCAGTAACTCTTTACCTGGCGTGTAGATTACATTCAGGTCGTAGCGTTGCAGCTGAAGTAGCATCCGCTGTAGTCTGGACGGAGCTGTTCCCAGTGGCTTTCTCAGGATCGTTTCCAAAGGTTTGTGATCCGACTGCACATTAACCTTGACTCCATAGGCGTACTGGTGAAAGCGCTTCACTGAAAACACGATAGCCAGAAGCTCCTTCTCTATCTGTGCATAGTTTTTCTCTGTGTCAGTTAGAGCTCTGGATGCATAGGCGATGGGATGTCCATCTTGCATTAGACATGCGCCTAAACCGTCCTTGGATGCATCTGCTTGTATCACGACAGCTTTCTTTGGGTCAAAGAATTTGAGAACAGGGGCTGTTACAAGCGCATTTTTTAGACTCTTTACAGCTTCCTCATGTTCGTGTTGCCATTGCCAAGCACTGTCCTTTCTCAGCAGCTGTCTCAGTGGCGCTGTGGCTGTCGCTTCTCCAGGTATGTACTGTGAGAGATACTTGATCATCCCAAGCATGCGTTGCAGAGCCGGTCTGTCTGTGGGTGATGGCATGTCAACTATTGCCTTAACTTTTGCATCGTCTACTTTAACACCCTCTGAGGTCACAACATGACCCATGTATTTAACACTGTTCACCTTGTATTGGATCTTCTCTTTGTTGAATTTGACGTTAGCCTCCTTTGCTCTAGTCATCACTTTTTGCAGTATTTCGTCATGTTCCTTTTCTGTGGATGCAGCGATAATCATGTCATCAGCAATTATGTGAACACCCGTGATGTCCCCAAATGTCTCGCAGTTGCGTTGCTGAAAAACTTCACTCGCCGACTTGATTCCAAATGGTAGGCGCTTAAACCTATAGCGCCCCCATGACGACTCCTTGTCCAGCTTTATTTGCCAATAGCCGTCTTTCTCATCCAGCACTGTGAAGATTTTCTTACCAGCTAGTTTACACAGCACCTCCTCTGCTGTGGGAATTGAATAATGCTGTCTCAAAATAGCTTTATTTAAGTCAGTAGGGTCTAGGCAAACCCTCAGCTTCTTCTTGTCTTTCTTTTCTGTGACTACAAGGCTATTGACCCATGTCGTTGGCTCAGTCACTTGTTCAACAACGTCTGCTTTTAGCAGGTCATCAAGCGTGTCTCTCAGTCTGTCCATAACTGCCAGTGGTATTTTCCTGCAGCCATGTATGACAGGAGTGACTGTAGGGTCAATGTGGATGTGATGTTCACCTGAGAACTCACCAAGTCCTTCAAAGACACTCGCATGTTGTTTTAGCAGCTCCTCTTTTGTAGTTGGGAACTTGACTGCGAGCGTGTCAATGTCCATCCTCTTTATCAGACCTAACGCTTCACATGCATCCTTGCCTAGGATAGCTGTGTCTGAGTGGTTTGACACATAGAACAGCAGGTTGGATTTGGTTTGGGCATTGGAGCACTCCAGTGAGACTGTCTCTTCTGGTTTCAGCTTAACTCCACCGTACGCCACCAACACAGTCTTTGTCGGTTTTAGTTGCAAGTTTATTCGTTTTTCACGCCTGGCTTTTCTCTTCAATGTTTTGTACACAGCCTGCAGTAGTACATTTGTTTCTGCTCCTGTGTCTAACTTAAACTTAACAGACATGTCTCCAGCATCTATGTCTGCATACCATGAATTGTCTCTTTTAGTGCTTATTTGGTCAATATTCACTGTCCCAATGAAAAGTGTGTCTATTTCTGAGCTCAAATCATGCATTTTCATCTTATGTGTTGCTTTTGTAGTCTCACACATCTTTGCGTAATGATTGAGCTTACCACACTTTCGGCACGAGACTCCAAATGCTGGGCAAAGCCTTGGTTGATGTGACTTTCCACAATTTCCTGCACATTTGATCCTTTATTTTCCTGCTGTCACTCTGGACTTGTAGTTTTCGTCCCTGTTTCCATTGTTGGTTGTCTTTACCTTTGGTTCTGTTCACTGCATGTATTGCTCTTTCTTTTGTTGTAGTACTCATTGCTTGTATTTGTGCTTTGGCAGTCTCCGCTGCTCTGCAGATGTCAATCGCCCTCTCCAGCGTGAGATCTGACTCTCTTAACAGCCTTTCTTTGAGCCGTGGATCATTCAAACTGAACACAATCTTGTCTCTGATCATGTCATTTTCTGATGCACCAAATTCACAGTCCTTGCTTTTCTGTCTCAACTCAGTCACATATTTCTCAATGGTGACTGACTCTGACATGGGATGAGCCCAAAACTGATGTCTTTCAAACACTGTGTTTTTCTTTGGCTGGCAGTATGCTTTAAATGCATATAAAATATCATCCACTGTTAGCTCTGCTTCATCCGCTTGTACAACGTCTAGTGTGTTGTATACCTCGAGAGCATCTTCTCCGAGTGCATGCAGTAAGATAGCTACCTGTACTTTAGCTTCCTTTCCATCAGCACCACTTGCAGTCATGTATATTTGAAAGCGCTGTTCCCATCTTCTCCAGTTTTCACTTATATTGCCTGTTAGCACCAGCGGGGACGGTAGTTTGAACTGTTCCATCTCTTCTCCGCTCTCGAGCGTAGCTGCCTGCTCGCTCACGCTAGCTTAGCCCTTAGCAAAAGTCCGTGTCTAACTTCGGCAAAATAAAAATAAATAAATAAAAAAAATCGGCGCACTGGACCAGCTTCTGACACCATGTAGTAGTTTCTTTTAATAACCTTTTATAACGTGCGTCGTGGCGAGTGAAAGGATGACAACAGGTAAGTTGTTTGCATTTTAATAACAGCAGCTGCGTTGACAACAGGCTCCAACAACAACCAACCTCACCTATCACCAACCCTCCGCCTCTAAGCGGGCACTATTTAACCTTAGTATATGTGCACGGCACTATATACTACAGCTATCTGTTACGTTCAGGTGTGTGTTGGTTGAAGCACAGATGAAGCAAGATCCAGTTGCAGCACACTTTATTAATTAGATTCTTAACTAGAACAAACTAGGACAAGAACACAGGACTCAGGAACAGAACAACCGAACGACAGCGTAACTGTAGACACTAAACAGTCAAACAAGAACTCACAAAGACAGGGCTGAAACACAGGGCTTAAATACAGGGGTAAACGAGCTAGACAGGATAACAAGGGGGCGTGGTTAATGGGAAACACCTGGGATGACTAATAGACAGACAGGGAACCACTAAACATGACAGGACACAAAACCACATCGTGACATAGCCCCCTCCCCTATTGGCGGCTCTTGACGCCCATAAAAACAACAAAAAGTTCAGGAGGGCGGTGAAGCGGAGGCGGTCTTGGGGGAGGGAACGGAGGGTCAGGCCCGTACTGGGAACCGGAACCAGGACACAGGCAAGGCGGGCCTGGGCCGTGGAGCGAGGGCGACCAGGGCGGAGCGGAGCAGGATGTGCAGGCGGCCAAGGCGAAGACCCCTCGGGCGGCCACGGCGGAGCAGTGCAGGTTGCCAGGGCGGAGCAGGCAGTGCAGGCGGCCAGGGGGGAGATGAACCTTCAGGCGGCCAGGGCGGAGACGACCCTTCAGGCGGCCAGGGCGGAGACGACCCTTCAGGCGGCCAGGGAGGAGACGGCCCTTCAGGTGGCCAGGGAGGAGACGGCCCTTCAGGCGGCCAGGGAGGAGACGACCATCCCTCGGACGGCAAGCACGGAGACGACCGTCCATCAGGTGGCCATGGCTGTGCTGGGAACTGTATCGGCGATGAGGGCTCTGGGCCGGACGGGACCAACGGCGAAGAGGGCCTTGAGCCGGGCAGGACCAGCGGCGAAGAGGGCCTTGAGCCGGGCAGGACCAGCGGCGAAGAGGGCCTTGAGCCGGGCAGGACCAGCGGCGAAGAGGGCTCTGAGCTGGACGGAACCAGCGGCGAAGAGGGCCTTGAGCTGGGCAGGGCCAGCGGCGAAGAGGGCTCTGAGCTGGACGGAACCAGCGGCGAAGAGGGCCTTGAGCTGGGCAGGACCAGTGGCGAAGAGGGCTCTGAGCTGGACGGAACCAGCGGCGAAGAGGGCTCTGAGCTGGACGGAACCAGCGGCGAAGAGGGCTCTGAGCTGGACGGAACCAGCGGCGAAGAGGGCTCTGAGCTGGACGGAACCAGCGGCGAAGGCTCTGTGCTGGACGGGACCAGCGGTGAAGAGGGAGTTGATTCGACTGTGCAGATGATTGGCTCTGGTTCTGGCGGGCAGGCGACTGGCTCTGGCGGGCAGGCGACTGGCTCTGGCTCTGCTGGACTGGCGTGGAGCGCTGGATCGGGGGACGTGACGTGAACAGTCTCTGGATCGGCGGACGTGAAGTGAACAGTCTCTGGCTCGGCAGGACTGACTTGAAGCTCTGGCTCGGCAGGACTGACGTGAAGCTCTGGCTCGGCAGGACTGACGTGAAGCTCTGGCTCGGCAGATGTGACAGGAACGGTCTTCCTGGCAGCACGTGCAGACATTAACGGAGGATCGGCCACGCTGGAGATCGGTCCTGTACGGCCATAGACCGATCTGGTGGCTGGCTTGATTGCTGGCAAGACGTGGAGCGCGGTCTGAGGAGACACTGCGGGTTCAGGGAGCTTCTTCTCCTCCTCGTAAACAAGGAACCGCTCCACAACAGGGCCAGGTCAACGTACCTTTCTAAAGACCCATGCGGATCAGGTTCGGGCATCAGAGACCGGAGTGGTTCCGATAATCCCCCGCGGAAGAAGATCATCAAGCACTGGGTGCTCATTTGTGCAAGATGTGCCAGCTCGAGGAATTCTGCGACATAATCCTCGAAGGCGCGATTCTCTTGGCGAAGACGGATGATCTGGACATCAGGACTCCAGGTAGGCATGGCTGCTGGATCTAGGTTTGGTGAGTTCTTCTGTTACGTTCAGGTGTGTGTTGGTTGAAGCACAGATGAAGCAAGATCCAGTTGCAGCACACTTTATTAATTAGATTCTTAACTAGAACAAACTAGGACAAGAACACAGGACTCAGGAACAGAACAACCAAACGACAGCGTAACTGTAGACACTAAACAGTCAAACAAGAACTCACAAAGACAGGGCTGAAACACGGGGCTTAAATACAGGGGTAAACGAGCTAGACAGGATAACAAGGGGGCGTGGATAATGGGAAACACCTGGGATGACTAATAGACAGACAGGGAACCACTAAACATGACAGGACACAAAACCACATCGTGACACTACCTAAAAGTTAAAGATTTTTTTTTGTGTCACGCATGCACGCATGTCTATTTCCCTCATATTAAATATAAAATGCATGTGTGTAGATTGATATTTTTCTAATCTTTATTAAGGGAGTAGCCTATGGATATATAAACAGTCGTTTCAATATATTGGTATTAAATGCATTTTCTGAGAATTTATATTTCACGTTTTTACAGCAAATGTCAGGTCCACGCTGGAATTGCTCAATTTTAAAGAATTTATTCTCAACTAGTTTTGTGGTGTAGGTCCGTATTTTATAATGTTAATTTCAAATAATACTAATAGTAATTTAAAGATGTGGTAGCTTTGGATCTGGACGGGAAGGATAACTCTGGGAATTGGAAGGGGAAGTTCTGCCTTCTCACACCGCGCACCGTGACACAGGTTCGTGGATCTGAGTGTCGCGGTTTCATATCACATATCTTTACAGCCCTAGTCATTTTAGAATGTTAAGTTCTACTTTTGTAGTTATTTTGGTGAAAGTAACTCAAAAGTAATACAGGAGTAATGTAACGCATTACAATTCTGAGACAGTAATATTGTAAGGTAAAGAATTACTTTTAAATAACAGTAACAAGTAATGTATAATGTATTACAGTTTGGAAGTAACTTGCACAACACTGGTTAAGACTAAGGGAACATGTTGCCTGGATTTTTTATATTTCTTCATTATTGCTGTTGGTTTATTGTGTTCTGTGGCAGTGATCTGCTTATTCATGCAGACTGTTTTTCTGGAGAAGAGCATATTCTGTCAAAAAAAGGGATTTAACAGTGAGATCCAGGGGAGATGAATATAAAAATCAGCCATTATTGGAGCACTAGTGCAGGTGTAGACAGCTTTACGCCAGCTTAGACTTAGCAAACTTTAATGTCCCCGAGAGGCAGTTTGTTGTACAGTACAGGCATATTGTCACATAATCCACAACACAAACATTATCCACATGCACAATGTCATAAATAAATAAATAAAACTACTTCACATTACTTCACATATATTCTCCAGTCATACCCCTCCCCACACCTTATTTGACTGGGTTATTGCCATGGGAATGAATGAGTTTTTGCTCGGTTGGTTCTCACCTTAGGAAATCTATATCTGCGGCCAGAAGAGAGAGGCTTGAACTCCACTGAGAGTGGATGGGTTGTATCCATGCAAACCTTGTCTGCCTTCCGTGCCAATCTGGTCAGATATAGTTGGTACAGGTCTACCTGTTAGTTACCAATGATTTTTCCACAGGTTTTAACAATCTTCTAGCCTGGGAAAACCCAGACGAACTTCTGGCAAATTTAGATTTGCTCTGCAAGTCAGTCTGGCCAATCTTTCCGAATCTTGGCACCAATCACAAACGTTGAGGCGGGCTTTCCACGATGACGATCGCTCTGATTGGTTTTAGGTCTATCCAGTTGCGCCTAGAGGCATTTGAGTGACATCCGTTGGTGACGCCCCCTTTGGAAATGGGCTGTGAATGAAGCTTCCCCAGACCCACTCTCAGTTACGACTGGGGTCTGGTGTCAACCAGGCTAACAATCTTCCCCAATTTGTTCCTATGGGTGATTTTTGAATGTCCATACCAGCATACAATACAGTAGGAGAGAATACTCTCAATAAAAGTTAAAATAATTAAGTTTCCTAAGAAAATAGAAACGTTGTTAGCCCTTTTTAAAAACGGCATCAGCACACTGATCCCAGGATAATTTATGGTCAATGATAAGACAGAGATATTTGTACTCTGTCACCATCTCTGTCTCCTCTCCTTTTATCAGAGTCGGAGTGGGTGAGGGAGCCCGTGTCTAAAATCAGAGACCAACTCTTTGGTCTTGGACGTATTCAAATGCAACTGGGAGGCTTTACACCAGCCAGCAAATTCATGCAACACTGGACCATGTTCAGTTTCATCTCGCTCCAGTAAACTAATCACAGCAGTATCATCTGCAAGTTTAATTATATGACGTCCAGGGTAACTACTGCGACAACAGTCAGTGTACAATATATATAGTAGTGGTGACAAAACGCTCCCAGTTGAAATGAAGCGGACCCCAGATATGAGTTCCCCACCCTTACTCTTTGTGGCCGCCCACTCAGGAAGTCCAAGATCCATTTAATTAGTGTTGAGTTTAGCTGGAAGTTGTCTCTTAGTCTGTTTGCTAAAATTTGTGGGTGGATTGTATTGAATGCTGATGAAAAGTCTGCAAATAAAACGCGCATGTGTTTTGCAACCCTCCAGGTGTGTATACAGATCATTTAAAAGCACTACAATGGCATCGTCCGTCCCCCTCCCAAATCTGTAGGATTAAGGGCATGTCTACAGGAGTTCATGATGTGTGTTTTAATGATCCGCTCAAGTGATTTAACTAAAAGAGAGGTGAGGGCAATGGGCCTATAATCCTTGGATGAGGATGGGTGGGAGACTTTGGGAAGGGAGTCACAACTGCTGTTTTCCAGAGCAGTGGATCCACCTGGGTGTTCATTGAGCGTTGGAAGAGGGAACAGAAAATGCCACTTAATTGGGCCACACAGTGCTTCAGCACACCTCCGATGTTATCTGGCCCTGGGCTTTTCCGTACGTTAGTCCTCTCAAACACTCGCTGGACCATCTCCTCCTTGATGATCTCCTCTACATCCCAGCATCGTCCATCACAATCTGTTGCCAGTCAGAGACATTATCACTGTCATTTATTTCAAAGTGGGTAAAATGTTCATTTAAGTTGTTGGCCAGAGCAAAAGATGCTGTGTCATCCATAAAGTCAATTGTTTTCCCTGTCTTAAAGGGAGCATTGGCCATCAACTTTATACCAGTCCATGCAGCCCTTGAATTCCGTGCAGTCAGGGTACTCTTGTACTGACACCTGGCCTTATCAGTCTCCTTATTGACCTTCCTTTCAGAGCCGGCCCGAGGCATAAGCGAACTAAGCCGCCACTCGCCCAATCTTTCACTCAGATTTTATTTTATTTTATTTTTTTTACATATTAATTAACTTAAACAAGTGACATGAATGAATTAATGACTAATTCAAGACAAGAAAATTCTGATTTCATGATCAATATACCTGCCTACAACTGCTGCTGTGTCTGCCAGTGTTTGAGTCATGCGCATAACCTCGCGTGCATAGACAATTTGTGCGCAAAGTCACGGTAATGTTAAGCCATGTCACAAAAATTTTATTTGATCAATGATTGATGATTGACATTTAAATCAATGATTTATCCTTTAAATTTAAGAATATTCAGAACAGAACAAGAATTAAAAAAATAACTATAAACAAGCCAAAACGAAATAATTTAAAGCGAAAGTAAAAGTAAGCGGCGTTGGGCTCACGTATCTCTCTCATTAGAATCAAAATGTTTCAACATTCGCGATGTATTTGGATGGTAAACTATTCTTTATTATAGCCTTTGTACTTCACTCGTGTTCCAATATCGACGGAAAAAATCATCCTTTTCACACACGCAAAAAAGTGCTTGGAAACATCGCAGTGGAGCGGAGCTTACGCTGAATGGTACAAATTGTATTACTGACTATTTAAACAGAGCAGCATAATTTTTATATGTTAGGTTGACTATTTTATTACGGCTATAATGAACAGGCTGCGATGTCAAGATTACAATGCAGGAATATGTTGTATGTGTGTGTATGTGCGCGCGAGCGTGTGTGTGTGTGTGTAAGGCGCGGGCGCGATCGAACAGTGGAAACATAAAAACAAACTCCGTCATGTTCATACAAAACGTTGGAGGATATTTTGCAAATAATTTATTTAATGTGTTTTGTGACAGTTTGTTTTCAGAAGTTTCAAAGAGTAAAAGTAAAAGAGTAAAAAGTTAAAACTTTTTATTTAAGTAGGCCTATCTATTTTTTATTAAGTATTTATTTTGTATTAATACATAACCTCATTGTATTAATTTATAATGTATAACATTATATCGTGACATTTGTGTCAATAATCATCAAACAGGTGACTCCGCATAGTGGGAGGGGGCCCCCAAATCAAATTCTGCTTAGGGCCCCCAAAAGGCTCGGGCCGGCACTGCTTGCTTTGCATATCTTTTCTGTTTTGTAAGCTTCCTGAAGCGAAGACTCTCTTTATCTCATTTAGTATGTCCTTTAGTTCTTTCGTCACCCACGGTTTATGTTTGGGTACACCTTGATGGTCTTAGTTGGAATGACCGCACTCACACAAAAGTCTATGTAGCCCGAGATAGCCTCTGTCTGTTCGTGCAAGTCAGCTGAAGAGTCATCCTTTCAACGTCTCTACACTGTCCTCAACCCACACCTGGATCTGCTTTTCCACAGGCTTAACCCTTTTCAAAACCTGTTATAAGTGGGTCTTAGAATGACAGTGTTGTGATCTAGGCCACCTAGGGGGGCCCTGGCACTGGATGAGTATGCCTTGGGGATGGAGCCATAGCATAAGTCGATGATTTTATTTTTTCGTGTTGGACAGGTGACATACTGCAAGTTTTTTTGAAGGTACAGTTATTAAAGTCCCCCATTATAAACTTGGGTGCATCTGGTGAAATTTCATCCAGTTCTTGGGTGGTATTAAAAATAATGTCTGCTGCCTTGTTTATGTCTGCTATTGGATGTATATAGACAACAGTCAGAAATATTTGTGGGAATTCACGGGGAATATACGAGGGGCGCATAGAAACTGATAAAATTTCAATATCAGAAGTGCAGATCTTTTTTCTTACCACAGATGTTTTGCACCATCTGACGCACACGCCCCCTCCGTGTTCCTTGCCTGTAGCTTTGCTGCATCGGTCCAAGCGTACTATACTAAATCTGTCAGGACAAATTTCGGAGTCTGGCATGGTATCATTAAGCCAAGTTTCAGAGAAGGCTAAGACACAGGCTTCCCTATATTCATGCAGATAACAAGTGTTTGCTCGCAACTCGTCTGCTTTTCTTTTTATTGATTGGACGTTTGAGAGAATGATAGTTGGAAGTGGAACTTTTGTTTTCCTCTTCCTGAGTCTTTGGCGCACTCCTCGCCTCTTCCCTCGTTTTCTCTCGTGTTCCCTGTCATTGAAAGTTCTTGTTATCTCCGTGAGTATGTTAACATCGGTATGATTCCAATCGCTCGCGTAGGCGCTCAGTTGTAAGAGAAAGTCTCTGTTGTAGCGTACATGTTACTCCGCGTTGCTGGCCGGTTCACTTGCCACGCTGATAACAAACAGTATCGACCCGACTATTAAAGCCAGCTCACATACGCGACTCATAGTGACTTACAGTAACGGTCTGTAAGAACAAACAAAAGGACGAGACAGACCGCCTGTACTGCTGGTTGCCACTATGTACTGCTAGCTTTACACCTGCTGCTTTACACCAGCTTTACACCCGCTTTACGCCAGCTTTATGCCAAATTTACGCCAGATTTACGCCATTTACAACAGCTTTACGCTATTTACACCAGCTTTACACCAGCTTTACGCCAACTTTATGCCAAATTTACGCCAGATTTACGCCATTTACAACAGCTTTACACCAGCTTTACGCCAGCTTTATGACAGCTTTACACCAGCTTTACGCCAGTTTTACGCCAGGTTTAAGAAAGCTTTACACCAGCTTTACACCAGCTTTACGCCATTTAGACCAGCTTTACGCCAGCTTTATGCCTGCTTTACGCAGCCCGTTCTCATCCCAAGGCGTCATAGTACTGACGCTGTTGACATTTCGTCTGCATCAAACGCACATGGCACCCTTTATCGTCAATATGAGACGCAGATAGATATGAGCCAGAAGGCGCCTCCTAGCGGTCTAACCCTAAACCTACCCCAGAACTAAACCTACCCATATCCTGTGCGTGTCATATTGACGCTAAAGGGTGCCATGTGCGTTCGATGTAGACGAAATGTCACAAGGGTCAGTATGTGACGTCCAAGGATGAGAATGCGTTGGCTTTACGCCAGGTTTAAGCCAACTTTACACCAGCTTTACACCAGCTTTACACCAGCTTTACGCCATTTACGCCAGCTTTACGCCAGCTTTTACACCAGCTTTACACCAGCTTTTAAAGAGTATATAATATAAAAGTATAAATATAAAATATAAATATAAAGAAAAATAAAGAAAAATATGAGAAATGTGGGTATGTTCAATATTTACATTATTAGAGAATTGTTATGGTGAACATTTACATTATTTAGAATTATAACGGTGAACCAAAAAGGACTAGAGGAATATATAGCAGCAAAGAATATTGCACATTGATTATTAAAAAGATAATGTTGCACAGAAACAGAGATATTGTAAGTTTAAAAACTAACTATGTGTCCGTGTATCAGGCACTTAGAAGGAGGAGTTATAAAGCTTGATGGCCACAGGCAGAAATGACTTCCTGTGACGCTCTGTGGTGCATTTTGGCAGAATAAGTCTTGCACTGAAAGTGCTCCTGAGTTTGAGCAGCACATCATGGAGTGGGTGTGATACATTGTCCAAGATGACATGTAGTTTGGACAGCATCCTCCTCTCTGACACCACTTTACTCCAGCTTTATACCAGCTTTATGCCAGCTTTACGCCATTTACACCAGCTTTACTCCAGCTTTACTCCAGCTTTACACTAGCTTTATGCCAGCTTTATGCCTGCTTTACACCAGCTTTACTCCAGCTTTACACTAGCTTTATGCCAGCTTTACAGCAGTTTTACGCCAGCTTTATGCCTGCTTTACACCAGCTTTACGCCAGCTTTACTCCAGCTTTACACTAGCTTTATGCCAGCTTTATGCCTGCTTTACACCAGCTTTACTCCAGCTTTACACTAGCTTTATGCCAGTTTTACACCAGTTTTATGCCAGCTTTACACCAGCTTTATGCCTGCTTTACACCAGCTTTACACCAGCTTTACGCCATTTACACCAGCTTTACACCAGCTTTATGCCTGCTTTACATCAGCTTTATGCCTGCTTTACGCCAGCTTTACACCAGCTTTATGCCTGCTTTACACCAGCTTTACGCCAGCTTTATGCCTGCTTTACGCCATTTACACCAGCTTTACGCCATTTACACCAGCTTTACTCCAGCTTTATGCCAGCTTTACACCAGCTTCTCTTCTCTTCTCTTCTCTTCTCTTCTCTTCTCTTCTCTTCTCTTCTCTTCTCTTCTCTTCTCTCCTCTTCTCTTCTCTCTCTTCTCTCTTCTCTTCTCTCTCTTCTCTCCTCTTCTCTTCTCTCTCTTCTCTCTTCTCTTCTCTCTCTTCTCTCTCTCTTCTCTTCTCTCTTCTCTTCTCTTCTCTTCTCTTCTCTCCTCTTCTCTCTCTTCTCTCTTCTCTTCTCTCTCTTCTCTCTCTCTTCTCTTCTCTTCTCTCTCTTCTCTCTTCTCTTCTCTCTCTTCTCTCTCTCTTCTCTTCTCTTCTCTACTCTTCTCTTCTCTCTCTCTCTCTCTCTCTCTCTCTTCTCTTCTCTTCTCTCTCTTCTCTTCTCTCTCTTCTCTTCTCTTCTCTTCTCTTCTCTTTAGCTGATGTTCTTTGACTTTTGTAGCTCAATTCCATACAGTATGATATCATTCATACACTCGTATCAGTTCTGTGACATGAATGTTCTGTTTTATACAGAGCATAAAAGTGTTAATCTTTTTTATTTCATGAACACAATATTGGTTGATTTGGCATAATCAAATCATTGTCATGAAAGTGGACATTAATAATGTTTTAGTTAACATGAAATGAACAATTAGATTTTTACTAACATTAACAATAATTAATGAATGCATATATTAGCCAAAGATCCTGTATTTACATGTTGTGGTGTCTTTCTGAGGGGTAAATGCTCGTTCTCTCGACACAGTGAGCATTATAACAGCGATGAACATCCTCCTCATGTAAAGCCGGTAAAGTGAAGAGTTCAGGCTTTCATTCAAAACCCTCTGAAAACCCTGCGTTAGATCTCCATCATGCTGTGAAATTGACGGTTGTCAATTGATGAATGTTTTAACAAGAAAATCGAATTATGGAATGCATCCTGAATCTCCTCATTCAATCGCCATGACAACCGGAACAACAGCATGACGGTGATACCTATGAAGGCTTTGTGTGTGTGTGTGTGTGTGTGTGTGTGTGTGTGTGTGTTACTGTCCCTGTTGAAGCAGAGATCTGGAGGAATCTGCTGTTTACATCACAAACACTGCTTTTGCATCAGTTTATCTCTCTATGCTTGAAATGTTCAGTCTAGCCCTGAAATATTTATAATTAATAATACTTAAATTCTAAAAGTCCCCCTGTAGTCAGTAATTGTATCCTTTAAAACTCATCTTTGATCACCAAAATGACATATTTAAATGTTTTTCATTGAAAAAATATTCTTCATGCCTTAAAATATCTTGAATGTAACTCGACACCCTTGCCTCATTTAGTATGTGCGGTTCTATGAATATGCAAATGAGCCCCGCCTCCACTCACTCACTCAGCTCAGAGATCCACTGGTTGACGATCACACGTTGATCTGATTGGTTACAAGGTAGTTTGTGACGTCAGAAACACCAGCGATTTCAAAGCGTGTTTTTGAGACTGTCTTTGGTTCACTGCAGTTTTAAGGAGAAAATACTCAGCAATGGAGTCGACTTATGAATTTACACATGGTTTGTCTTAAAGCAGATTAAAAACACCACATAGACACATAAACAACATTAAAAGCTGGATTTTTACCACAGGAGAAATAATAATTTCATAATCAATTGAAATTTACACATGGTTTGTCTTAAAGCAAATTAAAAACACCAACAACAAAAAAAGAACAAAGAAAGAAACACCCTCTCACTATCAACTGCCCCCCCCCAGCAGATTTCATAACATGTCTAAATATTTGTATGAACATATAAAGATTCAACAACTGAGACATAACTGGTACAAATTTGACATTTGATGAACAGAAAAGGAATAATGAGTCTCTGAAGAGCATCAGTGTTTCCAGTGGCTTTCGTTCAGCGGGTTAGGGTTAAAGCTTTTGTAACATTATGATTTTTATCATTGCATCATCTGTGAGGATCTCCAGGTAAATCTCCCAGCATGCACTGGACCCTGATCTCTATTATGTGAATGTCAATGGTGTGTTAAACGTGCCACACACACACACACACACAGGGCTGTCACTTCATGGGCTGAAAGTCATTTATATTGAAGGTGCACATTAGTTCTCGCTGTGACGCATTTCATGAATTATGAAACATGTATAAATGAAGTGCATAATGTGGTGTGTTGTTGTTTAAAATCAAGTACTGAACAATTTCCTGTACATTTTGACAAAGAATGACATTTTTAACGTGTTATAAACATGGTGTTGCCATCAGTTTCACTGTGTTTGACTACAGTAAACAACACCATTACGATCATCATAGGACATGATTCATCACGAGTCAGACTATATAACGCCTGGCGCTCACAGAGTTGGCAATGAAAGAAAATATAGACAGATTACTTGCAGTGGAAGCGGGGGAAATGGTTTAAAAGGGAGATTTAGAGTCATTTCAAAATGCTTTTGCTTCAAAGTGTAGAGTCAGCCTTTTCTGTGCGTATGGAAATAGGCCTTTCCATTCTATATGACAAGTCGAATGCCTAAGCTGTCAGATTATACAGAAGTAATTGCTGAATCCAGTTGTTGTTTAAGCCACTAAAAACAGCCTTTCAGGAATCTGAAATCTTGAATGATCAGTGAACGTTCTTCCAGATCTGAGCATTATATTGTTGGGATTTTACTTTGACTCACTGACACTCACAGCGTTCTACAGTCAGAAATGTTTGTTTTATGGTATTATGAATATATGCTACATATAAATGTTTCTGTAAGCACTTTAAATGGTTCTATGTGTTACAATTTACTAAAAAAAAACAAATATGACAAATGATATGGGATAATGAAGTCAACCAAATATCAAATAACCAACATTCAGTTCTCCCTGGATGGCATATTTAATTTAATTTAATTTAATTTTATTTTATTTTATTTTATTTTATTTTATTTTATTTTATTTTATTTTATTTTATTTTTAATTTATTTTATTTATTATTTACAAAACAGCGAATGTTTAAAGTGATCTCTGAACGTATACTGACAGTGAAACATTTTCCCTGCTTTAGGCCTACTGTATTTTAATATTTATATTATTTTTAATATTTTTTTAAGTGAGAAAAATTTAATAATAAAGTCATAAAAAATATTTAATAACACAAATGTAAGAATAGGAGTATTTTAGTGACGAAGAAATGGACCATTTTGTATTTATATACATAAGAGTAATTTATGCACAAAACTAATTTCAAGCATTTAAGATTTTTTTTACAGGAAACATTAATTTAAGTGTGTCCAAATGTTTGATTGATATTTATATAAAAAATCAAACAATGAGTGTTTGAATCATACTTTCATTCCTGAATGAGTCATTAAAGGCATGAATGTGCGGCTGGTTCCCGTGTTTTGAACACATCTTCCCCATGAGGAACACGAGCACCCACAGCTTACGGGACAGCTGGTTCTCTCCCAGTGGACCAGGATTGGAAATAGATTTCTGTTTCCACTAATGACTTTTTAGTTGTGGCAGGAGTGTTTGCGTCAGCTTCTCCGAGGAGCCTGAGTCAGCAAACATCGGGAAAAGCTTCCGAGAGTGTCCGGCTCATTCCCTGTCCACAACAGAAGCGTGTGTGTGATTATACTGGTGGATATTACAACACTTTCTGGTGCTCGGCTTGTGCAGTGTCCAACGGCACACACACATTACATTATTAGATAATTCATTGAAGAGTAACACTAGATCATCTTGTGGATTGGTATTAGTAGATTTGTTGTATTATGTGCTTGTGAAGACATTAATAATGCTGTCATATTAAGTTAATGATCATTTATTATGATAAATCGGCAGTAATGACATTCTCATGACCATTATTTGTATTCCCAGACCTCTCTGTTGTTCTGGTCTGTGTTTCCTCTCATAAGGAATGAACTGGTCAATAACCGGTGTGTTAATGGTTTCGTTGTGCTTCATTAGATTGGGCTTTTTTTATTGATAATTTTCACCGATTATGCATCTGTGCTTCTGGGCTAATGTCGTTCGTTGTGAATGGCAGTTTTGTAATCATATGGCATCAGTTTTGGGATGGTGTTATTATAATACGTTGCTGTATTGCAGTGCCGGGATGCAGAAGTAGACTATCCATTCCCATTTAGCCACTGCAGAGCAACAGCTCATTTACTCGAACGTTAATAACATTACTAATTCAGCAAACATTAATCAGATTGTCTTCTCAACCATTCAAGTAGAGGCTGTACTGTTGCTCTTTTTCTGTGACTCCTTTTAAGATTTACAGTGAATAAATTCCTGTCCCATTTCTCAATTGTTATTTTGTGAAGTGAATGATGTTTGACATTTACACGAGTGGTACAACTTATAGTAACTGACTCATTCTAAGGAGGCACACATAGGAGAAATGCTAAAATACACTGTGCTAAAATTGCTCAGGAAAGTAAAATACTTGCTCGTTGGGTCTAGGTCTGTTTTATCAAAAACTCAATCCTTTACCCTGCTTATTGAAAACTGTCCGGGTAATATTTCCACTCATTCACACCAGAACTCCACATTCACAGTATGTCACGTGGGTTTACTGAGACTGATTAGTGTATTCATCTGCATACTGCACAATTACATGTAAACCATAAAGTCAGGTGCCATTATAAAGACTATATCTTTAATGTTTGCTCCTCACAGAAAAGTTGTCAACGACAAGCTTTGACTTCAGCCTGATGGCACTTCAGTGGCCAGCTCTCTCTACAGTAAACCAGGTATGTATGGGTGCATTCACGCCATGTTGTAATTACCATAATTATGAGATTCCAGCTTGTAAAGAAGTGCTCCCGTTCTCGTAGAACTCGTAAGTGCATCCTGTACACTGGGAATTTTCTGAGAGCTCCTACTTTTACCACATGACCAGTGTACCGCCCTTCTGCTGCTGATTCATTTAGCCGTGGATAGTGTTGCCTGTAAAATGCATAATTCCCAGTCAGAGAACATGAACGGCTCAGAGTACAACGTCACATTTTTTCATCTCAGAATTACATTAATACGACACGGTGTGAATGCAGCATAAGACTTTGAGTATCTGACAACAGAATCATCTGACGTGATAATGTATTTGTCCATCTTTTTCTTCCTCTGTCAGGATGCAGCTGACAAGGACTCATACAGACAAACTCCAGTGAGAATCCTCTGCGTTGATCCAGAAAGTCCTCAGCTAAACCCATCTAGAGTCAGGATCGATTCGGAAGGATGTGTGGTGATGGATGAACTGACCAACCTCAGGCCTTCTGTGTCCTTTCCTCGACTGATTTACGCCCTGGACTACCCTCACTGTATGAAAAACAAGTGAAATTGTATTCAGTAGGTAATGCTCAGCCTGAGAAAAGGTGAGCTGGCACCCAAATTTAAATTGTGAACTCATGAGTGTGAACAAACCATATAGTTTTGGTGCAATTTGTTGTGATTCTGAGATCTGACTGTTCATATGCTTAGCAATACGCTAATTTGTTAAAACAAACTAGTTTTTCTTCTCATGTTTTATGAGGAAAATGTTTTTAGGGCATGGAAAATTCATGTTTTGTTGTATTTCAAATGAAAATTTGGAATTGAATCGAAATAAAACAGAAAATTGTATGAATGTGCATTTATTTGCTTTTATCTTAATTTTCTAGTTTAACAAATTAAAAACAAATCAATATATCAATATATATGACATATATTTTACTTAGTCTATTGAACTTAAATATACTATGTGTAATAACTGCAAAGTAATTGATATTACAAAACATTTTAAGTTAAATGAACTTTAATTTTTAAGTTACCATTGCTTAATTTTTTTAGGGCAACCTGTTTGCTCCAAATTTTTTAAGTAGATTCAGCTTGTCCGGGCTAACACCATGACTGTTTAAGAGACTTGGATAGATTTCCCCTCTTCTGAAGGATATACCCATAACGCAGGACTCAAGCACTGTGATGCTCTGTGTGGAGAGGTTTATAGCAACCCAGCCTCAGTGGAAAAACATGCCTTTGGCAACATTTCTGCTAAATAATAATATGTTGCTTTGTTCATGTGTCACAACACTTTAAAAATGAAATGTGCAGTGAGAGGCACTGAAAAAATGATCAGTTTTATCTGAAACAGATGAACGTGAATGTTTTATTACACTAGTTATTGTTCATATCATGGCGATTCAGAAATGTAACATCCGGAGAGCGGTGCTAAAATTGTATTTTTGAATGACGTAACTCCTTTGAATGATGTAACTACACTTATAGTGGTAACAAAAGCAAATGTGAGATAAAAACTTACAACATTTGTTAAAGGTACACTGTGTAGTTTTTTAGTATTTTATTAGCTAAAATCAATGTCTTTATTCATAAATATGTCTTCATTGGTGTAAAATTACCTCTGCCAATGATCTGACTTATCCTCGTAAGCAAAGAATTTCTTAACTCTATTTACATTGAGGCTTCCATGTCGTTCCGCCATTTTGAAAAACTATAATAGTAGAGAGGGACAAAAAGCACTAGCCTACCTCAACCCGTTTCCGTTCAGAGCCAGCGTCACGTGACTGAAACCAGCTGACACAGACACGGAGATCAGAGGCGCTGGTCACTGCCCCGGGACATCTGGAAGGCTGCACTGCACGGTACTTCATAATGCAGGATCATACTTTTTTTAATTGCTTGGTTGGCGAATTCATTATATAGGCAGCATAACAGTAGAACATGTATAGTTAAACTTATAGTTAAGCTTCTTACATAACGGCTACCGTAGTTGCAACACGCATTTGTAAAAGCGAGGCGCTAGAGAGCACTATTCGTTTGAATGCAAAATACAATTTCACCGCTAGATGGGAGAAATTCCTACACTGTACCTTTAAAGTGACCATGTCATCTTAGCTTGCTTCTACAAGTATTTGAGCTATTATTGTTTCACAAGAGTTGTTCCCCAGCGTTCCTCATTTCAAGTGCAATAGTAACGCTGAGTGCTCCCAGAGATGAGTGAAGGCAGGATCCATGTGCAGGAGAACTTTATTAAAATAATAACAATAACCAAAAATATAAAAAGTAAACCAAAATAAACATGAGAAAACCAGGGAGCAGAACTGAGAACATCAAAGAAACATCACCAGGACAACACCAGACAAAGAACATGAGAAACACTGAGGAGTATATACACATATATAAGGGCAGCATCTCTTCTCTGATGACGAGGGCGGGGCAACCTGTCACTCACATAAGATCAGCCAATAGCAAACCACAACCAGCCAACCAGCCAATCAATTCCCCACAGACACAATCAAGCCCTTTTTTATTCTTCCATGGAACATAAAAGAAGATATTTTGAGGAATGCCTGAAATGTTTTCTTACATACAATGAAAGTCAATGGGGTCCAAAACAATACTGGATGTGGGTCCCTCTGGACTGAAAACACTGCAGTCCGGGAAACACCGGTTTGTGTTGGGAATGCCTCATTTATCACCCTCTCAGATCAGTGTTGGGTTTAGGCCAGTCTTTGCTTGTCTATCTGGATCACTGCCTCAATCCCGCTGTTTCCCAACGCTAGAACTTCCCAATGTCAAACACCTCTGGTTTTTTGTAGAGTTTGTGAGAAATATCCTTACAGCTTGATATATACAGGCTTAATATTTCATGATTAAACCATATCACATGATGAATTTGAGTATTTTGAAATTGAGTTAGTGTTTTTTTTTTAACACTTTACAATAAGGTCTTATTTATTAACATTAATTATTGCATTAACTAACATGAACTAGCAATGAGCAATATATTTGCTGCCGTATTTATTAATCTTTGTTAATTTTAGTTAATAAAAATACAGCTGTTCATTGTTTGTTCATGTTAGTTTACAGAAATTAACATCAACTAAGATTAATAAATGCTGTAGAAGTACTATTCATTTTTAGTTCACGGTAACTTAAGTAGTTAACTAATGTTAACAAATGAAACCTTATTGTAAAGTATTGCCTTTTTTCCTACAAATGAAAAAACTATGTTCTAAAAAACATTTAGATAAAATTCCCATTAAGTTATAAAAACACTATTTCTGAGTTTAAAAAACGTTTCTTGGTTCATTCTTGGTAACGTGAACGTTAAGGGAACATTTTATAATTTTGCAAACATTATAAAAACACTACTTTTGAATATTCTCTAAACGTTCTGAAACAAGTGGTGATATTAAAAAAAAACGTTCCAAAGAAACATTTCAGGGAAAAAACAACATAAAAAATGTTTTATTAACGTTACTGAACGACGAGAGATCCTTGCCAGAATGTGAGCTAATGTTATTTAACATTATTAGCTCTAATATTTGGGCTAGAGACATTTTTGAATTTGTATTAATGTAAATAGATAATTAAAATCAAACACATATAAATCAAATATAATAACATTTAACGGCAGTTTTTAATCATATTTTCGACAGTTCAGGGCTCTCCTGGGCCTTTTCTGAAAGATAGAATTGCACAAACCCATCCATGGTATTCCATCATCCCCTGTTCAGAGAACAACAGCAGGGAACTGAGATTGTGCTTCATGACACACTATGACAGACAGTGAGGACATTCATTCACACACAACTAATTGGATTCTCTCAGCTTCTCTTCAAAACTCATGGCAACAGAACAAGACATTAGAGGTGGACTTCAGTTCGTCAACTGATCTCAACTCATTAGAGTCTTATAGTCATTAGTCCAGCTCCCCAATTAGGAGAAAGAACAACACACACACACTCACACACACTCTCTTGCTCTCAGTCCTTATTGTTTTGATAAGATCGGTTGCCGTGGTAACGGACACAGGTAAACACACCGGGGAGGCCGAGAGCCTTCATTCATGATCACTGTGACACATGATGAAAATAATAGCATGAAAACTGCAAAAGGTTGAATTGTGGCTAGAAACCAAAGTGGCAAAGTAACGTAAGGCTCTGTAGGGATACAAAAGATATTAATAAAAACATAATATCTGTTATGCATACAATAAGATAAGACATAATCCAAAACCCAATGCAATGTGTAGCACAGTACACTGCTTTTACAGACTGCTGTTGAATGCTGTGTGCGTGTGTGTGTGTGTGTGTGTGAATTGCATTAAATTGTGAAATTGTGCTAGATCTTAACTTTTCTAAAACCTTTTTTGTTGTTGTTGCATTGACTTCTAACCAACTGGTTCCCAGGTGATTTTTAGTGAATGTATGTCAGTTCCACTGAAGTTCACACATATGTCATTTATCAATAAGTTTAACATTCAACTTTTGACTACTTTTAAAAATATATTCAATAGGCTTTAATTACATCACAGTTTAATAACATGCTTGTATAGTCAGATGCAGGTAGCATTAGAGGTCATTCTCATCCTAGAATTTGATTGGACAGAAATCTGTGTAGTGCAGGATGAGTCATCAATACTTTTGGTCCCGAAAGAGAAAGGCTGTGAAAGCATTTAAGTGAATTTAGCCAGTATTTATGAGAACATTAGCATATCCTGAATGTATATAATCCCAAAGTTAAAATAGAAAGCGCCTGAAGGAGGGAACGGAGACATAACGTCGATATGACAATGTAATTGGGATCACTTCAGGGAGCCCTATCATCTTTGAGTGTCTACAGAACGAGCCAATGACCGTTGGTGTGCGTGAATCGCGTCATGCCCGTTGTACGTGGATGCCCGTAGAATCGAGACATGAAAGTATGCGTCCTTCAGGTCGATCGCTGCAAACCAATCTTGGGGATGGATGCACTTGAAAATGCATTTCTGCGTAAGCATCTTGAACGACAGCCTGTGAAAGGACCGGTTCAGGACACGCAGATCCAAGATTGGTCATAACCCACCGCCTTTCTTGGGTACAATGAAGTACGGGCTGTAGAAGCCGGTCTTCATATGGGCTGGAGGGACCGGCTCTATCGCATCCTTCGCCAGTAGGACTGCGTTCTCTACCTTGAGCACAGGGGCACTGTCCGCCAGAACATGGTGGACATGGGTGAATTAAATGCCCCTGAAGGCTGGGGGACGCCGGGCGAACTGATTCGCATAGCCGAGTCTGATAGTACAGATGAGCCAGCAAGACGGGCTGGGAAGCGCTAGCCAGGCTCCCAGACACCGTGCAAGCGGGACCAACGGCACCACAGACGTACCCGGGCAGCACGGCGGAATTCAGGGATCCGACTCGGATGAGGCATAGCGGCCCAGAGTGGGGTCTGAGTGTGTGGTGCAACACGTACCTGCTTCCGTCGAAGGGCAGAGTGAGTGTGCAGAGGCGTCAGTGTGTCTGGGACACAGCCACTGCTGCTCGCTGGCGATGAAAGAGGGGCCTGAGGGTGAACAAAAACAAAAGGAAATAAAAGATTCTCCGCCCGGCCCTTTATCGGGGGAAGGAGCAGCGCGTTCACCATCTCCTGAAGAGCAGTCCGATCCACCTCTGGGTCGCCCGTCTTAGGGTCGTTTGCACCTGCGCTTGCCTCCTGGTTTGGCAGCGGCATGGACAGGCGGGGTCGACTTCCTGCGGCTTGCTCCACGCTGAGACCTAGGTGGTTGCTGCTGCCGAAGTTTCACGGGAGCGAAGGACGCTGCAGAAGGTCGACTCGACGGTAACGAGCAGACGGAGGGTCTGCGGACGGGTGGGGGCAGCAGTGGTCCTCCGGGGCAGGATGTGTCGGATGGCCTCCGTCTGCTTCTGGGCGGCCGAGAACTGCTGGGTAAAGCTCTCGACCGTGTTGCCGAACAACCCAACCTGGGACAGAGGGGCATCCAGGAATCGATATTTATCGGTGTCCCACATATCGGCCAGGTTGATCCAAAGGTGGTGCTCCTGGACCACCAAGGTGGACATCGCCTGACCGATGGAACGTGCGGTTTCTTTCGTCGCATAGAGGGCGAGGTCAGTTGCCGCACAGAGCTCCCGGAGGAGAGATTGCCTCAGTGGAGAAGCTCTCACGGTAATCCTCAGATCACCCCCCGGAGGAGCTCTGGGTCAGAACCACCCTTGTGCATGTCCATGAGCGCCTGGGCCTGGTGGACCTGCAACGCCATGGCATGCAGGTCAGAAGCAGCCTGTCCACAGGCTTTGTTAGCCTTCTCCGTGAGACCGGACGAAAACTTACAAGCCTTGGACGGGAGGCGTGGATTCCCTGGCCAAGAGGAAGCGGATGCTGGACACAGCTGCATTGCAACGGCACGCTCCACCGGCAGGAGATGCACATACTCCTTGGCTGCTCCGCCGTCCAGGTTGGTGAGGAGGGAGGAGCCCATAGGCCGTAGTCTGGCACTATACGGTGCCGACCATGACCTAGTGAGCTCCTGCACCTCCGGGAAGAAAGGCACCGGGGCGGGCTGTGCTGAGAACCAGCACAGCCCGCCCCGACAAACCAATCATCCAAACGAGAAGGTTCGGGATGTGGTGGAGGGTTCCACGCAAGCCCGACCTTCTCAGCGACCCGGGAAAGCATAGCCGCCCATTCTGGATCGGACTCGGGCAATGCTACACTCCCCGAAAGAGGTAACGCAGCCGAATCCTCATCTCCAGAGGAGTGAAGCTCCCCCTCCAATGCTGCGACCGACATCTTATTGTCAGGAGGAGCCCCAAAAGACACGACTGGTCGTTCATGAGAAGGACCAGCATGTTCTTTTGGAAGCTCCAGTGGTGGCCGCGTTTGTGAGGCGTGAGGGGCCCACGGAGATTGCCTCGGTGGGGAAGCCCTCACGGTAATTCTCAGATCACCCTGGCTAAGCGCTGAAGTAGGCCTACTCTGCGGTGCAGAATAGACACTAGATCGGGGGATAGACGAGGGGACTGACACCGAACCGACACAAGCTCTCGCTGTAAAAACAGCAGTTGTTGAACAAACAAATATTTGCGGCCACTCGCTGCACGCGCCGTCACACCAACACCGTTTAGAGAGTCTTCAACACACAGTAGCAGTCTGTAGAGTTCGGAGATGAACAGGAAGCTTGGCTCCGAAGTGAAAGACAATGTGTGCGTGCACCCGCTTCCTGTTTATACCCGCTCTGCGGGGCGGGGCACATGACGCGATTCACGCACGCCAACAGTCATTGGCTCGTTCTGTAGACACTCGAAGATGATAGGGCTCCCTGAAGTGATCCCAATTACGTTGTCACGTTGACGTTACGTCGAACGTGAGCGACTGAAAGGGAACTTTTATTTTGATTGCAGAGAGTCAGTATGAATAGATTTATTATTTATAAAACCAAGTGAGCTTCTTGTATTTAGTGTGCTTAAAATTAAAGCCATGTGGTTTTCACGTTGTTATGGTGCAGTGACATTCAAACGTCCTTTTACTTTCTTTGCATCTTCGAGGTAACATTATCCTACTTTGTAAATCAATATATATTTTTTTCAATTAAAGTAAGCAGAGTGGACTATAGTCTAATAAGCGGTGGATTCTCCCAATGAAAAGCTGTGTTAGTTTGAGGAGTATGAGACAGAAGCCTGCAGTGCTAATATCGTGTGTGTGTGTGTGTGTGTGTGTGTGTGTGTGTGTTCAGCAGCGGACTCGGTTGCTTGTCGCTCGAGCCGCAGCGGAGATACTGGCGCTGTTCTCTCTCTCTCCTCCGCGACATACACACACGGAGCGCGAGCGCGCATCATCACGCTCGTGCTTCTGCTGTGAACATCCACGGTTTACTGCTATGAATCCTCCGTCCTGACGGCATTAACACACACACTCCGACATGCAGGAGCGGGTGAAGAGCCTCGGAGCGGCCGCGCTTCTGACACTGTGCGCGATCCTCGAGGTGAGTCCAACACACACACACACACACACACACACAACACACACTGCTGATACTGTGCGCGAACCTCGAGGTGAGTCGCGTCGCGTCCGACGCACAACACGCACAACAAACGCTTCGCCATTTCAAATCGTTCTGTACGGATACACTTCATTATTTCTCTATTATCCGCTGTCTGTAGCGTTGTTTTACGGTGTTTTAAACACACCAGTAACGTTGAGCCTTTGTCTCTGTGTCCGCTCCTCCTACAGTAACACACACAGTGTGTGTGTGTATGTCATCATCATCATCATTCACAGATGCAGGAAATACTGTAAACATCACTGAGTTTGATCAGTTCACAGTCAATGCAGATCGGTGCTTTATACAACAACCATGCAGTGTGTTAGAACTATTTTTGGGATTGTTTTAGTCTATGGCTTAGTTTTTTCAGAGGCTAGATGAAATTAGAGTGTGTGTTATAATTGTATTCAGTTGATTACTATATTTGCGTTAGCCTCATATTAATTTTCACTGTTGGATCATCACATGCCTTTTACATAATACATTTGAGGGAAGTTATGGGTGGATGAGTGTAAAAATATGTATTTTTTATGTTCTGTACTTTCAGACAGTTCAAACGTCCCAATGCAATTTATTATTATGTGTATGTATACAGTATACTGTATGTGTGTGTCTTCAAATAACTTCCCCAACCTCTGATATGTACAGCATTTACATTTCAAAGACTTGCGTAGCTGAGGCATAAAGCATCATCAGACCTTCTTACTGTACAGCGGTACATGGCGTTTGCAGTTACAGTAATGGCATTTCACCTAATCTTTATACTGGCCTGTCAGAGAAGAGAGAGATACTTTGTCATTAGCACTTAGACGGGGATAAATCAATATGCCAGCTTATTCACTCATAAATTGTGTAACATCAGTTAAATGCAGAGAGGTTGATCATAAAGCTCTGATTCTTCATACTCATGCATGTAGTTTCTCAGTGCAATGATGTGTCTTTACAGCAGTATTGAGGGAACGACTCCAGAGATGAACATAACTTGAATATGCTGGTTTAATAGAGAGTTATGACACATCTGCACCTGCATCTGTTATGACTCATGTCCACTTGTGCCATATAATCAGTGGAAGGCATTATGGGTAGTGCTATTGAAGCATTTGTTGTTGTTTTAAAGGCGTATAATTGCAAGGAAGGAAAAAAAAATATATATATTTTAAAGGTGACATATTATGCCCCTTTTCACAAGTTGTAATATAAATCTATTACAACTAGGATGTGAGAGGATGCTGGCGCTGTTTATTCGCCGCTTCTCTGTCTGCTATTGCCCCTCTTGTTCCTGTTTATTTGTGTTTGCTGTACCCCTACCTCTGGTCAGCCTCTCTACCTCTGGACAGCCGCTCAGCTGGTTTCCGAAGCCGCTTGGGCTCCTCGACCGGACTGTCGCCTCGTCGGTTAGCCGCAACTGGCTGCCCTCGTTCATCCAATGCGTGGCGGCTAATCCTAGCTGCTACAGCGGCTAACCCGATTGCCTACCTCCTTCTCACAGGCAACCTCCACCAGATGCGAGCCGGTTTCGAGCCGTGGATCATTTTGGCACTCACATCAGTTATCCACCTCTGTGCCCCTAGTCCACGGCTAACTGCTATCACGGAGCTCTCAGTCCCTTCGCTCGGCATCATGTTCAAATATGCAACTCTGCAACTGGTCGAACTAATCAACTACTCCATTCCATCCTGCATCCCAGTCATCAAACAGCTCGGACTTCTACGTCGACCCCGTTACATCAGAAGCTTTTGCCGCAAGTTTGTTTACTTTCACCACGCACAATCCATTCCATCCATCTGGTCACCTGCATGCTCTGTCGCACCTCTCGCACGTCATCAGAATGCTTCCCCCGCTGGATCACATAGGGCCGAACGCACCGTCTGGCTGCACAGAAAACCCGTACTGGACTACAGTGCTATCCGCACTTCAGATACACCTATTCTCCAATCATTTGCAAATCCATTCACTGTCCCCCCTCAACTGCAATAGCCCCCTCCCCACCGTCCGAACGCACTGCTAACCGGGACAATCTCAGATCTTTCCAGCCTGCTCTCATCCCATCACCCTCTCACCATGCCAACTTTGCCCTCCTCAACACCCGATCGCTCAATAATAAAGCCCCTGCCCTCCATGAACTAATCCTCGACAACACTCTGGACTTCCTTCTGCTCACTGAAACCTGGCAACAACCTAATGACTTTTTCTCCCTCAATCAAGCAACCCCCCCTGGCTACAACTACATCTGCAAACCCCGCCCCTCCCGCCGTGGAGGTGGCCTCGCCGTTATTTTCAATCAGAACTTCCGGATCACAGAACTCACCCTCCCCTCAGTATCATCGTTTGAATATCTTGCCTTCAAAGCTCTTTCTTCCATGACAGTTATCCTCATTTACTGGCCACCTAAACAAAATCCCTCCTTCCTCTCTGATTTTACTGAACTCCTCACACTAGCCTCATCTCTTTCTCCACGTCTGCTGCTACTCGGTGACTTAAACATCCACATAGACTCCCCCACCTGCAAGCTGTCATCAGAATTCACCATTTTACTGGACAACTTCACTCTCACCCAACATGTCACATTCCCCACCCACGAAAAAGGACACATCCTTGATCTGGTATGCTCCACAAACCAACCGGTGCTCGACCTTCATCCATGCCTCTTTCCCCTCTCTGATCACAAACTGATACGTTTCACCATCCCTTCTCCAACCCCACGCCCCAGCCTCCTCAGAAAAATCACCTTCCGCAACCTTAAATCTATCGATCCACACCATCTCTCTGACCTGCTCTCCACCACTCTCCACCTGGACTCAACTCTCATATCACCTGATGATCTCACAAACCACCTCAACTACACCTTGTCTACCTCCCTCAACACTCTGGCCCCCCTCAAAACAAAAACCGTTACCTTTAACACATCTTCACCCTGGTATACACCTGCACTCCGGAAAATGAAACAAACTGGATGCCAACTTGAACATCTGACAAAAAAATCATCTCTCACAGGCCACCGTGAAGCCTATAAACTCCACCTCACTGCCTACAAAGATGCCCTCATTGCTGCCAAATCTGCCTACCTCTCCACCATCCTCACCAACCCCTGTCAAAACCCCAGAACCCTCTTCTCCACAATGAACAACCTCATCAAGCCTCGGAACAACACCCTCCCTACCTCTACTCCGGATCTCTGCAATTCATTCCTCCACTTTTTCACTGACAAAATCAACATCATTCACCAATCTCTATCCTCTGTATCTGACCTCCCAGTATCTACTCCAGCACCTACCACGGCCCCTCTTCTCCCCATCCCTCCTGACCTCCCTCCCCCTCCTCCCCACTGCCTCCTCTCCCAGTTTGACTTGGTCACCCCTCTTCCAAACCCACTACCTGCTCCCTTGACTCCCTCCCTACTCCACTCCTGAAGTCTTGCCTCCCCGTCATATGCCCCTACCTCACTAACCTCTTCAACCCCTCACTGTCCCTTGGAACGGTCCCTTCTGCCTTCAAAAATGCCGCTGTCACCCCAATCCTTAAAAAACCTGGTCTGGATCCCTCCTCCCTCAACAACTACCGCTCAATATCCAACCTCCCCTTTCTGTCTAAAATCCTGGAACGTATAGTCGCCTCACAACTACAATCCTATCTTCATGCCAATAACCAATTCAAACCTCTCCAATCTGGTTTTCGACCCCTCCACAGCACAGAAACTGCTCTCCTCAAAGTCCTCAACAACCTCCTCACATCCGCTGACACCGGTTCCCTCAACATCCTTATCCTCCTCGACCTGAGTGCAGCCTTCGATACCGTGAGCCATAAAATCCTGCTCACCAGACTCAAAGACCTCGGTATCGAAGGTACTGCACTCAGCTGGCTCTGCTCCTACCTTTCCAACAGATCCCACTTCATCTCTCTCCATAACCACACTTCTGCCACAGCCACAGTCACGGAAGGTGTTCCCCAAGGCTCCGTACTCGGCCCCCTCCTCTTCATCATCTACATCTTCCCTTAGTCAGATACTCCGCCACTTCAACCTGGACTTCCACTGTTATGCCGATGACACCCAGATCTACCTCAGCACTAAATCCCCCCATAATCCTCCCCTCTCCCACATCAACACCTGTCTGTCAGCTATTAAAACCTGGATGCAACACAACTTCCTCAAACTCAACAGCGATAAAACAGAATTCCTCCTCATAGGCTCTAAATCTACACTCAGCAAAATCAATATCCCCACTCTCATCATCGATGGCACTATTGTCTTCCCATCTCCCCAGGCCCGCAACCTTGGCGTGATCTTTGATTCCACCCTCTCCCTTGAGCCCCATATCCGTCATGTCATTAAAACCTCCTTCTTTCATCTCCGCAACATCGGCAAAATCAGACCCTCTCTCACACCCCCCGCTACTGAAAGAGTCATTCACGCCTTCATCTCCTCCCGACTGGACTACTGCAACTCACTACTCCTTGGCATCAGCTCTACCTACATCAAACGACTCCAACTGGTCCAGAACGCAGCTGCCCGACTCATCACCCGCTCCAAATCCTGGCTCCACATCACTCCAGTCCTAAAACAACTCCACTGGCTTCCTATCTCCCACCGGATCACCTACAAAATCCTGGTCCTCACCTACAAAGCCCTTCACCATCTGGCCCCATCATACCTCACTGACCTCCTCTCCCCCTACCAACCCTTGCAGTCCCTCAGATCCACCTCAGCCGGTCTCCTCTGCATCCACAAGTCCAACCTCCGCAGTTTTGGGGACAGAGCCTTCTCCAGGGCAGCTCCCAGACTCTGGAACTCCCTCCCCAAAGAGATCCGCACCTCTGAGTCCCTCACCATCTTTCAGTCCCGCCTCAAGACCCATCTCTTAGCCTATCCGTAGCCCTACGCCCCCTCCATTTTCATTTTCATTTGTGTTTGATTCTTGTTTTGTTTCGTTTTGTTTTGCATTGTTATTATTATCTACCTGCCCTGTAAAGCGACTTTGAGTTCGTGAAAAGCACTATACAAATTAAATTTATTATTATTATTATTATCTATGGTGTCCCCAGAATGTGTCTGTGAAATTTCAGCTCAAAATACCCCACAGATCATTTATTATAGATTGTCAAATTTGCCCCTTTTTGGGTGTGAGCAAAAACTCAACGTTTTTGTGTGTGTTCCTTTAAATGCAGATGAGCTGTTGCTCCGCCTCCGTTCAGAAGAGGGCGGAGTCTTTACACAAGCTTCAGAAACTCCAGCAATAACAAAACAGGCCAATCTCACTCATCCAGAATCCCAGAATAACCAGTAGCGAGTGCAGCCTTACGGAGAGACTCAGAAAGAGTTTCTGAATGATAGCGGAGACATTTCTGTAGTTGTTGTGGAGTTACATTGATCATCTCATCATCATGTTTAACTTCTCCACAAGTGTCCACAGTTCCTGAGGTCTTTATAAGACAGCGGTGACATGTTCTGGTCAATAGTGTTCAGTGCTCGCCTGTGCTCAACCACAGAACAGCTTCAGGCTTTGTTGGATCTTTATCATTGCGTTAGAACTGGTCTCTGTTGTCGCTTGTGAAACCAAATGTCGGCTGGTGTGTGTAAACGTGCAGATTAAGGGCCGGTAATATTATAATAAGATCCTCTTCAGATTTTCATGGTATGAAAATGACAAAGAACCAAGAAACCAAAGACAGTCTCAAAAACACGCTTTGAAATCGCTGGTGTTTCTGACGTCACAAACTACCTTGTAACCAATCAGATCAACGTGTGATCGTCAACGAGTGGATCTCTGAGCTGAGTGAGTGAGTGGAGACGGGGCATATTATTTGCATGTTCATAGAACTGCACATACTAAATGAGGCAAGGGTGTCGAGTTACATTCGAGATATTTTAAGGCATGAAGAATATTTTTTCAAGGAAAAACTTTTAAATATGTCATTTTGGTGATCAAAGATGAGTTTTAAGGGATAAAATGATTGACTACAGGGGGACTTTAACTCAACATAATACGTATTTAAAATGATTTCATCAACTTGTATAGTTGAACTTTCGGTCAAAGATTTCAACCATCTGATAAAAGCATTGTTTTATACTGTAGTCACTGTCGTTTCGCTCAAGTATCCGCGTGCGGTTGTGGTTCTGGCTCTGTTGAGGAACATCGATTCCCAGACGCTTTCTGTGAGTTTAAGGAAAGGCTTTTAGGCTGTGGGATCAGTCAGAAGTGGACAGACAGCAGGAGTTTGATTCAGGCTTGTTGCATTGAATCTATATTTACCAGAGACAGGTTTCAGCCTGTAATGCTTGGGTTAAAGCTCAGTCCACACACATCTCCTCTCCTTCACTGAGGGTTCACTGAAGACTGTGTGTCTGAGCCAGATCAACAGCGAAGGTCTGCGGGAGTAAACAACTCCGTAAACAACCATTAACATTCAACCTGGAAAACTCTCTAAACTTTTCTGCTTACGTCTCTATAATTTTAGGTTTGTTTTTGAAAGCGATGACGTTACTGAAGGATGATGTTGGCGTACAAACATAAACAGTTTCTTGAAAAGGCGTGGAATTTACAGTATAGTTTATTTGAATGTTTTTTTTTTTCTTTTCTTTTTTTACTGTACAATAATATCCCATTAGTTATCATCAGTTAATGCATTGGCTATGACTTACAATACATTTTTAAAGCATTTATTAATTTTTGTTAATATAAGTACAAATAGAATTGTTCATTTTTTGTTAATGTTAATTAATCAATGTTTACAAATGAAGAGTTCCAATGCAAAACCTCTAAGTCCATCTGACAGGTTTTCTTTTAAATGAGCATTTTCTATCAGGCTCCTTTGTTTAGGTTCAGTAATGTCACTTTAATGTCAATGAAAAGGTTATTATTCAGTTATTGAAATGCCTTATTCTCAAAAAATAGAATTTAAATAATTTATTGATTTTTGTTAATAGATTTGTTAATTTTTTGTTCATGTTAATGAATTAATGAATTAATGTTTGCAAAAACAACTTTTGATTTAAAAATGTATTAGTAAATGTTGAAATTAACATTGACATATTAAGAAATGCTGTAGAAGTATTTTCACTGTTAGTTGATGTTAACCAATGAGACCTTATTTTGTAAAATGTTAGTGTTTTGTTTATTATCTTCTCTGTGCTTCATATCTAGGATGTAAAAACACTGTATTGTTTCCAGTTGGACTTGCATAAGGGTCAATGAGTCAATGACACTGTGTCCGTGGTAAGAAAAGAAAACTTTCATATAAGTTTCATGTGGCTTTGAATTTTTTTTGAAAAGTTGAAATGTAATGTCCGTCATGTGGTGTAACCATCAAGTAAAACTCAGTAAAATAATTTAATTTATATCTAGAACACATGTGAACGTCCACAACTTAATAATTATTTTCAAAAGAAAAAGTTTAAAATATATTTTACAGGTTAAAATGTGTTTTACTCAAATATCATGAATTATTAATGCATAAATATCATTATGACATTTTACATCCTGAACTAACCTTGCCATATGAAAAGGTCAAATTATCCGATTATTACCTTATGCGACTTTGTTTGGTCGCACCACATGAATTTAATTTAGCAGTTTACTGACTTGCATCCTCCTGTACACACACGCATATACAGCGAAATATACTCTCAACTTGATTATTTATACCGTTGCAAAATGTACCTATATTATCGCCAGCTTTAATCTGCTTAATGCAACTATAATGCACAAAGATATTATAAAAAGTTAACATGATTTTCTGTCAAGCTGCTTTGAAACAATGTGAGTTGCAAAAAGTGCCATACAAATGTGTATTCGTAATTGATATTCAGAAATGTTATTAATTTGACTGCACTGACAGCATCGAATGAGAACAAAACTTGAGATGATGATGACACTATTCCATAGCAGTATTCTACAGCGGCTTTAACTGAACCTGATTCACAACTGATGAACTTTACACAGTCATTGAACTGAACTGAATCAACACTGATATGAACTGATATGCACTGAATAATGACTCTATTCCATAGAGCTGCTTATAGTTGAATCGAATTTGTTTCAAAATTGACAAATTTTCCAATATCGACACGGTTATTGAACCGAATCAACAGTGAACTGAATTGAGTTGAATAATGAGCAGAAATTTTTAATTTGTCTCTTATTTTATGAAGTTTGTATCATTATATCATTTTATTTTCCTGTTAATTTTTAAGAACCAGCTTTGAAACAGTCTGTAGGTCTATTGTATAAAGCGCTGTAGAAATAAAGCTGACTTAACTTGACAAAAATGCCCAAATTAATTTTAATTCGTAATTTTAAAACCTGATAATCGTAGAAGAGCTGCATTCAAGTCATTGTGTGTATGAAATGTATGCATTTTTAATGAAAAAAATAGTATATGGGACCAAAAATTTGAGTTTTGCCATTGGTCAAAAAGTCAGCCAATCAGCGAGCAGCTTGATTTCTCTGTAGAATATGCATGAGCCGGTCGGTGAACAGACGTCCCTGTTCTGTGAGGAATTCCCAACCTCCACTTTAACTGGAACCATTTCTAATGCTTTAATGCAGCAGAGAGGAGTCGGCATTATGAGGTGCAGTGGGATTGGGACATAACCACCATTATCTCCTAAACCAGTAACCAAGATCCCATGGGATCCGCATCCCGACTGGCCTCGCTCATGAATCTGCTGTTTCCCTCGCCAGGAGCAATTAGAGCATTTGCAATTCCTTGCATGTATTGTGTTTATTCCGCAGCAGTGAATGAGAAGCCTGGCATGAGTCCCTTTGACATTGTTTCTCTGAACAAAATACACGACTCCAGCTCTGAACACACACACACTCGCTCGGGGAACACACACACTTGCTCGGGAAACACACCGAGACAATCATTCTACTCTCCCGCCAGATTTCCCTGGTGAGACGGACTTGAGCTTTGATTGGATTTAGCCTTAAAGCTAGGATCATTATGTGGTCGTGCTAAAGGACTTATCGCTTGATGACGCCCTAAATAGTGAACTTTCAGATCTTGAACAGAAATTTCTCCGAATTACAGACTGTTGAGATTAGCCGTTTTTCATTCAGTGGAATAATGTGTAGCATTATTTTATTTTATTTTCTCTGAGAGAATCAGACGGTGTACCAATGCATATTTAAATACTGAAAGTAGCAATGGTACCAACTTAACCTTTATTTAGTAGCATTCCAGTATCTCATATGCACTCCAACCTAATCAATCAAAACTCACAGCCAATCAGAAGAGAGTGTGGGCGGAGTCTCTCTGCAGGCGCACTGCACTCCAACCAAATCAATCAAAACTCACAGCCAATCAGAAGAGAGTGTGGGCGGAGTATCTCTGCAAGAGCACTCACAACCAAATCAATCAAAACTCACAGCCAATCAGAAGAGAGTGTGGGCGGAGTCTCTCTGCAAGAGCACTCACAACCAAATCAATCAAAACTCACAGCCAATCAGAAGTGAGTGTGGGCGGAGTCTCTCTGCAAGAGCATTCACAACCAAATCAATCAAAACTCACAGCCAATCAGAAGAGAGTGTGGGCGGAGTCTCTCTGCAAGAGCACTCACAACCAAATCAATCAAAACTCACAGCCAATCAGAAGAGAGTGAGGGCGGAGTCTCTCTTCAAGCGCACTACACTCAGATAAGCATATAGTCAAATTCATAAATATTACGACTGAAATAATATTTGTCATAGAATATGTTTGTTGACAGTTTGAATGTTCTTCTTTCCTTTGTTTATTTTCCAAATCTGAGGTGATTATCCACTGTTGCTTTCAGTACAGCTATAAATGATAATCAAAATCGCATTCAATTAGATAATCAGGACCTGAGGTTCTCATTGCCACAGTTTGTATGTTGTGTTTCCAGCCACGACGTCACAGAAATAGAAACGGTCTGTGTAATAGATCTGGTCAGGACGTAAACTCTGATTAGCATGCTAACGAAACCGTGTGGTGGCGTCGGGTTAAATCTGTCCTGCTGTATCAGCATCATACTTCGTTTTTAAGATGGATTTCTAAGGTGTATGCAACATTTCTCGTCCATTATTCATCATTACGTAAGTTCCCAGTAAAGCGATGTTGTTGTTGAAGTGAAAGGTCTCGTCTGACCCTGGGTTAATTACCCATCTGTGACCTTTCTCTCTCGCTTCACTAATGCAGAGATGTTGGGTTTCTGCACACACACACACACACACACACACACACACGCATTGATCCCTCGGGCAAATCAAGCCATTACTCTGATTGGTAAATCTTTTGTCTTCCCTGAAACCAAAAGCAATCTTACGGTTGTATAAAACATCTGATCTATCAGCATAAAGTCTGGTCCACTGTGCAGTTTCCTCTGGCCAGGATCTGCTCTCGGAGACCCGAGGAGACATCCGGCAGCTTATACATCATGTCAGTGTGAAGCTAATGTCATCAACTGAGTGCTTATCAGGACAGAAACACCACAAATCAGTGGAGCGCAGCAATGCAGGGTTTCAGGACTCGTATTTATTACGCTACTGTTGCAAACAACCTGTTCTCAGAAGTGCACGGGTATTGATCCTGGGTAAGAGTGTAGATGTCATCATTATCTGAGCTCCGTCTGAAGAGCGTAGGATTGAGGTAAAGCGTACGATTGCTGTTGATCGCGTCTCCAGGCTTCAGATATGGCATTCGTCACCGTTTGCTTGTCTAATGCATATTCATTAGGTGGAACTGCTGGCAAACACTGTAAACCGTCTGTGAACTTTGACCCCGCTACTCTCCACAGTGTTAGTCACTGCATGACTAATGCGAAAGTGTTCACGCCCGCGGGGGAAACTCTTCCTGGTGTTCGTTGACGGGCACTGCCCACAGATACAGTAAAGCAGGCCTGAGCTCTGTTCTCGGCATCTCTAGCGGAACAGGGCGTTTCCAGCGGAATTTATTTTTCTTCATTTTAAATCAGGTTTGTCATTTTTTGGGCCCTTTTTTCATAGAGTTTAACCTAAATTTGTGCGATTGTTCAATAAACATCAACATTATATGTTATTATATATAAAATGTTTGTCATAATCACAGCTTTTATAATTTGTAAATATTAAAACAATTATCTAAAAAACAAATTTAGCCTAGTTACGGATAGCTATTGACTAACTATAACTAATTATTATTAACTTATTTTCCATAAAATGTATATATATATATTTTGATTTATTCTTTTATTATTACAATAACTTAAGTGTTTTACATTTACTCCTGACACTCTTTGGTCATGCTAAAGTGAAGGCAGGTTTGTTTAATTATAACAGGACTGAATCATTGAATTTGATGAATACAGCTACTACAATTTATTATAAAATGCGATCATTTACTTGTAGGGACCAAACGATGCTGAACATTTATTAGGTTATAATTAAAATAATGATGGTCAATATTATGGTATTTTGTATGATTTTAATTGTGGGATGCAGTTGAGAAAGTCAAGACTTTTTATAGGCCAAAATCATAATTTTAAAGGGAAACAGACATTTGAAAGAGTTTAAAACTAGCTGATTATATGTTATATATGTACACCAAAGTGTACCTTATTTATCCAGTCTTCAGTGTCACATGATCCTTCAGAAATCATTCTAATAGGATGATTTGATGCTCAAGAAACATTTATTATCAATGTTGAAAACAGTTGCTATTTTTGTAGAAACGATGAGACATTTTTCATGAATCTGATGGACAAAAAGTTCAAAAGAACAGCTTTTTTTGTCACAAAGTGTTTATTTCTTTAAAAAAAATGATGATCCCAAACTTTTAAATAGTGGTATATAGTTTGGTATTTTATATTATTATATATTTTTAATTATATATTATGTATTTTTGTATGTATTTCATATTTTTGCCTTCATTCTTCTATAACAGTGTTGAAATGATGATGATGCTGATAGAAAAACATGTTCAGAAGAATGTAAAAGGTGCTGATCATTTTCTGCCTGGGTTATTTCCTTCAGTCCATAATGCAGTGCATAATTCAAAATACAGCAATGAAAAACCGGCACAGAAGATGCATATTTTCCCGGCACACTGAGGCCTGTGTTTGTGGATGAGTGTAGGAGTGAGAGACGGCGTGAGATCCTGACCCGCGTCTGTTCAGTCTGTGCTGCTTTTCCTTCAGGAATGTGAATTATACATTTGTCCATTATAACTTTTAAATGCTGACATTCTGGTTATGCATTTCAGGAAGGTTTGATCATCACAAGTTTTTGCAGTGTTGAACACCTCTTCTAGACTTTCATATTGTCTTTGCAAAATGTCTCTCAACATTTATTTTGGGGAATCAATGCACAAAAAAGTTTAAACCAGTGCAATATTCTACATTGATACAAATAGGAGTTGTTTATTCGCACTTGGAGTTATTTTCCTGCTTGAATGTTGATTATTCTCCTCATATTCTCCATTGTTGCGGCTCCTCTCTTCCCAGTCTGTCAGTAACGCTCTGTTTACTTCCTGTCTCTATGAAGCCCCTCCTTCTGAAAAGCACACTGTGCTCTGATTGGTCGGCTGGAGCAGTGTGTTGTGATTGGTCAAGTCTAATAATCAAATCGCATAATTCCCCACTATATAGTAGTATAGGCAAAAAACAGTATGTGACAATAGAAGTATGTCCGTATAATAAAAGTATGTACACAATCTAATTGATTTACCCAGGATGTGGTAGATTTTTAAAAATAATAATTTTGTAACATTTTCCGAACACTGTCTATATATTATTTATAATAGTCAATTATATGAATCTTAATTTTTATTATTTTCTTGTCTTTTTTTGCAGTGCATAGAAGCAAAGAAGTATTGCTGGTATTTTGAAGGAGGATACCCCATCTATTTCATGTAAGTACTATCACTTTTATTCTCAAACTCTCTTACCTGTCTTGTAACCAATCAGATCAACGTGTGATCGTCAACCAGTGGATCTCTGAGCCGAGTGAGTGAGTGGAGGCGGGGCTCATTTGCATATTCATAGAGCCGCGCATACCAAATGAGGCAAGTTTTAAGGGATAAAATGATTGGTTATAGCAAACCAGTGGTTTTGTTCATCTCTCGTATTTTATTAACATTCACTCAGCACTCCACAATCACCATGCATCAACTCCACAGATCTCATTATGCCAGAACATCTGACATTCGCTCCACTTAATCCTGCCATCTGTCAAGCGTAGTGCACTAACACCACAGTCCCTGTCACTCGGCGGCCATCTTTGAGACGGCCGTTTCGGTCCTGCATCAGAACGGCAGATTCTCCAAAGCTGTTCACCAAGACTACGATTCAATATCTGAAATTACCAATGAAATCCAACAGCGGCTGTCTCATAAATGTTCTTTCTAAATCCTCAAAAGATGACGAAAACCTGCGTTTCTCAGGCTAGAGCAGCAGCTGATGTGATGCGATGACTCCAGCAGTCAGCGATTGGCTCTTTTATTTAGGAGGCGGGGCTTATTCCACTTTTAGTTTTAGTAATTTTTAGAACTTCAACTTATTTTATTTAAAATAGTGACATTTCTAATTCTTCTTTTTGTTTTTGTTATCTATATTTTATTTCAGTTTTAATTAACATAAATGATTTTGGTAACACTGTAGAGTAATTTGTTATCTTTCTACACTGAGAAAGAACAATACCAGGGCAAACGGTGAACCTTCACATCTGCTGCGTTCACACAAAATCCCAATTCTGTCTTTAATACATCATGTCGTCCCAAACTCTATATGAATTTCTATTTTGTCTGGAATGCAAAAGAAGAAACTCTGAATTACATCCAGTTACAATAAATGATGAACAAAGTTTTTAAGCTTCACACTGGATTTATGCTCTTTTTGAAGCTCCAAAGCTCTAGTTCTGTTTATTGTAATTGCATGTAAAAGAGCAACAGGAGATTTTCATTTTGTGTTCGACAGAAGAGAGAGTCACATGACAGAGAGAGAGAGAGTCACATGACAGAGAGAGAGAGTGAGTCACGTGACAGAGAGAAAGAGAGTCACATGACAGAGAGAGAGAGTCACATGACAGAGAGAGAGCGAGTCACGTGACAGAGAGAGAGAGCCACATGACAGAGAGAGAGAGTCACATGACAGAGAGAAAGAGAGTCACATGACAGAGAGAGAGTCACATGACAGAGAGAGAGTGTCACATGATAAAGTCACATGACAAAGTGATGCGTGTGTGATTTGTATAAAGGCTCAGGACTGATGAAGCGTCCGCTAGGGTTTGCCAACCGCCATAAAACTCCATTAGAAGAAGAAGCGTTCGCTAGGAGTGTGTAAGGAGGAGTGTGTGAGGAGTGTGTAAGGAGTGTGTAAGGAGTGTGTAAGGAGTGTGTGAGGAGTGTATCTGCAGCCTCCAGATATAATGCTGCATGTTTGGTTCTGCTCGGAGGATTTGCTCCTGTTGTCCTGCTGTAATCTCTCTGTGTGTGTGTGTGTGTGTGTGTGTGTGTGTAAGAACCTCAGGAGCAGCTGGAAATAATCAGATCCTGCCTCCATCAGGTTGAGGACGTGGAGTCTGTAAACTGTGATCAGGAAGAGAGTCTACTCACACACACACACACACACACACACACACACACTCACACACACACATTATATATATGTATTTTTTTTATTTACCATGCTGTTAATTTCCTATAAGGTATTTGATTGGCTTAGAGTGATAAAAATTGTTCCACTGTTTCCAGTTCCACTGATTGCTGTCTATTTAAGTGGTGGTTTTAATTTTGGTTTGACTGTAGAAAACACAGAATCAAAAACAAGAAGGACGAGGAAGCCCGACTGGACAGAGGAACAGTGTTTACTGTTAGCCCAGTTAGTGGATGAACACAAGGCCATCCCGGGAGTCACAGCGCGGGGATGCAGACGTGGGAGCTGATAGCGCACATTATTAACGGTTCATTCCCCCTGACTGTGCGCACCAGGGAAGCTATATTCATACATGCAGTTTTTTGACCTGCAAGGTGGGAATGTCCAGTGGAAGCGAAATGAAGTGCGACACAGTAAGAGGTTCTGGAAGTGCTGTAATTGTGTGTGTGATCTGCTTCCAGAAGGCTGTCAGACCCAGATCATCACTGCTGCATTCTTGCATTTTCCCAGTGGCCAAATATCTTAATGTAGTGATTACTTTAATTTCTGGCACTACGGCATTTCTGTCAGAGATTTTAGCGTGTCTCTAATAAGATCATTCACAAACATGATCTCTATCTATAGCGTGTTATTAACTCACTGTCATCCATTGTCTGCAACACATTTCTCCTCCTTCGTCTTTCTGCCATGTTCTCCTCCGCTAAAGAAACTCTTCAGCCTCTTAAAGGTCCTCGTCCGTACAGTTCTGACCTTAAGACCTCTTTTAAGGGTTAAGATGCTTTCTGAATTACTTTTTTCTTTACCATGATTTTTATTTAATTTTAAGAGTAAACGCCCACATTTCTTAGAATTTTGTCACTAGGAGCTACTCTTTGTATTAAGTGTTATTTGTATTGGTGTAGTTTTACACATTTCCTTTGGAAAACCTCTTGTTTTGCTAGTGTAGTTGGTCGACACAAAATGCTGACCTTTACATGTGACACTTTGATATTAGGTTTTACAGTGTGAGAAATGATCCTCGTTGAGCGTGTGTGTGTGTGTGTGTGTGTGAGAGAGATCGCTCGTATCTCGATATCATCGCCAGACTTCACTGACTGGAGCCCTCTCCGGACGGGAATTGTTTCTCATGGGGTCGTACGGTATTATCATCGTTTACCGGGTTAGTCAGTAAAATTCCATGAATATCGACTCAAATTAAATACGTTCGGTCTCATCGGATTTTATCTTGATCGATATACGGCTTATGCGATAAACGCTGATGGAAACGTTATTTGCCGAATATCGTCGGGCATTTACGTGCATCTGCATCATCATAGCAATGTGTTGATAGCCTCGTTGTTTTCTTATTATAGCTTGATATGTCGCTATCAGCTGGCACATAAGCACTATTACAACTTGTGCAATATTGATCATTTGTTGGTAGATGGCGCGATCCATTTTGTCTAGCAAAACTTTGTTCGCAAATGTTTGGTTGAATGTTGTGCGATTCAGTGCGAAAATGAATGGAAAAACCTTAAAATGTCTCAAATCGATTCGATATACCAATTTGATCGCAAAACAGCATGTGACATCATTACGCCCAGTGTGCCTGTATCTTTCTCTATTGCTGTTCTATTACAAGATAGAAAGTCTAAGGCCTTCAATAGCCGTACAGCAAACCTAACTAATCTGGTGCCTATTACACGTCAAACTAAGATTGATGTGGGGACAAAAAGTAAGACTGTTAAGTTAGCACTTTTAAACATTCGCTCACTTAAAAATAAATCGCTTCTAGTCAACGACTTGATAACCACAAACAACCTGGATTTTATGCTTCTAAATGAAACCTGTCTAGAAGACACAACAGTCCTCGATGAAACATCCCCTCCTAACTTTACTTTTATGAGTGTCTGCAGAGCTGTTAAGAGAGGTGGGGGTCTAGATGCTCTTTTTAAAGATATCTATCAATGTAAGCAAATATCATTTGGGAATTACCCTTCTTTCGAATATCTGGGTACTGTGTTAAAAGGTGCTCCACGCATTTTACTTATCATTATTTACAGGCCTCCAAAATACTCTCCAGCCTTTGCTGAGGACTTTACAGAACTGTTATCAACAATTACCTCAGAGTTTGACTGTTTTGCCATTGCTGGAGATTTTAACATTCACATAGATAATGCGGAAAACAATATGGCAAAAGAAATCAAAACTGTTTTAAAAACTTTTGATCTGACTCAGCATATACATGGACCCACACACAATCGTGGACACACTCTAGATTTACTTATCAGTAAGGGTCTAAACATTTCACTGATTGTTATTAAGGATGTAGCACTGTCTGATCATTTCTGTATTTTCTTTGATATATTGATCTCTCCTGCCACTGAAGCTAGATCTGTGTCTGTTAAGAAGAGATGCTTAAATGAGAACACTAGTGTACTATTTATGAAGGCTATATCCTTAACACCAAGCATATCTGCAGACTCTGTTGATTTTCTCCTTGATTCCTTTAACTCAAAAGTTAAAAGTGTATTTGATGATATTGCTCCTGTGAAAGTCAGGAAGAAGAGTGGCAGACAAAAAGCACCTTGGAGAAACTCAACAGCAGTGCAAAATATGAAAAGACAATGCAGAAAAGCAGAGCGCATGTGGCGGAAGACAAAACTTGTAGTCCATTATAACATCTACAAAGACAGCATCCATGCTTTCAATATGGAACTAGGCAAAGCTAGACAGACTTTCTTCTCAAATATTATAAACAGAAATTTAAACAACACACGCACTCTTTTTGCTACTGTAGAGAGACTGACAAACCCCCCAAGCCAGATTCCCAGTGAAATGCTCTCAGAGAACAAGTGCAGTGAGTTTGCTTCTTTCTTCTCTGAGAAAATCAATAATATCAGAAAGGTGATCAGCACATCCTTGAGTTGCCCTGGGGTCAGACAGATCAGACCACCTGAGAAAGTAGTTACTATGTCTGATTTCAAAGAAATTGATGGCAAAATTTTGGAAGAAACCGTACAGCACCTTAAAACATCAACCTGTGCTCTTGACACACTTCCCACATCTTTTTTCAAAAGTGTGTTAAACTGTTTAGAAGCAGATCTTCTAGAAGTGGTAAATGCTTCACTTCCCTCTGGGAGTTTTCCAAACTCCCTGAAAACTGCAGTTGTCAAGCCCCTCCTGAAAAAGAACAATCTGGATAAGACCATATTAAGCAACTATAGGCCGATCTCAAATCTTCCTTTCATAGGCAAGATCATTGAAAAAGTTGTCTTCAATCAGCTGAACAAATTCTTAAGCTCGAATGGATACTTTGACAATTTAGATAATAAACGATATTCGCTTAAATACTGATACAGGCAAATTATCAGTGCTGGTACTTCTCGACCTCAGTGCTGCATTTGACACTGTCGATCATAACATACTTCTGGACAGGCTGTAAAACTGGGAGGGGCTTTCTGGGATAGTCCTAAAATGGTTCAGGTCATACTTAGATGGGAGAGGTTATTATGTGAGTATAGGAGACCATAAGTCTGAGTGGACATCCATGACATGCGGAGTCCCTCAAGGCTCAATTCTTGCACCACTCCTGTTCAACCTGTATATGCTCCCAATGAGCCAAATAATGAGAAAGAACCAAATTGCTTACCACAGCTATGCAGACGGCACACAGCTCTACTTAGCCCTATCCCCTAACGATTACAGCCCCATTGACTCCCTGTGCCAATGCATCGATGAAGTCAACAGTTGGATGTGTCAAAACTTTCTTCAGTTAAACAAAGACAAAACTGAAGTCATTGCATTTGGAAACAAAGATGAAGTTCTCAAGGTGAACGTATACCTTCACTCTAGGGGTCAAACAACTAAAAATCAAGTCAGGAATCTTGGTGTGACACTAGAGTCAGACCTTAGTTTCAGTAGTCATGTCAAAGCAATAACTAAATCAGCATACTATCATCTGAAAAATATTGCAAGAATTAGATGCTTTGTTTCCAGACAAGACTTAGAGAAACTTGTGCATGCTTTCATCACCAGCAGGGTGGATTATTGTAATGGACTCCTCACTGGCCTTCCCAAAAAGACCATAAGACAGTTGCAGCTCATGCAGAACGCTGCCGCCAGGATTCTGAGCAGAACCAGAAAATATGAACATATCACACCAGTCCTCAGGTCTTTACACTGGCTCCCAGTTAGATTTAGGATTGATTTTAAAGTATTATTACTGGTATATAAATCATTCAATGGCCTAGGACCTCAATATATTGCAGATATGCTCACTGAATATAAACCCAACAGATCACTCAGATCATTAGGATCATATCAGCTAGAAATACCAAGGGCTCACTCTGCTTTTAGCTATTTAGCACTGTTCGTCCGACTGTTTGTACTGTACTGTATTTTATTTTATTTTTCTAAACCGTTTTAATTATTCTTATTTCTTTTTATTATTTAAATTTCTTCTATGTAAAGCACTTTGAATTGCCATTGTGTATGAAATGTGCTATATAAATAAACTTGCCTTGCCTAGATTGACAAGTGGATGGAAACTTGATTATATTCCCGTCCGAATCCAGAATGTCAGTGTTTTTCTCCCACCACCCGCGTAAAAATCCCCGGCCGAATCTCCGACTGTTTTTTGACGAACACTAACGTCTGAATCCACATCTCTGAGTTTACAAGAAGAGATCACTTAAAAATTCACTGTTTAAATCATTTTTTATGCCATTAATGTCATAATCATTTGTTAACAAACAAGTATTCATTAGCACAATGAGCTCATTGTTTCTGCATTGAATTATTACATTGTTTAACCTGTTAACCGTTGCCAGAGCGCGGACGCACTGAAGCGGTTTTATTTATATATAGTTCAAAGTTACTATCAGATTTAATGTTATACCTTGACAAACTATACATCATTAAAAAGATATAAGACTCAAGTTTCAGAATTTGACCACTATTGTATTCTGAGAAACTTATAGCGACAGTTATTTCTTAATTTGTTTCAGGAGTTATGAAATGAAAAAATTAGTCGATACCTTTGATATGAATTATGCGCGTCAGCCGCTTTCATTCATAAAAAAACTCCCGTGCCGTCGTCATGACAGCGATACACAAAACAACGTGCCTCAGGGCTTTAGCTCAAAAATGTGCAGATTTGGAGAAATATTGATATATTCTCATAGGTTTACATCAGATTTCTATAGACAGGAATAATATTTATTGAATTTATACCCAAATGCGTCGATGTAATCATTATGAGCGTTTGCATAACTCTGATACTGTGTTTTGAATTCATACCAATAGCCTGAGGGCGCCCTCGCCGCCCTGTGCACAGTATTAGAACATGAAGAAGTGCCATAATCATGTGACAATCCAGGAAGCCTCGAACACACACATAGCTAACGAGATCGCGCTGTAACTATGGCTGTAACATGCAGTTTTGAAGACAATAAACATGTTTGCTATGATATTTGAGTTACCTGTGTTTTTCAATCCATGCCAGGTATTTCCATAATAATAGATTATATTTATAATGTAATGCTAATCTATATAGAATCGTTGTGCAGAACACTATCCAATAGTATATTTTCTGTCTGATTTTTTATCTGAAGCCAAATTAGATCACAAAAAATTATTTAAAATACTCGATTTGCTTCATAAAGTAAGTTTATAAGCACAAACATGGTTTTAATCTCATAAATTGTCGTGTATTGATGGTGTGCTAAGCTAACATGCTAGCTAGCCCTAGGTGCACCTGCCACCTAGAAGTTATATTTTTATTATTTTTTGAATGCTTACTGAAATGTTTCTTTATTCAAGAAATGCATTTGATACAGTTTAAAATGTAAGGGTGAACTTTAAGAAAAGAAATTAGTGACTGAAACCCTATGAATAGCCTGTGAATAGCCAGTCGTTAGTAACTATAATGCAGACAAAAGAAATGCATATTTAGAGCCATAACTAGGCTGGAGAGGTGTGAATGTGTGCAGGGGGAGACTGAGACTGAATGGGGCTCGTTTGCACCACAAAACAATAAAGACAATATACTGGATAGATGGTTAGAAGATGACAATAAACATCAGTAGCATTTTAGCGTCAAATCAAAATAAAGTCACATGACATGGTCTTGAAAAACATTTCACTAAATACAGAGTTTTGGACTTATTATCTTAAGATTTTAAACATAAAATGTTTAGACATGTGGCATTAGCTGTAGTGCATTTCTAGATTGCTCCAGTGCCAACTTCAATTTTTTTTTCATGAGGATGTTTCATAAAAAATAATTTCTAATAACTTTACAAAACTTTGAAGCTATTTATAACAATTTTTGTCATTATGACAATAATTAATTCTACATTTACAATAAACTGCCAGGTGTCAGCTTTCAAATGAGATCATACTTGTGCTTTTAGTACAAAGGGTTCATGAACTGTATCTGTTTCAGTTTGGGTATGTCATTTCTTGGGATTTTTCAAAAGTGGGGTTACAGCTTAACAGGTTAAAATAAATTTTTAGCTAACTGTGATTTCTGAAATGCATAACTCAGACAGTGTCCTCTGATAATAACAGATCACTGTAAACTGTAATATGGACTCGTGTATTTTCTGTAAAGCTGCTTTGAAACGATGAGTGTTGTGAAAAGCGCTATACAAATAAATGTGAATTGAATTTAACTGAATTTGATCCCTGCCGAGCACCGTACGTGCGATAACTATTGTGCTTCACTGTAATTTACATGCATTATTTTAAAGATGTACACTTTTATACCGAAATGCTTTAAAGTGTTTACAAGAACAATATGATCAGGGCTTCACCTCAGCGAACAAAAAGGAGACAGAGGAAAAACAATATGTTTACTGTTGTTTCATCATTGAACAACTATGATACAATTTTAAAATATGTAGGCTATTATGCACAACATTAAAAATACAAACAAAGCAGCTTTATTTTTACCTCATGTAAAGGAGACGCTGCACATTAACTTGTTTCTGATAATTTCCATATTTTTTAAATTACATCCTTTTGAGATAAAATGCAACCATTTTGAATATAGCGTACGCGCGTCTAGCTTCCTATTTCTATTATTTATTTATTTTTATTATAAATTGAACATTTCCTATTATAAAATTAAATACATATGTATTCGTATTATTCCAAGCATATGACATTTTATTCACAGCAGACATGAGCGTTCTGGAGATTCAGAGTGTGTTTTCCTCCAGAGGGTTTGTCTCGTCTTCATGCTGTTAAAGAGCTTTATTCAGCGCTGTTCGTGTTCGATTGGTCAGATCAAGGCTTTGACCCAGACTTTATCTGTGGGATTTCTTTGCATTTTCTGCACTGATTGTAGAGGGAAAAATCTGCAGAAGGGATTCAAACTAAACTGAGAGCTATGAAGTCATTGGCTGAAACTATTTTTAAAGTAGTAACTTCATGAATGACAGATGTTCCAGTTCAGCAGAAATCTGCGGTGCGTGTGAATTACTGATGAATACGGAGAGATCGCAGAGATTAATCTTCACTGCGCTCCAGCTTATGCTCCTGCTGGGGTTTCTCTGATGAAGAGAAGTGTCAGAACAGAGAAAGATGAGAGATGAGAGAAAATACAGCAGAGAAACTGCAGTGTCCCGCTTTCCAGTAAATATACATGAGTGAATAAATGATTTGATGGCAACATATAAATCAAGATTATAAAGATACGCTTTAGCTGGATCAACCTAGAAATATTGCAGACGATTTAGGTTTGAGAGAATGGATTATTATTCTAGTCTTCAGTGTCACATGATCCTTCAGAAATCTACTGATTTGCTTTTATTTTATGTTTGTTTTTTTTGTATTCCTGTTTGTTGCCACTGGAGGTGTGATTGTGATTGTTGTACATCACTGGTGTAATGGTGATGATCATGCGCTCTAGCCTCTGGTTCTCTCATCAACGGCCCATTAGTTATGCTAATATAATGAAGTCGCTCTAATGGGGCTCATTCATTTCCTCCGACCTCGCGACTCGACTCAATATGTGGCACAGCATTTCATTTTCTCGTCCTGCGCCGCGTTGTTTAAATAGCGAATGCATTAGCGCCCATCTGTGGCCCATGGGCTGCTGGTCTGAGAATGAGTGTGTGTTCCGGCGCATTGATGGAGCGTTGATATTTTGAGGAACTGAAATAGACTGAGCCGTTGACCGACTGAAACCGGCTCTAAAGTCAATGGCGCAGTATTGTTTTGTTATTTAAAGGGGTCATCGGATGCAAAATTTACTTTTATATGGTGTTTGCATATGAATGTGTGTTTGCAGTGTGTGGACACAACCACCATATAATGAAAAAAATCCATTCACTCCTTTTTAATCCTCAAAAAGTCTAAACACTCTCAATAATCAAGCGTTTGGATTTTCTGAGCAATATGATGTCACGACCACAAACCCGTCCACGACCACTGACGGACTGTCCCGTATTAGCATATTTCCTCTATTAGCATATTTCCCATATTAGCATATTTCCCGTATTAGCATATTTCCGCCCTCAGCCAGTTGAGTCCGGCAAGGCAGCGCTTTACGTGTCTTTTGTCGACACGGGAGCAGTAGCTCATTATCATTTAAAGAGACATGCACTGAAACGGGTCGCTGTGAACAGAGCTGTTTTTGAGGAGGTAAAAAGGGTGTTGTTTTACACAACCATTGAGGAATTTTAACCAAAGTATGTTACAAACTTTACATGAACATCCTAAAGAATCATACCAACTTGTGGACAATGGGCATCCGATGACCCCTTTGAAGGGTGCATTAGTAATATGAGCCTATAGGCGGGTCCACAACGCGCTACACTTTGTCCCGTAGATGGTCTGCTTGAGCTTTAACCTCACACACACACACACACACACACACAGACACACACACACACAGCTTTAACCTCGCACACGAGCAGATCCATTTCCCCGCTAGAGAAGCGTTCAGTTTTTACGCTTGCTAATTCTGGCATGTAAATAGCGAATCCGCCATGGCGGACGAGACTCTGAATGGTTTATTACACGTTACGCCCAAAACACACCCATTACTCATTACAAGAATAGAGACAAAACACACCCATTACTCATTACAAGAATAGAGACAAAACACACCCATTACTCATTACGAGAAGAGACGACCCTTTTAGACCATGCGCCGGGAGCGCCGACATGTTCTCAGATCGTTAAAATAGGGCCCTCTGTCTCTCACTTCACATGCAGTTTCAGATTGCTCTGGAACGACTCTATATTCAGCCGGAAGGTGTGTGTTGTGCTCTTTAGAAAAGCTCAGTCACTTGTAATAAAATACTGCTAGTTTCAGCCGGACAACAAAAGAAATAGGCTCATCAAAATTGATGTCACAGATCAACTGGTCTAAATTTGTGTTGGGTAAAACATGAGAACTGAGCAAATATTTTCAGGAGGACACTGAAAGTTAAAGTAAACTACAGTAAAATATACAGTAAACGACCGGCGTCAGCGGCAGTGCTCATTGTGTAAATCCTCATGAGAACAGATTTAAGAGTTAATCCACCGTTCTTACTCGAGTACCCCAGCGACAGTCACTATATCTCAGTGTGTTAAAGATTCACATTCCTCTATTTCTACAGGCCGTACCAGTGCTGGGTTTGTTCCCGATCACAGATGCTCAAGGCAGTTTGGACATGGGTTAATTGAGAGAATCTGAATAATTAATGCTTCTTGGCCTATTTCATATTTCAGGTAATATCTGCAATGCAACGGCAGCACATTCTTGAATAAATAATGCTCTGGTGCGTCGGGAAGACAACAGAAATTCAGATTAGCATTCAGTTAACATGAAGGAATAAAAGAGCAGCGGCAAGGGGGAAAATAGCGTTAGCCGGTCAGTCTTCATTGTTGGTTGTTGGTTTCATCAACTAGCTAGTCAAATTTGCTCGGACTGGGGGATATGTGTGTGTCCCTTTAAATGCAAATGAGCTTTAGCTCCGCCTCCGTCCAGAAGAGGGCGGAGTCTTTACACGAGCTTCAGAAACTCCGGCAATAACAGAACAGGCCAATCTCCCTCATCCAGAATCCCAGAATCACCAGTAGCGAGTGCAGCCTTACGGAGAGACTCAGGAAGAGCTTCTGAATGTTAGTGGAGACATTTCTGTAGTTGTTGTGGAGTTACACTGATCATCTCATCGTCATGTTTAACTTCTCCACAAGTGTCCACAGTTCCTGAGGTCTTTATAAGACAGCGGTGACATGTTCTGGTCAATAGTGTTCAGTGCTCGTCTGTGCTCAACCACAGAACAGCTTCAGGCTTTGCTGGATCTTCATCAGTGCGTTAGAACTGGTCTCTGTTGTCGCTTGCGAAACCAAATGTCGGCTGGTGTGTGTAAACGTGCAGATTAAGGGCCGGTAATAGTTGTTTAAAGTGCAGTACGCCACAGAAAATAACTCATATTCGCTGTTCAAACACTGACAAGCAGCTTTCTTTGCGCGGCTAGACGAATCTAAGTATTCATGTAAAGATATATGTCTTGAGTAAAGATAAACATGGAAGAAACAGTAAAGTGACAGCAGCCTAATAAACATGTCTGTCATTAATGTTAATCTAACAACAGAAAATCACTCACTGCTCTCGACTGAATCACTTTTGTAGCTTTAATAAATATCAGCGAAGACTATGCAGTGTTTTATTTTACATCTGATTACTTTATTCAATTTCTGTATTATTTCTTACTTCAGTTAGACAGACCTGAAAAACTTATCACTCTATTTAATTTCAGTCTTTGTTCTCTTGTATTTATTTGTCATCTGTTAGTATTTTAGTACTAACTGTTTTCTTGTCTTCAATAATTGCTTGAGAAGGTTTTACTTGCATTAGTTAGCCTAGTATTAGTTTTTGCTGTGCTATTAAACTGGTATTGAGAATTGTGTAATTTCACTGGTATCACTTGATAATCGTAACAACCTTTCCAGGAAAAACAAAACCAAAAAACATGATCAATTGTGTTACTGTGAAAATGACTCATATTGTGATATTAGATTTTGGTCATATCGTCCATCCCGACTCCTTGCTATAGCAGGAAAAGTTCCCACAGTTTGCTCGTGAGAACCCTTCTGAAACCTGACATTTAAGTTATTTTTCCCACACAGTATTTGCTATTTTATTTTGATCCATTTCAGCTGAGGTATTTATATCCCCTGTAGGAGATAAATCATGGTTATTGGTCATTATCTGTGGTCATTGCTCATTATCTGATATTATGTTGTTATTGCCACTAATAACATTCGCTCAGCAAAACATGAACTGATTAACATAAACTCATTTTTAATCACCCCTCATTATAACACATTTACAAAATGAGAATCCCTGTTCAACACTTGAGTCTCTTCATCTGTCATTCCTTCACTTCCCAGTGCATATCCATGCTTTTATTAATGAAGAATTGTGGTGTCAATCAGGAGACAACTACATCATGTATGTAATACAGCAGGAGATGTGGAAGAGAAACTTTACACGAATGCTTCCATCATTAGTTCAAATCCCACAAGCACATCTGATGTTCTTTGATGGTTCATCTTATATTAGTAATCTGTGTGTCAGTGGATGTATTTTCATTCCAGTTCCCGCTGCTTCGTTCATCACTGTTCATGTTTTCCGTGAGGAAGATCACTAGTGAAGTGGAATGGAAATGATCCGATGTGTGTTTTGACGTGTGTATGTTCTGGTCCACAGATGCCGCTCGTATGAAGACTGCTGTGGGACTCGCTGTTGCGTTCGGGCTCTGTCCATACAGAGGCTCTGGTACTTCTGGTGAGAACGCCCTTTTGCTCTGCTTTTCTGCAGTTTAAATTGTAATTTCACTCTTTAAAATAAAGGTTATATATCGGCATCGATAGTTCCACGAAGAACCTTTAACATCCATGGAATCTTTCCATTCCACAAAAGATTCTTCAGATTATTAAAATGTTCTTCACACTAAGAAAAAAAAGCCTTTTAAGAACAGTTCACCGAAAGGTTCTTTGGAGAATACATTAAAAAGGTAATTAGTCACAATTTATCTCACAGTGACATTTATTCTCACAATTGGACTTTATAACTCCAATTGTTATATAACTCACAATTTATAACTCCAATTTGGACTTTATAACTCACAATTGAAAGTTTATATCTCACAATATTGAGAAAAAAATTCAGTGGCGAAAACGAGCTTTAAAAATATAATTCTGACTTTATATCACGCAATTCTGAGATAATAGTCAGAATTGTGAGATAAAAAGTCGCAATTACCTTTTTTATTTTTTATTTTGTGGCGAAAACAAGCTTCCACAGTTATCTGTTGCAACATGAAGCGAATTATTGTTGTCACACGTTTGCTTGATGAGGGCTGTGATTGGCAGATCGTGTTGTTCTCGTCTCTGATAGGCTGCTGCTGATGATGGGCGTGCTCTTCTGCTGCGGCGCGGGATTCTTCGTTCGCCGGCGGATGTATCCGTCTCCGCTCAGCGAAGATCCGGCCTTTAACGTGTCCTTCACCAGACAGCCGGTCAGCACTCCAGGTGAGAACTCAGCTCATGCCAAACATCTCAACACCTGAAGGTTTCATTCATCAACTGAGCAGAAATCAGCATGTGTGACCCTGGACCACAAAACCAGTCAGTTGAAATTAAAATTTATACATCACCTGAAAGCTGACTAAATAAGCTTTCCATTGATGTGTGGTTTGTTAGGATAGGACAATATTTGGTCGAGACACAACTATTGAAAATCTGGAATCTGAGGGTGCGAAAAAATCGAAACATTGAGAAAATCGCCTTTAAAGTTGTTCATTTATGTTGGCGATTGTGCTGCATTCACTCACAAAAATAAATGTTTTATATATTTACAGTAGGAAATTTACAAAATATCTTCATGGAACATGATCTTTACTTAATATCCTAATGATTTTTGGCATAAAAGAAAAATCTATAATTTTGACCCATGCAATGTATTGTTGGCTATTGCCACAAATATACCCGTGCGACTCGAGACTGGTTTTGTGGTCCAGGGTCACATATCTTTTACTTCCCCAAACTCTGTCAAAGGCATCAGTCACTGATTGACAGCTCCTAAATCTCCTGAGATGACTACCTAGACAAAACTTCTGTGTATTTGTGCTGTTTTTTGTGTTTATATGTGTAGTGTTTCACATCAGTCTCTGTGAGGTTAGGACGCGTGAACAGCTCAGTAGGTTTTGGAACAGAGCCTGAGTGTGTTATATTCGGAAACTACGACAGGACAAATCTCGTCCTTATTGATTATGATTATGATGCTGCTGCTAAAAAATATGTCCCTCATCTCACAATATGGCCTTTTTCTGAGCCAAACCCGGTTTGTAAGCGCAGCTCCCGAATCCTCCCTCTCTATTAGTGTTGGTAAAGGCAGATATTACGAGTCGGCTCCTGCTTACAGCCAAGGCTGGCACTCCAACACACACTTGATTTATTTCCTCATCTCTGAGCCAAACCAGCAGAAAACTGCAAATGAGTCATTCTGTGTGTGAGCAGATCCGAGCCAACATACGCCACACACACGCCACACACACACCACACACACTGTCTGGACTGGCTGTTTCGTCAGCGAGTGCTTTGTTAGTCTCTAACTGTTTTCAAGTGTTCACTGTCATATCAAATGTTGCTTCATTTGGCAGTGAAACAAGAGTGTAATTTGGATCTTCAAAGGAATATTCAAAGTTATTTTCTCTTTCTGTTCTCTGCGTCTGTGTCATGTTGGCATGAAAGCTTGTTTCTGCCACGGAATACAAAAAGGTTTATATCTTACAATTCTGACTTTATTTCTCGTAAGTCCAAGTTTATAACTCGGAATTGTGAGGAAAAAAAGTCAGAATTGCGAGTTAAAAGGATAGTTCGCCCAAACTTGAAAATTATTTCATTAATTACTCACCACTAACCGATTTTTCTCAGAATTGCAAGGAAAACGTCTAAATTGTGAGATATAAAGTCGCAATTACTTTTTTTTTTTTAACTCTATGGTAAAAACAAGATTCCTGGAATTGGTGAAGTTATTGAAATGTTTCAGCTCATCCGTCAGTTTACAGTAACGCACTCATAATGAAACCCTAGAAGGAAAGCGATCCGCAGGGGCTGAGAGCAGGAATGCCGAGCTCAGACTTCTGTGGAAGGACTTACAGAAGAAAAAGAGGTTTGGTACTTGAGCTGAAAGTGGCCTAAATTGTCTGTTTTGGGTGGATTTTGATCAGTTTTTTTCTCAGCTCAGTGTAAAGAGTGCTAAAAAAAAGCCTTTCGTGTCTGTTCCTGGTGAAAGTAAGCAGGTTTTATCTGGTTAAGACACGAGTTGATAGTCAAATCAAATCAAATTTGGTTCATAAAGCACATTTAAAATCATCCTTGGTTGGCCAAAGCGCTGTACAGGAAAGAGAAAAACAAAACAGGGCAAGAAACATGAAAGTTACGGTAGATTAAAAGCACAAGAGAAAAATGCGTTTTTAGCAAGTATTTATATCCAGCTAATGTGGAAGCTGTTTAGACATGTAGGGGTCGGTTGCTCCACCACTGCGAAAGCTCGATCACCCCTGCACTGTAAGCGAGATCGTGGGACAGACAAGACATGTTGATCTCTTGATCTATGTGAATCTGGATGGATTGTGAAGGACAATTAAGTCAGAAAGGTATTTGGGGGCTTGGTTGCTGAGAGATTTATAAACAAATAATAACATTTTAAAATCAGTTCTGTATCGGACTGGTAACCAATGCAGAGAACGTAGGATTGGGGTGATGTGATCTCGTTCTCGGCTGGCAGTGAGCAGACGGGTTCTGGACCATCTGGAGACGAGAGATGGAAGAGAGAGGTAACCTGACATATTACAGTTGTCGAGTCGTGTTGAAATAAAACCTTTCCTGGAGCTCAAACAGCAGAGCGCTGGCGCTTGCAACGCCAAGGTCATGGGTTCGATTCCCAGGGAAAGCAAGAATTGATAAGAATGTAAAAATGTGTACCTTGAAATGCAATAAGTCGCTTTGGATAAAAGCATTTACAAATATGTAAATGTAAATGTATAAATGGCTTGACTTTGGCTAACTGGCGTAGGTGGTAAAAACTGGCACTGACTGTGGCATTGAATTGTTTGTTCACTTCGGAAGTGAGGTGTGGTGTGAGGGTGCCAAGATCGGTACACTTTCTATCAGAGAGCTCATTTGGACCAAATTGGATAATTTGGGTTTTATCATCAAGCAACATGAAATTGTTAATGAGCTACAGTTTGAGTTCGTGAAGACAGTCTTGTAATCTCTTATATGTAGGGTTATCTTTATGTTTTATAGGTATGTATAGTTGGGTGTCATCCGCATAACAGTGGTGCGACACACCAAATCTACTCATACTGTAATTGATCCTGAGGGTAGCATGTACAATGAGAATAGTAGAGGTGCCAGGATCGAACCCTGGGGTACCCCACAACTGAGGTGAGTCGCAGATGATGAATGAGTACCGAATCTAACAGAAAAACTTCTGTTTGATAGGAAAGACTGGAACCATTTGAGTACCATGCCTGAGATACCAATCGAACGTTCCAGCTGAGATATAATTATCTTATGATCTACAAAGTCAAAAGCTGAACTCAAGTCAAATAGCACTAAAGCCATTGTGTCGCCAGCATCTGTCTTTATGTTTTTAAAAGAGCAGACTCAGTGCTGTGAAAGGGGTTTGAAGCCAGACTGAAATATATCAGGAATAGAATGAGTGTGCAGTTCTGCGGCCGTATAAAGATTGATTTTTCAAAAATTCGAGTGACGGTTTCTTGAGGACGGGAGTCGCAGTAGCGAGTTTAAAGCAAGCAGGGACAGTCCCAGTCAAGAGACGGATATTACTGATACGCAAAATATCTGAACCAACAGTGTCAAATGCCTGTTTTATAAAACGAGAAGAAAGAGTATCTGGAGGAGAAAAGGTGGATTTTAGTTTTGAAGTGATTTCCTTTCATGTCTGAAGGGAGACCATTCCAAATTGGCTCCACTGTGAGCAGGAGAAGGTCGGATCAGGCACATGCTGTCCTGAGGTAAGAACTTGTGCTCGAGTAGTATTCATTTTGCCTGAGAAGAAATGAAGTTTTCACACTCAGTGGAGGAGATCATAGAAAAGGACTTAACAGAGTTAAGGAACAGTTCTGGAACAGTGCAGATTTTTTACAATGATGTCGGATATGAATTTATTCTTAGCTGCCCTGGCGGTCTTTTGGAAATTATTTAGTGAAACAGTCAGCATCTCGAAGGAAATTTGGAGCCTGTCTTTCTTCCATTTTCATTCAAGCCGTCGACATTGTTGACGTAATAGGCGAATATCGCTATTTATCCATGGCTGGGGCTTGTTTTGTGGATAGATAAGCTTTCGAGGTGCAATGGAGTCTAAGATGTTGGAGCATTTGTTATTAAAAGCTTGTATCTGCTCATCGACATCAAGATAAGAGTAAAGGAGTCAGAGATGAGAGAATTATCGGCCTCCGAGTACATTTCAGAAAACACATGAGAATGCGAGGTTAACGAGCGTGGAGTGGTACAGTTGTGGGTGGTGCTGGAGGGAATGTTGAAAAGAGCAAGGGTTTGTGGTCAGAGAGTGGAGTATCACCAATTTCAATATCAGCCACAGACAGACCATATGACAGTATTAAATCTAATGTATGACCATGGCAATGAGTGGGACCATTCACCCACTGAACAATATTTAAAGAAGTTTAAAAAGTCCTTGGCTAAAGCATTAGCAGAACAGCATACATGAATATTAAAATCACCAACTATTAAAATATGGTCATATCTAGTCTAGACAATCCCCAAGAGATCTGCAAACTCATTTATGAAGTTACTGGATGAAGGTGGACGGTAGAGTGGACGGTAGAGTGGACGGTAGAGTGAAAGTAAAACTGGATAGGAAGAGTTTAGTTGAATTTCCTGCAGTTCAAAACTAGTGAAAGTGGAAGTTGACAGTTGGCGACACCGAACCCGGTTTTACAAATAGTCACAAGTCCGGTTAACCGGCAGTGTTAAAGAAGTCAAACTCCGGGGGAACCAATTCAGAAAAAGCACTGAGATCACCTGTTTTTATCCATGTTTCAGTCACGAAGAAATAATTCAAATTGTTAGAAGAGATGAAGTCATTGCAGATAAAAGTTTTATTTAGAAAGGATCGAATGTTGGCAAGAGCCATCCCAAGCTGTGGTGGATCCTGTAGGAAGTCGAAAGCTCTACGAAGTGATTGCAGATTATGATGGTTGACAGACCTGTGTCGGAACCGTGGAGAGGTCCGTCGAGTGAGCCCGGAAGGTGAACATGGGGCGATCGGATGAATCCACCGATTTTGCTCCGCGGCACCTCGAGAGAGCTGAGAGTGGCAAGCCAAGTCCGACAGGGCAGAGATCGACGCAGAGGTGGAAGAGGAGCCCAGTGCCCAGGCCAACCTCAACCGAACGGCGACGCCACCTCGCCTTCCGCGTCTCCTCCCGCGTCTCCTCCCGCGTCTCCTCCCGTGTCTCCTCGCGTCTCCTCGCGTGTCTCCTCCCGCGTCTCCTGCCGCGTCTCCTCCCGCGCCTCCTCCCACGCCTCCTCCCGCGTCTCCTCGCGTCTCCTGCCGCGTCTCTTCCCGCGTCTCCAGCCGTGTCTCCTCGCATCTCCTCGCGTCTCCTCGCGTCTCCTGCCGCGTCTCCTCCCGCGTCTCCTGCCGCGTCTCCTTCCGCGTCTCCTGCCGCGTCTCCTGCCGCGTCTACTGCCGCGTCTCCTCCCGCGCCTCCTCCCGCGCCTCCTGCCGCGTCTCCTCCCGCGCCTCCTCCCGCGTCTCCTCCCGCGTCTCCTCCCGCGTCTCCTGCCGCGTCTCCTCCCGCGTCTCCTCCCATGTCTCCTCCCGCGTCTCCTCCCGCGTCTCCTGTGTCGGAACCGTGGAGAGGTCCGTCGAGTGAGCCCGGAAGGTGAACATGGGGCGATCGGATGAATCCACCGATTTTGCTCCGCGGCACCTCGAGAGAGCTGAGAGTGGCAAGCCAAGTCCGACAGGGCAGAGATCGACGCAGAGGTGGAAGAGGAGCCCAGTGCCCAGCCCAACCTCAACCGAACGGCGACGCCACCCCGCCTTCCGCGTCTCCTCTCGCGTCTCCTCCCGCCTCTCCTTCCGCGTCTCCTCCCGCGCCTCCTCCCGCGTCTCCTGCCGCGTCTCCTCCCGCGCCTCCTCCCGCGTCTCCTCCCATGTCTCCTCCCGCGTCTCCTGCCGCGTCTCCTCCCGCGTGCGCCATCTGGCCACACACACTGGCGCCATCTTTGATAATACTTTGATAGTATTTGATACAGAGGGCTGATAAATGATCTGTTACTCCAGATTCATGCAGCATGTGTAATACTTTAATATTGTGGTCATGTTTTCAAAACAATGTAATAGTTGAGCATGTTAAACATTTATATACAGTGCTGCACACGGCCCTACAAGACTTTTACTATGAAATGTGTTTCACATTCATTTTTACACATTGAGGAATGAGTCAAAATGATCAGAAAAATGTGCAGAGAACTGATTATATAGACTGAGAATAAAACAATGCTTTACAATTGGCAATGTTCATAGTTTTCCCAACCACTAAAACACATATTAGGAAAAGAGGTCACTTTTGTATGACTTTAATAAGTTTGTATCTGTTCTGAGGGAAAATGAACTGAGTCATTATATTTGCTACTTGAGTGGAAAAATGAATTGAAAATCTGATTAAGGCTGCAATTCCTTGAGTTTTATTGCTAAGGCTTTTATTTTTCAAAGGACAAAAAAGGAAAAAGGAAAAGCACTCTCTGCTTTATCTAGTTAAATGGAACAACTAAATAAAAAGGGTCGCTTGAGCTCCAGTTTAAGCAAACGAAGCTTGACACGCATCAATGAGTCTGAAGCTAAATCCATAGAGCTGCTAGAAGTCCAGTTTCTTGCAGTAAATCTGAAGGATATCTTGCATTCGGAAACAAATAGCTCTAAAAAAATAGGTAGGCTTCATAAAACACCATAATTATACATCAGCCTACAGCACTTTAACTCTTTTACAGCACACAGGATTGATGCGGTTCAGCTCTGATGTTTCCCTCCTCTGCACTTCTACATTCCCTTCAGCTCATATCTGATGGAGCTGTCAACAATATTCATAGTTTGCATGTCAGGTACATAAACAGGAGTTTGTGCATTCACTGATAATGGTAAGTGCTTGCAGAAGTGCTTCTGCTTGAATGTTTTGATGGTTTCAGGAGAGCTGGAAGAGGTTGGCAGATCATCTCACCAGAGAGGAACGGAGAGAGTGAAGGTTTTGGAAAAAAAGCAATTATATATATATATACTGCTGCTTGAAAGTTTGTGAACCCCTTGCAGAATCTGTGAAAATGTGAATAATTTAAAAAAAAATAAGAGGGATCATACAACATGCATGTTATGTTTTATTTACTACTGTCCTGAATAAGATGTTTTACATAAAATCTGTTTACATTTAGTCCACAAGACAAAAAAAAAAAAAAAAAGATGTACCCTTGATTCTTAATACTGTGTGGTTACTGGATGATCCATGGCTGTGTTTGTGTTCTGTGATGGTTGTCCTTGAGTCCCTTGTTTGCCCTGAGCAGTTAAACTGCACAATGTTCTTCAGAAAAAATCTCCAGGGCCCGAAAAATCTTCAGTTTTCCAGCATCTTTTTCATATTTGAACTCTTTCCAGCAGTGACTGTGTGATTTTGAGATCCATCTTTTCACACTGAGGATGACTGAAGGACTCAAACACAACTATTAAAATGGGTTCAGACATTCACTGATGCTCCAGAAGGAAACATAATGCATTAAAGGAGTGGTTGACTATGATTTCCCTTTTCTAACTTTAGTTTAGTTTAGAATGTTCAGTGCATGTCTGTGTGAGGTAATCGAAGCTGCTAAGAACTAGCTCTTGAAGCTCCGCCCTCTGTGCCGGGAGCAGCAGCTCATTTGCATTTAAAGGGACAGACACAAAAACGGTGTGTTTTTGCTCACCCCCAAAAAGTGACAATTTAAACATGCTATATAAAAATATATGTGGGTTATTTTGAGCTAAAACTTCACATACACACTCTGGGGACATCTGAGACTTATTTTACATCTTGTGAAAAGGGCATTATACCACCCCTTTAAGAGTCGGGGGGTGAAAACTTGTGATGTCATGGCAGGAGGCTATAAAGCGCACCCAGACCAAACATCAGCTTCTGTGTCTTCAGCAAGCGCTCTGTGTGAAACCGTCTCTGTCTACTTGTTGTTGTTTGTCCACAAGCATATTATATATCTAGACACGAGTATAATGGCGAGCAAATAGCATTTTGGATCGTGTGTTCCTCTCTGCCCTCGCTTCATTACAAATGGGGATACACATGGTTTGAGTTGTTTGTTTGGGAGTGGCGTGCCTGTGACCGACCTATCAGAAGGTGACGATGTTTGGTCTGGGTGCGCCCTGACGTCACCCGCCTATACGCCATTGGACTGATTTCACAAGTGCTTCATGACGCAGTCACGCAGAGCGTTCCCACAGCGCCAACCTCGACGCAACGTCTCAGTCCCTCTTCAGGGAACCGAGGTTACAGACGTAACCAAGACGTTTTCCTAACCAACTTCCAGCTTGGCACAGCAGTATATTTCACATCCAAAATGCACTAAAACTAGCGAAACACTTCATGTCTCAGATCAGCTCATTCATACAGAACACTAGCAGAGGATTCACTCAACAAACACACTTCATCACTCATAAAACACAGACCTGAAAACACTAACACGAGCATTATACAATCATATCTTTTGTAAAAATGTATTTTATAATTCACTTCAGTTTGTTACATGATCCATGTTTACTTTACTATACAAAAAATATTCCTAAGTTTTTTATTCCCCCTTTTGAATGGATGGTAATAAAACTGAAAAACACTTTTGTGTACATCTAATTGTTTTGATAGCATTTACTTTTTTTTCTGTAGAAATGTAGCAAACTGCTGTCTTATTCAATGTTGAATCATGTTAGGTTTCGAACTTCAGTTGAACAGTTTTATAAGGAGTATGTAAACATGTGGAACATAACGGTATGAGAGCAACTTTTATTATTTTTAGTCCCTCAGTATGACGGCAGCTTTATATCAGAGACAGTGTCCACTCTTCCAGTGGCAGATGCTGACATTTTATAGCGCCAGTAAACCTTGACATTAATTCAACCCATGTTTCTCCAACAGTCTCTCAGCAGCCGGGCATGCAAGGCTACGTTGACCCCTGTGTCGCCATGACGACGACCCTAGCCCCTGCCTACCCCGGGCCGACCCCGGCAACGCACGTGATGAGCTCCTTCCCTCCGCCACCGTCCTACTGTAACCAGCCGCCGCCCTCGTACGAGCAGGTGTTCAGCGGCGCCGAGAAGAAGAGCCACACACAACCCTCGCAGTGAGGCGCCGCACACACACACTTTTCCTTTTGCTTGCTTGTTTTCAGGACGCCTCTTTCTTGCCCGTCCCCAGTCGCGTCGTCTGATCGGAGGGGCAACAAAGAGAACAGAGTCCTGATGGGATGAAGAAGAAATGGACTTCTCTACCCGACAGAGCCTGTCAGGATGGGAAGCGCAGAAGACAGTGGGAGTGTCAGATGTGTTTGCGAGTGCGCGCGCGTCACAATGATCCGAGATGGAAGCGACCCTTGACCTTCAGGAGAACAGGTGCTCCCGAACCATCCCGATGCCCAACCGTACTCAAGAACCCCAAAAGCAGGGACTTTCGTACTGTAGACATTCTGATCCACATCATGCATTTGAGCTGTTTCTTTGTTCCAATCTACACGCTTTCATGGGTCAAGAACCTCTTTAATGGGCAGAAGTTTGAAATAGATGATGAACTCGCATGGAGTGAGTCTATTGAAGCCATGCTCACAGAGCGAAAGGGAATCTGTTCACATCTGTTCTGGTTCACTTCACCCATAATGCCCTGTTTCTGTGGACGGGCTAAGGCTCGTTTCAGGTTAAACGTCTCCTTTCGTTAGAGTTCGTTCTCTGGCCCTCTGCTGATTCCTTATTATCATTGAAACATGTGCAGGAGAACCAGAAGGCTTGACCCCCAATGAGAAATATAGCTGACGTTTATAGTGTTATTTGGAGGGAGTGATGCATTTACTGCTTGAAAACATTCTAGCCTCTTCCTTAGCATGAACACGGATAACACGACACCGTACTTTAACATTACATTCATGCATTTACGAGAGACTTTTATTCAAAGCGACTTACAAGAAAAGAACAAAAGCCATTTTTTGGAGCCAACAATATTTGTAATATCCAGTGCCCGATTTATTTCACTGATCAAGCTTTCTATATTTTCCAGTAGTTATTTTACATGCAGACAGATGAATCTCTTGAAAACTCTCACATTTAAAAACCTCAGTTAAATTAAATAGAATTAAAAACAAGAAATGATAGTTTGCATGAATAAATGAAGCCTATTTTTAGGACAATTTAGGAACTTTTATTTGTTGATGACAGTTAAGCGCATTAACACTCTGCTGCTGTTCGCTCATTTTTGACAGAACAATTTTACTCAAGTTTTTTAGAATTTTGGTAAAGGTTTTGGCACTTGCTGTGTGAACTCACAAAAACATCATGGACACGATTGGAAAAGGTTAAATGGTCCTGGAAAAAATTGTCAGACTTTTTCTTTTTGTGCTCAAAAATTAGCCAATTAGAAACGAATGGGAGTTGAATTTCCTCCAGTGGAAGCGTTTGGTACTGCGCCCAAACAAACTCTTACTGAAAGCTCATTTTTGAGATATCAACCTCAAATTAAATATAAAAAAAAAAACAAAAAAAACATTTCGGTCATCTTTGACAGCCATGTGAGCACTAGAGGGTTAATAATAATTTGGTGAAATGTGGTTAATCATCAAAAATGTCAATGCAAATTTCCCACATTTTCAAATATAATTTCTTAATTTTGGGGGGGGGGGGGGTGAATTACAACCCAGACATGTTCCTGGTAAGATTCACCCACGTATACTTACTTAATGATCATTGTTTGGAAAAGTATATCAAATTTGGAGTCTAGTTCCAGAACCCTAGAAGTGAAATGTCAATGTGGTTTTTATTTAAAATGTACTTAATATTAATTCAACATGTGAGTTATTCGACAGAGCATATGTGAAAAAAAAAAAACTGACTGTAAAGTTGCACATTCTGCATACTTATGATTAATATTTTGAATGCCGGCTGGTTAATATTCTTGATGTTGTGACCGTGAACAGAACAGGAATGCCGACGTTATGGACTCACACGTATCCGAGAATGACCACAGGTTGATCTATTCACCTGAACATATTTTCAGTGCATAAATTGCATTATTTATCACTTTTCTCCCTATTATTGACTGGAAAACTGCCCATCATTAATAGGTCCTGGTGTATTTCAAGATATGTTTGGAAAGTGTTGTTTTTGTAGTCGTGGTTTCATTGTTAATGTTTTATTTTTCATATGCTTGAAGTTTTAACTATGCAAAGGAGGGATGTTTGTAAGAGGTTGTTTTGTTTAAATCTCAAGAAGTCGTGATGAAGAGATGTTCAAGGACAGCTGTGACGTGACGTGTCCTCAGTTGATGAACCTGTGACGAAGCGGAGTGTTTCCTACAGTCATCGACACACCAGCAACCATCAGTCAACCCTCTCAGTGTCAGATGAGCTGCTGTAATAAAGTTCCCTCTCTTTGAGACGTTTGCTACACCTTTCACACATGTCGGGTTGCTTTAATGTGTTAAACACACTCATCTCATGTTGAAATGTAAACACGATATCGTAATATACTCACAAAGGGAAGTTATTTCATGAGAAAATGACCACGACTGGCAATCAATGCTGTCCTGCTTCATTCAGCTGAATTCAGAAAGACATAAACGTCAACAGCCTTTTACTGATTATCAAATATTAATCTTCATCTCTGATTGGTTTGGTTCAAGGTTTTGAACTCTGAATATTTTTACTGGGAAAATGAATGTGAAAATACTTCCAACCACAAAACCAAGACTTTTGTAAAAGTGGGCGGATGATGATGCGCTGTAAGCCACACCCACAACTTCTGATTGGCTCGGATCGGCCAAACAAAGGTTTTTGTCAGGAGGGTTTCTAGGTGATTCACCACAGAGTGTGTGTGTGTGTGTACTAGTACCTAACACACAACTATGGAAGCTTGCTTCTGCCAAGGAATATATAAAGAAAAAAGGTAATTGCGACTCACAATTGTGAAATAGTTGCGATGACGTGGCGTAAACAAGCTTCACTAGCTGTCTGTGTGTGTGTGTGTGAATAACTCCTCAAACACTCACACAGCGAACGATCATGTGACTCACGGACCGGTCAGTCCCTCGCCCACTCGACTCAGCACTGAAGGGCCGGTGGGAAATATCACATTACAGTGTGTGACAATCGTTTCATAGAGGATAAAGCTGCGTTCATTCGCGGTCACTATTACCATAATTATGAGATTCCAACTTGTAAAATATGTTCACATCCTTGTAGAACTCACAACTACAACTTGTAACCTGGAAATTTTCTTACAGCTCCTGCTTATAACACCAGATTTATTTAGGCCTTGATAGAACGTCACGTTGTTGAGAGACAGAGAGAGAGAGAGAGAGAGAGAGAGAGAGAGAGAGAGAGAGACAGAGAGAGAGAGAGAGAGAGAGAGAGACAGAGAGACAGAGAGAGAGAGAGACAGAGAGAGAGAGAGAGAGACAGAGAGAGAGAGAGAGAGAGAGAGAGACAGAGAGAGAGAGAGAGAGAGAGACAGAGAGAGAGAGAGAGAGAGACAGAGAGAGACAGAGACAGAGAGAGAGAGACAGAGAGAGAGAGAGAGAGACAGAGAGAGAGAGAGAGACAGAGAGACAGAGAGAGACAGAGAGAGACAGAGAGAGAGAGAGACAGAGAGAGAGAGAGAGAGAGACAGAGAGAGAGAGAGAGAGAGAGAGAGAGAGAGAGAGAGAGAGAGAGACAGAGAGAGAGAGAGAGAGACAGAGAGAGAGAGAGAGACAGAGAGACAGAGAGAGAGAGAGAGAGAGAGAGACCTTTACACCAAACACCTTTTTCATGAAACCTTAAAGCTGCAGTCTAGTTTTTCCTCTTTGTCTCCATCTCTGTTTGAATTCTGCAACTGCAGTTATTCGAGGAATGATCAGCTTTACGTGGGTTGTGCATTGGTAATCTGATGTTTTGAGGAGAACGTGCGGCTGTCAGTCGGTGTGGATCCTGGCGTTCACAATCACAGATTCTGCTTTTTGGAAGTATGACCAACATAAGAATTCTCACCGGAACTAAGGGGAAAAAAGCATTGCAGTAAATCACGCTGATTAATTAATCATATCACGTCAAACCGTGCAAATTATACTTTGTTCCCAAATTGTTAATGTTAACAACATCAGCATTGCGTGACTACATTTAATCTCCTTCCGATATTATCCTTGTTTTCGCATGGGCCAGTTGCAGTCTCTTTTTTTCTCCGAAGTCCGAAGTCTTCTGCATTTTACAGCGGGTGATTCTCCAGCTGGTGATTGTCGTTTGAACCTTTCTGGATCCGCCATCAAATTGAAGAGTTTAATTATATCAAGTGCTGTGAGAAAAGGCTATAAATCTCCGACATCCTCACACTCATCGCCGACTAGCCGAGACTCGTCTTTATGTGGACAGATGTGACGGAATGATGCAAAGACATGCTCGAATTTCCAGCGGAAATCCACCAGTACCACTGGAGTTAAAAACACTATCACAAGCTCACCGTTGTGAACCGAGCTCAGGCAAGCAGAGAGTTCTGGCTGGTTCTGTACTTGCTCAAACATTTATTTTGGATCATTTTATCCCCAAAAAGTTACGGACTGCAGCTTTAAGATATTCATTCTAACTGTTGTCTTTCATTATTGATTAAAAGTGTAAAAGTCTTCATGTGTACTGTAGCATCTGCTCTCTGGAACAGGATCTGATGAAAGTGTTGCATTTCTCACGTGATTTGGGAAGATCTGTCCATCATGTGAATGAGCCTCGTTTAGCAAACATGCGAACGCACAGGTGTGATCTTAGATGGTGTGTAGAACGCACAGGTGTGATCTTAGACAGGTGTGATCTTAGATGGTGTGTAGAACGCACAGGTGTGATCTTAGATGGTGTGTAGAACGCACAGGTGTGATCTTAGATAGTGTGTAGAACGCACAGGTGTGATCTTAGATGGTGTGTAGAACGCACAGGTGTGATCTTAGACAGGTGTGATCTTAGATGGTGTGTAGAACGCACAGGTGTGATCTTAGATGGTGTGTAGAACGCACAGGTGTGATCTTAGATAGTGTGTAGAACGCACAGGTGTGATCTTAGATGGTGTGTAGAACGCACAGGTGTGATCTTAGATGGTGTGTAGAACGCACAGGTGTGATCTTAGATGGTGTGTAGAACGCACAGGTGTGATCTTAGACAGGTGTGATCTTAGATGGTGTGTAGAACGCACAGGTGTGATCTTAGATAGTGTGTAGAACGCACAGGTGTGATCTTAGTGTGTAGAACGCACAGGTGTGATCTTAGATGGTGTGTAGAACGCACAGGTGTGATCTTAGATGGTGTGTAGAACGCACAGGTGTGATCTTAGATAGTGTGTAGAACACACAGTTGTGATCTTAGTGTGTAGAACGAACAGGTGTGATCTTAGATGGTGTGTAGACACAGGTGTGATCTTAGATAGTGTGTAGACACAGGTGTGATCTTAGATAGTGTGTAGACACAGGTGTGATCTTAGATAGTGTGTAGAACGCACAGGTGTGATCTTAGATGGTGTGTAGAATGCACAGGTGTGATCTTAGATAGTGTGTAGACACAGGTGTGATCTTAGATGGTGTGTAGAACGCACAGGTGTGATCTTAGATAGTGTGTAGACACAGGTGTGATCTTAGATAGTGTGTAGAACGCACAGGTGTGATCTTAGATAGTGTGTAGAACGCACAGGTGTGATCTTAGATGGTGTGTAGACACAGGTGTGATCTTAGATAGTGTGTAGAACGCACAGGTGTGATCTTAGATGGTGTGTAGACACAGGTGTGATCTTAGATGGTGTGTAGAACGCACAGGTGTGATCTTAGATAGTGTGTAGACACAGGTGTGATCTTAGATAGTGTGTAGAACGCACAGGTGTGATCTTAGACAGGTGTGATCTTAGATAGTGTGTAGAACGCACAGGTGTGATCTTAGATGGTGTGTAGAACGCACAGGTGTGATCTTAGACAGGTGTGATCTTAGATAGTGTGTAGAACGCACAGGTGTGATCTTAGATGGTGTGTAGACACAGGTGTGATCTTAGATAGTGTGTAGAACGCACAGGTGTGATCTTAGACAGGTGTGATCTTAGATAGTGTGTAGAACGCACAGGTGTGATCTTAGATGGTGTGTAGACACAGGTGTGATCTTAGATGGTGTGTAGAACGCACAGGTGTGATCTTAGATAGTGTGTAGACACAGGTGTGATCTTAGATAGTGTGTAGAACGCACAGGTGTGATCTTAGATGGTGTGTAGACACAGGTGTGATCTTAGATAGTGTGTAGAACGCACAGGTGTGATCTTAGATAGTGTGTAGAACGCACAGGTGTGATCTTAGATGGTGTGTAGACACAGGTGTGATCTTAGATAGTGTGTAGAACGCACAGGTGTGATCTTAGATGGTGTGTAGACACAGGTGTGATCTTAGATGGTGTGTAGAACGCACAGGTGTGATCTTAGATAGTGTGTAGAGACAGGTGTGATCTTAGATAGTGTGTAGAACGCACAGGTGTGATCTTAGACAGGTGTGATCTTAGATAGTGTGTAGAACGCACAGGTGTGATCTTAGATAGTGTGTAGAACGCACAGGTGTGATCTTAGACAGGTGTGATCTTAGATAGTGTGTAGAACGCACAGGTGTGATCTTAGATGGTGTGTAGACACAGGTGTGATCTTAGATAGTGTGTAGAACGCACAGGTGTGATCTTAGACAGGTGTGATCTTAGATAGTGTGTAGAACGCACAGGTGTGATCTTAGATGGTGTGTAGACACAGGTGTGATCTTAGATGGTGTGTAGAACGCACAGGTGTGATCTTAGATAGTGTGTAGACACAGGTGTGATCTTAGATAGTGTGTAGAACGCACAGGTGTGATCTTAGATGGTGTGTAGACACAGGTGTGATCTTAGATGGTGTGTAGAACGCACAGGTGTGATCTTAGATAGTGTGTAGAACGCACAGGTGTGATCTTAGACAGGTGTGATCTTAGATAGTGTGTAGAACGTACAGGTGTGATCTTAGATGGTGTGTAGAACGCACAGGTGTGATCTTAGATAGTGTGTAGACACAGGTGTGATCTTAGATGGTGTGTAGAACGCACAGGTGTGATCTTAGATAGTGTGTAGAACGCACAGGTGTGATCTTAGACAGGTGTGATCTTAGATAGTGTGTAGAACGTACAGGTGTGATCTTAGATGGTGTGTAGACACAGGTGTGATCTTAGATGGTGTGTAGAACGCACAGGTGTGATCTTAGATAGTGTGTAGAACGCACAGGTGTGATCTTAGATAGTGTGTAGAACGCACAGGTGTGATCTTAGATAGTGTGTAGAACGCACAGGTGTGATCTTAGATAGTGTGTAGAACGCACAGGTGTGATCTTAGATAGTGTGTACGCTAAAATCCACGCGTTCACATTTATAAGAGCAGTCATGATGTGGAAATGATGTTCGCGTCTGAGCAGCCGAACGCTCTTCTCTTATGGCGCTTTTCCACTGCATGGTACGTTACGGCTCGGTTCGGTACGGCACGCTTTGGCGCTTTTCCACTGCATGGTACGGTACGGCTCGGTTCGGTACGGCTCACTTTTGGCGCATTTCCACTGCATGGTACGGTACGGTACGGCTCGCTTCAGCTCGCTTTAAATGGTACCACCTCTGTTGAGGTTCCAAGCGTACCGTACCGATACTAAAATGTGACGTGAAAACACTGCAGATCACTGATTGGTCAGACAGAATCATCACTACCAGCGTCATTGTATTTACGACACGAGACACTAAACCCACTAGATTTAAATAGCCAGTAGACAACAGCCAGCGCTGTAGCGCCTGTTTTAAAAGTATTTGCTTTAAAAAAATAAAAATAAAAAAAAAAATACTTCGAGTATAAACTTCGAAAAAAGAAATGGCTGAATCGTGGTCAGTGGACGAGGTGCAGACGTTCCTCTCGTTGGTTACACGGAATGAAAAATTCGCATTTAATATGATGATATCATGGCAGTAGAGACGGCAAACGATCAGTCCCACCCACTTTTTTTGAAGCGGTACTAACTGCAGTGGAAAAGCAACCGAGCTAAAGCGAACCGAACCGTGCCGTACCGAGTCGAGTCGTACCACGCAGTGGAAAAGCGAAGCGAGCCGAACCGTTCCGTGCCGAGTCGAACCGTACCGAGCCGAACCATGCAGTGGAAAAGCGCCATTACTGCATTAATACTCATGAAACACTGTCAGCATTATTACACAGCAGTAAAACTCAATTACTGACATCTGGAAGAGAGGCGTGTTTGTACACACATGTGAGAAATGACCTTTTGACCTTTTCTGCAGTGTTCATCAGAACCACACACGTGACCGGTTCAGAAAAGGCCCGATTTATTGAGACACGTTTCCTCAGGCAGAACATGAAATGAATATTTACATTCTTTCAGGTATAATGGATTCGTTCTTTCATCGAGACGACGACACTGACACAGTACACACTTGACAAACACACCAAGTCGGATTCGGGTTAAACTGGCCTAAAGACACACAAACACACTCCGACATGAGACCGGGTTTCCATCCTCATGCAAAGGCCGAGACGACACCGACGAACGAACGAACGAACGAAAGCTCCAGTGCACGAATCCAGGCACTGCGATTCACCAACACACATGCAAACGCCAGAAACATGATGTGCTGTACGCCATGAAGACATCAACTAAAACTCAAACATGTATTAGCTTCAGATATAATCCACAGACTGACGAAGACCACGAGCTTCGAGCACAGAGCTCCAGATGACTGAGGTTAAGGGCTGACGGCTGTGTTTCTGAGTCCGCTTTAAAGGGTCCGCAGGCGATCCTGTAGCCGTACCATCAAACGCTGTCAGAGCGGGACAACTCCGGATAAAGGAGCAAGAGTCTAGGAGTCCAGGCGCACAGGTCAAAGTTCAAAAGCAGGGAAGCCGGATCGCTCGGGCTGGAGGACGTCTGAGAGATAGTGGACGGCTCCTGCCATTCCTGCAGACAAAACAGCCTCGTTAGGAGAGATATTCAGAACATCATGAGATCATATGATTTAATGTGCTTAAACTCGTCATGAGAGGGAAGTTGTGCTGGTCTTCTCTCCTCTATTGTGTCGTATATCGAGTGAATCGCTTCTGGAACAAGAACAAATGTGGGCGGGGCTTGATTGTGTCTGTGGGGAGTTGATTGGCTGGTTGGATGGTTGTGGTTTGCTATTGGCTGATCTCATGTGAGTGACAGGTTGCCCCGCCCTCGTCATCATCAGAGAAGAGAAGAGATGCTGCAAGAGGAACTTATTCTCATTCAACATTATTAACACAGTAATGATGATGTGCACCCATTAATCATTTACAATAAACACTGCAGTATTCCATAAAAAAAAGGATTTGTCCATTTTGATTTAATGATGACTTTAAGTCCAAATGCCTAATTGAATTAGACTAGAATTATGTATGTATGTGTGTGTGTGTGTGTGTGTGTGTGTGAGAAAGTGTTTGTGTGTGTGTAGTGAGGCTGAGGGACACTGTGTGTGTGTGTGTGTGTGTGTGTGTGTGTGTGTGTGTGTGTGAAAGTGTTTGTGTGTGTGTGTGTGTGTGTCACCAACGGAAGAGACTTGAGTCTCCGAGCGACCAATCAGAGTGTTTCAGGAAGTGTGTTGCCATGACAACAGCAGGTGAAGCAGCGGACGACTCTGAGCACGAGCGTCTCCAGCAGAACTGATTTACACACCGATAATAATCATAAGTGTTTCTTGATCATCAAATCATCATATCAGAGTGATTTCTGAAGGATCATGTGACACTGAAGACTGGAGTAATGATGCTGAACATTCAGCTTTGATCACAGGAATAAATTACACTTTACTGTATATTCACATAGAAAACAGATGATTTACATTAGAATAATATTTCACTGTTTTTACTGTATTTTTGATCAAATAAATGCAGCTTTTGGTGAGCAGAAGAGACAAAAAACTCAAAGTTTTGAACGTTATGTATGAAGACAATAAATTGCACATGTGTGGAAGCACATAAATAAATTAATATAATATAATATAATATAATATAATATAATATAATATAATATAATATAATATAATAAAAGGAGCCCATTCTCACACTCATAAATCATGCCACTGTACTCAGCTCTTTCTGGATGAACAGGCTTCATAACTGGCCTAACTGGCAGAACATCACACACACACACACACACACACACACACACACACGAGTCATCAGAACATCCAGCTCCACACAGACCATCCACCATCCACTCCACTGATGTTGAGGAGTCGTGATTATTAATTTACCTTCAAACAGGGAATATGGCCGGTCGGGGATGCGGCAGCCGTGCGTCCCGTAGTCTAGACACCACTCTGCAAACTAGACACACACACACACACACACACACGAGCCGTCAGAAAAACATCATCTGGAACACCAAACACACGGTTTATAAGAAAACCTTGATCTGCCTGAAGTGTGTGTGTATGCAAATCCCTGAACCATGTCCAGTGTCTCCTCGTCTAAAACACGAGTGATGAAGGCTGTGAATCATGGGACAGAAAGCTTTTCACTGAAGCAGGAGTTATTCGCTGGTGCAGACGAGAGCTGGTTAATCTGCGTGTGAGTGTGTGTGTGTGTGTGTGTCATGAGAACAGCAGGTTCGACAGACTGAGGCCATTATCGGCAGGTTGACGATACCAGCAAACATCAATCTTCCAGACCGAGCTGGTGCCGTGAGCTGATCTGGGATCAGATTATGAGAGGTGAGCTGTAGTAACACTTCAGAATAGACAATACACAGTTTTTAAAAAGTAAAACATGACACTGATAATATAATATATATATTAGATGTTATATATTAGGACTGTCATAATTAATGTGTTAACAAACAGAATGAATTTTTTCGTTTTAACGCATTCAAAATATTTGACGTAATTACGGCAGTATCCGTTTCTCCAGCACCGTCTGGCTACAGTTACATTATATGATCACGCTCGTATTCATGCTAATGCTTTTATACCGTTCAAGCGTAACGAGACACAGAAGAGAATGAAGTGCAGTATCTCCTGTCTGTGTGACACACACACACTCTCAGACACACACACACACACACTCTCACACACACACACACACTCTCACACACACTCTCACACACACTCACACACACACTCTCACACACACACACACTCTCACACACACACACACACACACACACACACACACACACACACACACACACTCGCAGACACACATACACACTCTCTCTCTCACACACACACACTCTCAGACACACACACACACACACACACTCTCACACACACACACACACACTCTCACACACACTCTCACACACACTCACACACACACTCTCACACACACACACACACACTCTCACTCGCAGACACACATACACACTCTCTCTCACACACACACACACACACACGTGCGCACAGAAAGCTGCTTCAGACAGTGCTTGAATGGACAAAAACATTTATTAAACACAACTATGCCAAAATGCCCCTTTTGTCGAGTATCCTCGCAAGCACAGTCTTAAACGAGTTAAATGAAGTCTTGAAGAACTTATGAATTAAAGCTCCAATATGTAACAATTTTGTAATAAAATTTCCGAAAATAACTTGCACAGTGTGATATATTTCCTCCAGTTGTGTACTTACAATATCTCAAAAGTCTCCAAAGATTTTTTATTTCAGAGAAATTTACCAAAATTGACCAAAATTGTTCCACCACACCGGAATATCACATGGTCAAATGCGGTTATAAGTGGTGGTTATAGCGTTATAGCCATAGACTGTATGGTTACAGCTGTTATGGATCACGATTACTCTTTGGCGAGTATTGAAGTGCCAATAAAACGAAAGCGTCCATATTCGGATACACGCAGAGACTGTGTGACAAACGGAGGAATAAAACCCGGATAAATATCGGCCAGGCGTTTTCGAGATGGAGAGAGCTGCGCGACAGTCTTGGACTTGACAGAGACTCTGCTCTCGCGAGTGTATTGATAGACAGGTAAGCAAATCAATTTTTTTTTTATTGTACAAGTAACGTAATAGTTACAGTAAAGATGATTTTAATAGATATGAATTAATGACAAATAGCTGTAAGTTGTAACGGGATAATATAGCATAACATTTCACGTTCCTTGCAGTTCATTAATTATGATGACATAAAATAATACGATCAGACATACAGGTAATACAAAAACGAATAAATTACCTCATCCGTGATCATGATTCATTAATTCCATTTAGATACATCGCTAGATGGTGAAAACGCATTAAAAACGACATCTCCCATCGTCACCTCCTTCATAGCGTCATCAAGCTTCGCCTTTGTTATTGTTGGAAACTGCGCCCTCTTGTGGTGAACACTTTTTACATATTGGAGCTTTAACGTTTAAAGAGCATGCGTCAGCTCTTAAAGTGACATCAGCCTAATTAACCTGCTCTGTCGTTAATGTTAATCTAACAACGAAAGACAGAGAAAATCACTCACTGCTCTCGACTGAATCTACTTTTGTAGTTTTAATAAGGATTCATCTATATTTATTTATAATTTATTCAGTGAAGACTGTGTAATGTTTGATAACTTTATTCAATTTCTGTACATTTCCTACTTGAAACTCTTAAAGCACTGTTTACAAGGTTAAAAACAATGAAAACAATCAGTTTTTGAGCATTTTGATAGAGCAAGTAAAAGTCTGCTCTGACTGGGCCAATCGATAACACTGAGCCCTGATATACTGAAGGGTAAATGTGACATTTATTCTAATAGGTTTATGTGAAGATTGGTAAATTAAAAGCTGTATTTAACCCTCTGGGGACCACAAACGCGCCCGCACGTTTTGCTCGTTTTTTTTTTTTAGCAATGAAAATAAACACTAAATGCTCTGTTAATTTTGATCTTTCATTTTCGTGTAATACATCAATCGATCCTGTTCAGTTTCTATTTTTTTTCTGTATACTCACAATAAAAATAAAGTGTTTTGCTTTTTGACAAATAAAGAAAAATTAACATGATGCGATTTCTGCCTTCTCTCTGTCAGTAAACTCCCATTTGAAACGCGTTCGAAAATGATCTATAACTCCGCGAAAATTCAGTCAAACAGGCAAACAGACCCACGGGCATAAAGCTTGAGATCGCATCTTTTAAATGAAGTCATTTATATAAAAAACAAATATTCTCAGCTTCTGTAATCTGTATAAAAAGAGAGCGACTCCTGTCGAGTTCATTAGGAGCTCATTCACAGTAATGTGACCACTCCCCGGAGAGCGCGTGCTATTCAAACGCAAATTCTGAGAACTATTTCAGAGCTGTGAAACGCCCACATCAGCTGTAAACAAAGCGCGTCGCGACTCCTTGCGAGTGAGACATTATAGCCTACCTTATGGAGAAAAGATTCCTCAGAACAGTGCTGATGAGGAGCAATATCTCCTGAAATGAGGAGCAGATTCCGCTGAGGAGTGAGGTAGGCTGTTTTCTTTTCTCACGTGTGGAATAACGTTATGGAATAACGTTAGTGTAGGCCTATGTAAACCGCAAAAAGATGAATCGCATTTCTATAATATGACTCGCCTTTCTGTGAGATGAATGAAGGGGACATATTTGTAAAGACTGTTTAGCCTAAATATGAATCACGCGTCTGTGTGTGAAAGAATAAACTGCTTTGCTATAGCCTACTGAGATGAGTAAAAATCGACTGGAATATGTTGAAATAAAATGTATTTGTATAAGCAACGTATTAAACTGCAAAAAAAATACTATTTTTGTCAAAAATAAATTCATAGACTAAGATGTTAGATGTTCCAATGTTGGCTATATTCAAACTAATGAATACATATGATAAAATGTAGGCCTATAATCTTTTTTTTTTTTTTACAAAGAAAGAGTACACTTGAAATATTGTTGAAATTGTAATTAGTGTTGTAATTGTAACCTTTTTAATTAAAGCTGCAAGCAGCGATGAAAGGGCCCTCGCACCCGTGCCATCGTCACTCGGTGGCTTTAGGAAGACAGAGCATGGTTGGGCAATGTGCATTTAAGGAGGTATATATAGTAGTTGCTAGCATGTTTATTATGTTTCTAGCATGCTTAGTACACAATAGTTATGTGGTTAGTTCTGCATTACTGTGTTAACCATGTCAGTTTTTGTTGCCAGTAGGTGGGGCTATGTCTATATCTGAATATCGCTATTTAGATGTGTTCAGTGCAGGACTTTTATCAAACATGTGAAGTTTGGGGCAGATTGGACATTGTATACTTGAGTTACAACAACTTCCTTTAGCATTTCTAGCATGTTTTAGAACTTAGCTATGTGTTGCTAGCATGGTTCTTGCATGTTGCATATTAAGTTTGGGGCAGATTGGACATTCCATGCCTGAGTTACAGCAAATTCCTATTTAATTGCAGTAATAGCATGCTTTAGCACTTAGCTAAGTGTTTGCTAGCATATTTTAGCATGTTTCTAGTATGTTGTTAGCATGTTTAGCACTTGCTGGCACTTTTTTATATGTTATCAGGAGTTCACAACAGTGTTAAACATGCCACTTCCTGTTGCCAGCAGGCGGCACTATGACTGTAACTGAATATGAGCATGGTCATGTGTTTAGGACAGAACGTTTATCAAAAGTGTGAAGTTTGGCGCAGATTAGACATTGCCTTCTTGAGTAACAACAACATCCTGTTTCATTGAATTAGCATGCTTTAGCACTTAGCTAAGTATTGCTAGCATGTTTTAACATGTTTCTAGCATGTTTAGAAGTCAATGGCATTTTTAACATGTTGCTAGAACAGCATCAACGTGTTAAACATGTCACTTCCTGTTGCCAGTAGGTGGCGCTATTACTATAACTGAATTTGAGCATGGACATGTGTTCAGGCCATGATTCTTATCAAATGTGTGAAGTTTGGGGCAGATTGGACATTCCATGCCTGAGTTACAGCAAATTCCTATTTAATTGCAGTAATAGCATGCTTTAGCACTTAGCTAAGTGTTTGCTAGCATGTTTTAGCATGTTTCTAGTATGTTGTTAGCATGTTTAGCACTTGCTGGCACTTTTTTATATGTTATTAGGAGTCCACAACAGTGTTAAACATGTCACTTCCTGTTGCCAGCAGGTGGCGCTATGACTGTAACTGAATATAAGCATGGTCATGTGTTCAGGACAGAACGCTTATCAAAAGTGTGAAGTTTGGGGCAGATTGGACATTCCATGCCTGAGTTACAGCAAATTCATATTTAATTGCAGTAATATCATTCTTTAGCACTTAGCTAAGTGTTTGCTAGTATGTTTTAGCATGTCTCTAGTATGTTGGTAGGATGTTTAGCACCTACTGGCATTTTTTTATATGTTTTTAGGAGTCAAGAACAGTGTTAAATGTCACTTCCTGTTGCCAGCAGGTGGTGCTATGACTATAACTAAATATGAGCATGGACATGTGTTCAAGAGATAACTCTTATCAAAAGTGTGAAGTTTGGGGTAGATTGTACATTGCCTTCTTGAGTAACAACAAAGTCCTGTTTCATTGAATTAGCATGCTTTAGCACTTAGCTAAGTATTGCTAGCATGTTTTAATATGTTTCTAGCATGTTTAGAACTCAATGGCATTTTTAACATGTTGCTAGAACGGCATCAACGTGTTAAACATGTCACGTCCTGTTGCCAGTAGGTGGCGCTATTACTATAACTGAATTTGAGCATAGACATGTGTTCAGGCCATGATTCTTATCAAACGTGTGAAGTTTGGGGCAGATTGGACATTCCATGCCTGAGTTACAGCAAATTCCTATTTAATTGCAGTAATAGCATGCTTTAGCACTTAGCTAAGTGTTTGCTAGCATGTTTCTAGTATGTTGCTAACCTGTTTAGCACTTGCTGGCTCTTTTTTATATGTTATTAGGAGACCACAACAGTGTTAAACATGTCACTTTCTGTTGACAGCAGGTGGCGCTATTACTATAACTGAATATTCTCATGTAGATGTGTTCAGGCCATGACTCTTATCAAACGTGTGAAGTTTGGGGCAGATTGGACATTCCATGCCTGTGTTACAGCAAATTCCTATTTAATTGCAGCAATAGCATGCTTTAGCACTTAGCTAAGAGTTTGCTAGCATGTTTTAGCATGCTTCTAGTATGTTGTTAGCATGTTTAGCACTTGTTGGCACTTTTTTATATGTTATTAGGAGTCCATAACAGTGTTAAACATGTCACTTCCTGTTGCCAGCAGGTGGCGCTATGACTATAACTGAATATGAGCATGGTCATGTGTTCAGGACAGAACTCTTATCATATGTGTGAAGTTTGGGGCAGATTGGACATTCCATGCCTGAGTTACAGCAACTTCCTGTTTCATGGCGAAACATCGAAATTTGTCAGGCCGCCGAGGACCCGCCCTTCGACGAAAACTCAAGATCTTCGCAATTTAACGTCGCAAAGGCCTTAAGATTACACTCACCAAATTTGAAGATGATCAGATTAAAACTGTAGGAGGAGTTCGTTAAAGTACGAGGCCTGAAAATGGCAAAAACTGCACAAAAATCTGAGAGGAAGTTCAAAATGGCTGACTTCCTGTTGTGTTTAGGGCTATGCTCCAAGAGACTTTTTTGTAGGTATTAGGTCATTACATGTATGTACCGAATTTCGTGCACGTACGTGGAACGTTGCGGGAGGCGCACTCCGTTGAACTTTTATAGGTGGCGCTATCGAGCCATTTTGCCCCGTCCAATTCTGAAACCTATATCAGATGTAAATTTTCGCCAGTTCTGACGCGTGTGCAAAGTTTTGTGAGTTTTCGAGCATGTTTAGGCCTTCAAAAATGCAATTAAATGCGGAGAAGAATAATAATAATAATAATAATAATAAACAGAGCAATTCCAAGAGGGTCCTCACACCATCGGTGCTCGGGCCCTAATAATAAACAGAGCAATTCCAAGAGGGTCCTCACACCATCGGTGCTCGGGCCCTAATAATAAACAGAGCAATTCCAAGAGGGTCCTCACACCATCGGTGCTCGGGCCCTAATAAAATAGCAAAACATATTTACAAGAGAGATGTAAGCGAAATCTTAAATGGTCAATATAAGTCTTCTTCTAAATACATCTTTTGTCCTTGCATTGTGGCTCAGTCAGTTTCACACCTGAGTGAATGGCTCATTATGCAGAGTGGGTGGGACATTCATAATCTAAGGTGTAAACTACTCCTCCCCCTCGCATATTGGCTTTCCAAGCAAAACCTGTTTTACACCATTTAAATCAATGTATTTTTTTTTTGTGAACGATAAAGCAAGACTATTTTTACATAATTTTGAAGCTAGAACTCAAAGGGACAACATCCATTAGTCAAAAGTCTTGTGGACACATATTTAATATGTGTTTTGTGGTCTTAATTCAGCAACTTTCATTTTAATTTTTTCCAATAACCACGCATAAACATTATTCTCTTAAAAATACAAACATCTACATACACGTTGCTCGCATATTATGGTAGCCCTGTTTGTGCTATATAGAGTGAATTTACACCTTTGCCATTAACATGTTTATAAATAACTGAAAAAAGCACAAATGTCAGGGCATGTCAGAACATCTCAAGGACCCCAAAAACAGCTTGGTCCCCAGAGGGTTAAAATTAAAGCCTAATAAGTATTTAATTTATAGCTTTCAAAGTATACTGTAATGTTGAATACCTATAATTAACAGCTAAAATTGAGAATTTCATTGAGACATCAGTGGCAACATTAGTATCAGTGATATTGGCCTTTTTTGGGAAGTGTGAAATTTGAAATTATTACAATATAAAAGTTCAGAAGAACAGCATTTATTTGAAATACAATCTTTTACAACAATATAAACATCTTAAAGGTGCTCTAAGCCCAAAGTGGGGGCGGCAGGGGGGCCTGAGCAAGTTGAAAAAAAAGCGAGGAAAAAAAAAGTTAAAAAACGTAAAAATATTTGTTAATATGAGTATTGTTATGATATAGCATTATAATAATTTGTTAAAACGCGGTCTCTGTAGACACCCCAGGCTCCACAAACTGCAAGAAAAACAAACTGGGCTAACCCGCACCACGAAACATAACAAGCTGTTCCAGCCAATAACCGACAAGAAGGATTTGGGGGTGTGGTTTGGGGGGTTAGTGCGCGGATGAGGAGGAGGGAGGGTCGAGCTAGCCTCCATTTTGTTTGACAATACTTCGAACGTCAACAAGAAGTGACATCACCCAACATCACTTAGAGCAGCTTTAACTATGATTTCTGATCAATATAATGAGTCATAGCACAATAAAATTATTACTTTCCAACAAATTTAATATATAAATCATATCATCATTTCACATGTATGTAATATTTATGGTTTAAAAAAAAAATTAGTGAAGAATTCATGTCACCTGATCGTAACGATTCTTTCTAAGTTACCTTTTTTTTTTTCTGGAATACTGTTTTATTGACTGCTTTTTTCATATTACACCAAAAAAAAAACTAAATTTCATAAGGAATTTATCATCAGTGTGATTAAAATATCTCAGAATGTGATATATAGTATAAAAAAAGCTGAAAATAGCTAAAAACACCATATGTAAACAGATAGACCTATATATCTAGAGTGGTCATGTGACTGGTGTATTGAGATGCTAACGCCTGATTGGCTGAGAGCAGTGTGTCCACTGAGATACAGTGATGAAGCGACTGTGTGCAGCTTCACTATCCTGGAGTGAAGAACGTTTGTCATCAGTTCCCATGCAGGGTTCCTGTACAGTCACACACACACACACACACACACACACACACACACACACACACAAACACACACAAACACACACACACTCTACCTTGCAGGCCCGATACAGGTACTTCTTGTCGTGTGTGAGCTGGTAGAGGGAGAGGAAGGCGTATCCATTTCCTGCGGTGCCGTGACAGATCCCGTAACCTTTCCTCAGCAGACCTTTCTGCCAGATCAGCTCTCCACAGTCCACAGCGTCACGCAGGTACTTCTCATCCTTGAACACCTGAGACACACAACAACACACAGAACACCTGAGACACACAACAACACACAGATTACAGCGTCACGCAGGCACTTCTCATCCTTGAACACCTGAGACACACAACAACACACAGAACACCTGAGACACACAACAACACACAGATTACAGCGTCACGCAGGCACTTCTCATCCTTGAACACCTGAGACACACAACAACACACAGAACACCTGAGACACACAACAACACACAGATTACAGCGTCACACAGGCACTTCTCATCCTTGAACACCTGAGACACACAACACACAGATTACAGCGTCACACAGGCACTTCTCATCCTTGAACACCTGAGACACACAACAACACACAGAACACCTGAGACACACAACAACACACAGATTACAGCGTCACGCAGGCACTTCTCATCCTTGAACACCTGAGACACACAACAACACACAGAACACCTGAGACACACAACAACACACAGATTACAGCGTCACGCAGGCACTTCTCATCCTTGAACACCTGAGACACACAACAACACACAGAACACCTGAGACACACAACAACACACAGATTACAGCGTCACGCAGGCACTTCTCATCCCTGAACACCTGAGACACACAACAACACACAGATTACAGCGTCACGCAGGCACTTCTCATCCCTGAACACCTGAGACACACAACAACACACAGAACACCTGAGACACACAACAACACACAGATTACAGCGTCACACAGGCACTTCTCATCCTTGAACACCTGAGACACACAACACACAGATTACAGCGTCACACAGGCACTTCTCATCCTTGAACACCTGAGACACACAACAACACACAGAACACCTGAGACACACAACAACACACAGATTACAGCGTCACGCAGGCACTTCTCATCCTTGAACACCTGAGACACACAACAACACACAGAACACCTGAGACACACAACAACACACAGATTACAGCGTCACGCAGGCACTTCTCATCCTTGAACACCTGAGACACACAACAACACACAGAACACCTGAGACACACAACAACACACAGATTACAGCGTCACGCAGGCACTTCTCATCCCTGAACACCTGAGACACACAACAACACACAGATTACAGCGTCACGCAGGCACTTCTCATCCCTGAACACCTGAGACACACAACAACACACAGATTACAGCGTCACGCAGGCGCTTCTCATCCCTGAACACCTGAGACACACAACAACACACAGATTACAGCGTCACGCAGGCGCTTCTCATCCCTGAACACCTGAGACACACAACAACACACAGATTACAGCGTCACGCAGGCACTTCTCATCCCTGAACACCTGAGACACACAACAACACACAGATTACAGCGTCACACAGGCACTTCTCATCCCTGAACACCTGAGACACACAACAACACACAGATTACAGCGTCACGCAGGCACTTCTCATCCCTGAACACCTGAGACACACAACAACACACAGATTACAGCGTCACACAGGCACTTCTCATCCCTGAACACCTGGGACACACAACAACACACAGATTACAGCGTCACGCAGGCACTTCTCATCCCTGAACACCTGAGACACACAACAACACACAGACTACAGCGTCACGCAGGCACTTCTCATCCCTGAACACCTGAGACACACAACAACACACAGATTACAGCGTCACGCAGGCACTTCTCATCCCTGAACACCTGAGACACACAACAACACACAGATTACAGCGTCACGCAGGCACTTCTCATCCCTGAACACCTGAGACACACAACAACACACAGATTACAGCGTCACGCAGGCACTTCTCATCCCTGAACACCTGAGACACACAACAACACACAGATTACAGCGTCACGCAGGCACTTCTCATCCCTGAACACCTGAGACACACAACAACACACAGACTACAGCGTCACGCAGGCACTTCTCATCCCTGAACACCTGAGACACACAACAACACACAGATTACAGCGTCACGCAGGCACTTCTCATCCCTGAACACCTGAGACACACAACAACACACAGATTACAGCGTCACGCAGGCACTTCTCATCCCTGAACACCTGAGACACACAACAACACACAGATTACAGCGTCACGCAGGCACTTCTCATCCCTGAACACCTGAGACACACAACAACACACAGATTACAGCGTCACACAGGCACTTCTCATCCCTGAACACCTGAGACACACAACAACACACAGATTACAGCGTCACGCAGGCACTTCTCATCCCTGAACACCTGAGACACACAACAACACACAGATTACAGCGTCACGCAGGCACTTCTCATCCCTGAACACCTGAGACACACAACAACACACAGAGTACAGCGTCACACAGACACTTCTCATCCCTGAACACCTGAGACACACAACAACACACAGATTACAGCGTCACACAGACACTTCTCATCCCTGAACACCTGAGACACAACAACACACAGATTACAGCGTCACGCAGGCACTTCTCATCCTTGAACACCTGAGACACACAACAACACACAGAACACCTGAGACACACAACAACACACAGAACACCTGAGACACACAACAACACACAGATTACAGCGTCACGCAGGCACTTCTCATCCCTGAACACCTGAGACACACAACAACACACAGATTACAGCGTCACGCAGGCACTTCTCATCCCTGAACACCTGAGACACACAACAACACACAGATTACAGCGTCACACAGGCACTTCTCATCCCTGAACACCTGAGACACACAACAACACACAGATTACAGCGTCACGCAGGCACTTCTCATCCCTGAACACCTGAGACACACAACAACACACAGATTACAGCGTCACGCAGGCACTTCTCATCCCTGAACACCTGAGACACACAACAACACACAGATTACAGCATCACACAGGCACTTCTCATCCCTGAACACCTGAGACACACAACAACACACAGATTACAGCGTCACACAGGCACTTCTCATCCCTGAACACCTGGGACACACAACAACACACAGATTACAGCGTCACACAGGCACTTCTCATCCCTGAACACCTGAGACACACAACAACACACAGATTACAGCGTCACACAGGCACTTCTCATCCCTGAACACCTGAGACACACAACAACACACAGATTACAGCGTCACACAGGCACTTCTCATCCCTGAACACCTGGGACACACAACAACACACAGATTACAGCGTCACACAGGCACTTCTCATCCCTGAACACCTGGGACACACAACAACACACAGATTACAGCGTCACACAGGCGCTTCTCATCCCTGAACACCTGAGACACACAACAACACACAGATTACAGCGTCACGCAGGCACTTCTCATCCCTGAACACCTGAGACACACAACAACACACAGATTACAGCGTCACGCAGGCACTTCTCATCCCTGAACACCTGAGACACACAACAACACACAGATTACAGCGTCACGCAGGCACTTCTCATCCCTGAACACCTGAGACACACAACAACACACAGATTACAGCGTCACGCAGGCACTTCTCATCCCTGAACACCTGAGACACACAACAACACACAGATTACAGCGTCACGCAGGCACTTCTCATCCCTGAACACCTGAGACACACAACAACACACAGATTACAGCGTCACACAGGCGCTTCTCATCCCTGAACACCTAAAACACAACAACACACAGATTACAGCGTCACGCAGGCACTTCTCATCCCTGAACACCTGAGACACACAACAACACACAGATTAACGCGTCATGCAGGCACTTCTCATCCTTGAACACCTGAGACACACAACAACACACAGATTACAGCGTCACACAGGCACTTCTCATCCCTGAACACCTGAGACACACAACAACACACAGATTACAGCGTCACGCAGGCACTTCTCATCCCTGAACACCTGAGACACACAACACACAGATTACAGCGTCACACAGGCGCTTCTCATCCCTGAACACCTGAGACACACAACAACACACAGATTACAGCGTCACGCAGGCACTTCTCATCCCTGAACACCTGAGACACACAACACCACACAGATTACAGCGTCACACAGGCACTTCTCATCCCTGAACACCTGGGACACACAACAACACACAGATTACAGCGTCACGCAGGCACTTCTCATCCCTGAACACCTGAGACACACAACAACACACAGAACACCTGAGACACACAACAACACACAGATTACAGCGTCACACAGGCACTTCTCATCCCTGAACACCTGAGACACACAACACCACACAGAACACCTGAGACACACAACAACACACAGATTACAGCGTCACACAGGCACTTCTCATCCCTGAACACCTGAGACACACAACAACACACAGATTACAGCGTCACACAGGCACTTCTCATCCCTGAACACCTGAGACACACAACAACACACAGATTACAGCGTCACACAGGCACTTCTCATCCCTGAACACCTGAGACACACAACAACACACAGATTACAGCGTCACGCAGGCACTTCTCATCCCTGAACACCTGAGACACACAACAACACACAGAACACCTGAGACACACAACAACACACAGATTACAGCGTCACACAGGCACTTCTCATCCCTGAACACCTGAGACACACAACAACACACAGAACACCTGAGACACACAACAACACACAGATTACAGCGTCACACAGGCACTTCTCATCCCTGAACACCTGAGACACACAACAACACACAGATTACAGCGTCACACAGGCACTTCTCATCCCTGAACACCTGAGACACACAACAACACACAGATTACAGCGTCACACAGGCACTTCTCATCCCTGAACACCTGAGACACACAACAACACACAGAACACCTGAGACACACAACAACACACAGATTACAGCGTCACACAGGCACTTCTCATCCCTGAACACCTGAGACACACAACAACACACAGAACACCTGAGACACACAACAACACACAGATTACAGCGTCACACAGGCACTTCTCATCCCTGAACACCTGAGACACACAACAACACACAGATTACAGCGTCACGCAGGCACTTCTCATCCCTGAACACCTGAGACACACAACAACACACAGATTACAGCGTCACACAGGCACTTCTCATCCCTGTACACCTGAGACACACAACAACTCACAGAACACCTGAGACACACAACAACACACAGATTACAGCGTCACACAGGCACTTCTCATCCCTGAACACCTGAGACACACAACAACACACAGATTACAGCGTCACGCAGGCACTTCTCATCCCTGAACACCTGAGACATACAACAACACACAGACTACAGCGTCACACAGGCACTTCTCATCCCTGAACACCTGAGACACACAACAACACACAGAGTACAGCGTCACACAGACACTTCTCATCCCTGAACACCTGAGACACACAACAACACACAGATTACAGCGTCACGCAGGCACTTCTCATCCCTGAACACCTGAGACACACAACAACACACAGATTACAGCGTCACGCAGGCACTTCTCATCCCTGAACACCTGAGACACACAACAACACACAGATTACAGCGTCACGCAGGCACTTCTCATCCCTGAACACCTGAGACACACAACAACACACAGACTACAGCGTCACACAGGCACTTCTCATCCTTGAACACCTGAGACACACAACAACACACAGATTACAGCGTCACACAGGCACTTCTCATCCCTGTACACCTGAGACACACAACAACACACAGAACACCTGAGACACACAACAACACACAGATTACAGCATCACACAGGCACTTCTCATCCCTGAACACCTGAGACACACAACAACACACAGATTACAGCGTCACGCAGGCACTTCTCATCCCTGAACACCTGAGACACACAACAACACACAGATTACAGCGTCACACAGGCACTTCTCATCCCTGAACACCTGAGACACACAACAACACACAGACTACAGCGTCACACAGGCACTTCTCATCCTTGAACACCTGAGACACACAACAACACACAGATTACAGCGTCACGCAGGCACTTCTCATCCCTGAACACCTGAGACACACAACAACACACAGATTACAGCGTCACACAGGCACTTCTCATCCCTGTACACCTGAGACACACAACAACACACAGAACACCTGAGACACACAACAACACACAGATTACAGCATCACACAGGCACTTCTCATCCCTGAACACCTGAGACACACAACAACACACAGATTACAGCGTCACGCAGGCACTTCTCATCCCTGAACACCTGAGACACACAACAACACACAGATTACAGCGTCACGCAGGCACTTCTCATCCCTGAACACCTGAGACACACAACAACACACAGATTACAGCGTCACGCAGGCACTTCTCATCCCTGAACACCTGAGACACACAACAACACACAGATTACAGCGTCACGCAGGCACTTCTCATCCCTGAACACCTGAGACACACAACAACACACAGAACACCTGAGACACACAACAACACACAGATTACAGCATCACACAGGCACTTCTCATCCCTGAACACCTGAGACACACAACAACACACAGATTACAGCGTCACACAGACACTTCTCATCCCTGAACACCTGAGACACACAACAACACACAGATTACAGCGTCACACAGGCACTTCTCATCCCTGAACACCTGAGACACACAACAACACACAGATTACAGCGTCACACAGGCACTTCTCATCCCTGAACACCTGAGACACACAACAACACACAGATTACAGCGTCACGCAGGCACTTCTCATCCCTGAACACCTGAGACACACAACAACACACAGATTACAGCGTCACACAGACACTTCTCATCCCTGAACACCTGAGACACACAACAACACACAGATTACAGCGTCACGCAGGCACTTCTCATCCCTGAACACCTGAGACACACAACAACACACAGATTACACAGTCACCAGGGGTCTCACTTATAAAACTGTGCGTAGGATCCTTACTAAAAGTGTACGTGTGGCTGAAAGCTAAAAATGGTGTACGGCAAAAAATATTCAGACTTATAAAAGCGTTTGTACGCCAGAACCTGCGCAAAGTTACCTTTATAAACCCAGTTGGCGGAAGATTGTGTTCACATGGGTCTCCGAAATAACCATATATGAGCTTACAACACCTCGTTTTACTATGCATATCCTCATCTGCATATCATTTGCATATGCATATTCATCCACGTGATGCCATGTTTAACGGTACGAGACATTAGGAGAACATGAGATACGGATGTGCGTCACATTACATTGATAAAAATCATTTAGTAGCCGATCCTTGCCTTGTTTTTGATTAATTAAATCAAATAGTACAAAATACATTTCAGAGAAAGTTTTTCTCAATCTTTTCCACTGGTCAAATAGTATTTTTAATTGCTTTATATTTTTAATGGAAACAGATTATAGATCATTATTTGCACGAAAATATTTTCTGCTATTATTATGTGCTAAGCAAACATTAACAGGAAAAGTGTTCAAAAGCAAAATATTTATATTTATTAGAATATAATAAATGTTGTAACTTCTCGGTAATAATTTAATGCAATTTAAGTGCTGAACTCCATTAATGAGAGTGGCATATTTAATCTAAATGAGTATATCAGATGTAAAACATAGTTTAAATCATTCTTTTATTTATTTAAACTGTGAACATGCACTGTATTTATGATTAGGACTCATAATAAAGAGATTTACAGTGGTTTTCCTTCATCAGTCCCTCAGATCTCCATCGGTGCCGTTAAACTGTCGTCTCTAACGCTCGGCTCTTTCAGGGCCGGTTCTGTGCGACGCAGCGGTTATAAATGAGACCCGGATCTGTTCCGCAGACTCCTGTGATGACTGACAAATCACACACTTATTATGTTTTAACTACAGTAATTACATCATTGCAGTCAAATCCAGTAATGACGGGTCTGCAGACTGTATTTACTGTCATAACCTTTCCTGCGTATAATTACACACTCACTGTCTATTCATGATCAGAACTCAGAACAACTGCATTCACACTGCATTTAGAAGTTTCAAAGTTTGAGGTCAGTAAGATTTTTTTTAAAAGAAATTAATACTTTTATTCATCAAGGTTACATTTCTATGATATGGTTTGTTGACTGGTGTGTGTGTGTGTGCGTGTGTGTGTGTGTGTGTGTATGTGTGTGTATAATTGCATCATTTGTCAGAGCTCTGGTGTAAAAGTTGCTGGAAGAAAAATTCACTTTCCAAATATAACACATGCTCAATTTTCCCTTTCAGCCTTCAGGCGACTCAGTCAGACAGAGAGAGAGAGAGAGAGAGAGAGAGAGAGAGTCAGACAGAGAGAGAGAGAGAGAGAGAGAGAGAGAGAGAGAGTCAGACAGAGAGAGAGAGAGAGAGAGAGAGAGAGAGAGAGAATTAAAAATATCAACTCATTAAAACTATAGTGATATTTAACTATACACAACAATTTTCAGATTTTAATTGACACTATACTATTTAATTAGGTAACTAAACTTTTAGTACTTTTAAAACTTTTAATACATTAAATGGTAATTGTATAACATGCTTTAAATATCACAATAAAGGCAATTTCACTGATAAAAGTGACCACTAGATGTCACTGTCGGCTGCTGTATTTCGAGAGAGAGAAAAAAAACTGTAAAGAACTAAGAAATAAACTCAATGAATTTTAAAACAAGAACAGAAGAAGCATGACCTTGAGACTGAGAGGCGGACAGCGTGACAGACGCACTGATGTCATATCATACAGTCCCGTAACATGATACTGTATTTATGAAACATAAAGCCCAGAGAGAGCATGTATAGAGATGTAAGACCTGTAATTATATATAGTACTGTATATATATAGGAAGAATGAATGCAAACAGTCTTCTCGTGTGTACTGAGCTGATGAGTGTGTGTGTGAGACTCACTTTATGAGCCATGATGAGCATATGCAGGACTCCCGGCGCCCCGTGACACCAGTGCACGAGTCTGTCGCTCTCGTTGCTGAGGGATGATGGGTAATTGCCGGACCGGAACCTCTTGTGCCGCAGGTAATCCACACTGGGCCGAAGCAGCTCGTTCAGAACCTCCTGGCTCACTTTAGCACTGGGCTGCGAGCAAAGAGACGTATAATTAACCCTTCAGTGCCACTAATGACCCTTCATGGCAGAAACAGCAGCGTTTCTCAGAGATCGTGCTGTGACAACTCAACGCTTTTAATGTATATGTACAAGATGATTCACTGTAAAAAATTAGCAACGCTTTAGCAATACATCGAAACAATTGTCATGCCAATAAAGCACATTTTGAATTGAACTGACTGATATTACTGTACATTTGTTCAGGCAGCTTGTTTCGTTTCAGCAAATTTAAAAAAACAGACGAATCATCATCATCATCATCATCATCATCACGCCTACATGAATATTTGCATCCTTTAGTTGGAGAGCAGCGACGCTGGACCGTTGTGATGCTGCGTCGCCATGACGACACTCATGTTACCGTGCCGACCGCAAGCCAATCAGCTCGCAGGAGCCTTTTCCATCTCTATAAACACACACTTCTGACACTGGGACTGAAGAAGAGCTCATTAATAGCCTTTATAATGCTGTTATATCATCCGTTCCCTGCTAACCAGCTGATCAGACCGGCTCAGTTACTGATGTCATCAACACCAGTGATGCTTTAGAATGATGTCATATGTCATCATCAAACGAGATCGGAGGAGGGACTAGTGTGACATCATTAAGAACAGAATCAGTTCGTTTAGAGGTCATTTGGGGAGTTTGAAACAGTTTGTCAAAGTGATCTTTCTGGAGAAGTTTGCTCCGGCTGATAAACGCCTCTGAGCTCCCATTGGTCTGTGTGGTGATGATATAATAGGTGGGTGTGTCTCTGAGGCTCCGCCTTCTTTGAGGTGTAAATCTGTTCAGTCGGTTCCTTCACTGACTTGCAGAACAAAAAAGAATATTCTCTCACTGCACCAAAACAACCCTTCTTCTCTCCACTATTCATATACAGTATATAGAGTATAGAGTATATAGAGTATATAGAGTATAGAGTATATAGAGTATATGCAGTATATAGAGTATATAGAGTATAGAGTATATAGAGTATATAGAGTATAGAGTATATAGAGTATAGAGTATAGAGTATATAGAGTATAGAGTATATAGAGTATAGAGTATAGATTATATAGAGTATATAGAGTATAGAGTATATAGAGTATAGAGTATATAGAGTATATAGAGTATAGAGTATATAGAGTATAGAGTATAGAGTATATAGAGTATAGAGTATATAGAGTATATAGAGTATAGAGTATAGAGTATATAGAGTATATAGAGTATAGAGTATATAGAGTATAGAGTATATAGAGTATAGAGTATAGAGTATAGAGTATATAGAGTATATAGAGTATAGAGTATATAGAGTATAGAGTATATAGAGTATAGAGTATATAGAGTATAGAGAGTATAGAGTATATACAGTATATAGAGTATAGAGTGTATACAGTATATAGAGTATATGCAGTATATAGAGTATATAGAGTATAGAGTATATAGAGTATAGAGTATATGCAGTATATAGAGTATAGAGTGTATACAGTATATAGAGTATATGCAGTATATAGAGTATAGAGTATATAGAGTATAGAGTATATAGAGTATATAGAGTATAGAGTATATAGAGTATATAGAGTATAGAGTATATAGAGTATATAGAGTATAGAGTATATAGAGTATAGAGTATATAGAGTATATAGAGTATAGAGTATATAGAGTATATAGAGTATAGAGTATATAGAGTATAGAGTATATAGAGTATATAGAGTATATAGAGTATATAGAGTATAGAGTATATAGAGTATATAGAGTATAGAGTATAGAGTATATAGAGTATATAGAGTATAGAGTATATAGAGTATATAGAGTATAGAGTATAGAGTATATAGAGTATAGAGTATATAGAGTATATAGAGTATAGAGTATATAGAGTATAGAGTATATAGAGTATAGAGTATAGAGTATATAGAGTATATAGAGTATAGAGTATATAGAGTATAGAGTATAGAGTATATAGAGTATAGAGTATATAGAGTATATAGAGTATAGAGTATAGAGTATATAGAGTATATAGAGTATATAGAGTATAGAGTATATAGAGTATAGAGTATAGAGTATATAGAGTATAGAGTATATAGAGTATATAGAGTATAGAGTATATAGAGTATATAGAGTATAGAGTATAGAGTATATAGAGTATAGAGTATATAGAGTATATAGAGTATAGAGTATAGAGTATATAGAGTATAGAGTATATAGAGTATATAGAGTATAGAGTATATAGAGTATATAGAGTATAGAGTATATAGAGTATATAGAGTATAGAGTATATAGAGTATAGAGTATATAGAGTATATAGAGTATAGAGTATAGAGTATATAGAGTATATAGAGTATAGAGTATATAGAGTATATAGAGTATAGAGTATATAGAGTATAGAGTATAGAGTATATAGAGTATAGAGTATAGAGTATATAGAGTATATAGAGTATAGAGTATATAGAGTATAGAGTATATAGAGTATATAGAGTATAGAGTATATAGAGTATAGAGTATATACAGTATATAGAGTATATGCAGTATATAGAGTATAGAGTATAGAGTATATAGAGTATAGAGTATATAGAGTATATAGAGTATAGAGTATATACAGTATATAGAGTATATGCAGTATATAGAGTATAGAGTATATAGAGTATAGAGTATATAGAGTATATAGAGTATAGAGTATATAGAGTATATAGAGTATATAGAGTATAGAGTATATAGAGTATATAGAGTATAGAGTATAGAGTATATAGAGTATATAGAGTATATAGAGTATAGAGTATATAGAGTATAGAGTATAGAGTATATAGAGTATAGAGTATATAGAGTATAGAGTATAGAGTATATAGAGTATAGAGTATATAGAGTATATAGAGTATAGAGTATAGAGTATATAGAGTATAGAGTATATAGAGTATATAGAGTATAGAGTATATAGAGTATATAGAGTATAGAGTATATACAGTATATAGAGTATATGCAGTATATAGAGTATAGAGTATAGAGTATATAGAGTATAGAGTATATAGAGTATATAGAGTATAGAGTATATACAGTATATAGAGTATATGCAGTATATAGAGTATAGAGTATATAGAGTATAGAGTATATAGAGTATAGAGTATAGAGTATAGAGTATATAGAGTATAGAGTATAGAGTATATAGAGTATGTAGAGTATAGAGTATATAGAGTATAGAGTATATAGAGTATAGAGTATATAGAGTATATAGAGTATAGAGTATATACAGTATATAGAGTATATGCAGTATATAGAGTATAGAGTATAGAGTATATAGAGTATAGAGTATATAGAGTATAGAGTATATAGAGTATAGAGTATATAGAGTATATAGAGTATAGAGTATATAGAGTATAGAGTATAGAGTATATAGAGTATATAGAGTATAGAGTATAGAGTATATAGAGTATAGAGTATAGAGTATATAGAGTATATAGAGTATAGAGTATAGAGTATATAGAGTATAGAGTATATAGAGTATATAGAGTATAGAGTATATAGAGTATAGAGTATATAGAGTATATAGAGTATATAGAGTATAGAGTATAGAGTATATAGAGTATAGAGTATAGAGTATATAGAGTATATAGAGTATAGAGTATATAGAGTATATAGAGTATATGCAGTATATAGAGTATAGAGTATATAGAGTATAGAGTATATAGAGTATATAGAGTATAGAGTATAGAGTATATAGAGTATATAGAGTATAGAGTATATAGAGTATATAGAGTATAGAGTATATAGAGTATATAGAGTATATAGAGTATAGAGTATATAGAGTATATAGAGTATAGAGTATAGAGTATAGAGTATATAGAGTATAGAGTATATAGAGTATAGAGTATAGCGTATAGAGTATATAGAGTATAGAGTATAGAGTATATAGAGTATATAGAGTATAGAGTATAGAGTATATAGAGTATAGAGTATATAGAGTATATAGAGTATAGAGTATATAGAGTATAGAGTATATACAGTATATAGAGTATATGCAGTATATAGAGTATAGAGTATAGAGTATATAGAGTATAGAGTATATAGAGTATATAGAGTATAGAGTATATACAGTATATAGAGTATATGCAGTATATAGAGTATAGAGTATATAGAGTATAGAGTATATAGAGTATAGAGTATATAGAGTATATAGAGTATAGAGTATATAGAGTATAGAGCAGGGAACGACAACTGGCGGCCCGCGGGCCAAAACTGGCCCGCCAGCAATATTTTCTGGCCCGCCGGATTATTTTGGAAGTCCTGAATGCTGCACAAAACTCTTCCAATACTTGAGAAAAGCCGTAGTCGCACGGCGATTACAAATTCTGTATAACTGTGCGTTCACACCGGACGCGAATAGCGCGTCAAATTCGCGCCTGCCGCGTCTTGTTATACGCTCGACCACTTTGTGTGCATTCGCGCGTCAAAAGACGGTAGCGGTCAGAACTCTGGTGTTGGACTGAGCGCGGTCTGACTGACAATAGCCCACTCCCGACATCTTTTGACAGCGTATCCGCACTTCATTCTGACCACCTGTACACCGAGCTCTGAGGAGCTGTTTGGTACTGAAACCATTGTCAGTCAACAACATTCTTTTTTTGCAAGGATGTTTGAAATAGTTCGGCAGAAAATAGCCTACTTCATTTGTCAGTAGGGCAATATGATTTTCGTTTATGTTGCTTTGAAATTTGAGTGATATGCTTTGTCCTATTCAATTTATGTTATTTATATTTCATAAATTTTTCCTGTGGCATTTTTTTTCTCTTTTTGAGTGATAGGCTTATTTCTCTGCTGACAGCAGGCTACAATGTTAAAATAGCCTAATATTTATATTGACATTAACCCAATTTTTGTATAGCATTTATAATTATTATAGGCTACTTAATCTCCTTCTTTCCGTTAGAGACATTTGAATGTGAGATTATGGAAACGAGATCTAAATTTTGCGGACCCCTCAGGTCGGGAAATAAAGCGGGTGAACACAGAGTGTATTGTAAGCGGTTGCTGAACAGAACCTTGTGGGAGCGGGACGGAAAAAAACAGTCCCGCGCAGACCTCCTTAAACCTTTAGGTGTGTATGTGTGTGTCCCGAATAAATAATAATAATAAAAAAAGGAATAAAGTTCAAAAGTCGGACTGTAAGCGAATGAGGCATGATTGCTATTCACACCTTTATTAAAATGGCTGTAATCTGTTACCACAATAGTACTTGATCTGTTTAAAATGATTTCCTTGATATATTTACATAAAATTGACATAAAATTTGTCTAATCCAGTAATTAATTTTTTCTATTTTTGATCTGAGCACAATCAGAAAATCAGAAAACCCGTCGTTATTCGTTTTTTTCATTTTAGTTCAGGAAATAAATAATGGAAAAACAAGTCGTTTTTCATCTTTTTATTTTTGTTTTTACTTTTTATTTTTAAACGATTGAACGAATGATCCACGGACGGTGACGGACCCATCATATTCCGCGATTATAGGCCTACAGAAGAGTATTTGTATCCATAGGCCTACTCTGTGTAGCTGGCCCGCCATCTACTGGCTAAAAAAAATATTGGCCCGCGGCCAAAGTTACTTGCCGACCCCTGGTATAGAGTATAGAGTATATACAGTATATACAGTATATAGAGTATATAGTATATAGTATATAGAGTATAGAGTATATAGTATATAGAGTATAGAGTATAGAGCGGGGGTCGGCAACCCGCGGCTCTAGAGCCACATGCGGCTCTTAAGCGCCGCCCTAGTGGCTCCCTGGAGCTTTTTCAAAAATATGAAAATGGAAAAAATATTTTTTGTTTTAATATAATTTCTGTAGGAAGAAAAACATGACAAACATTTTAAAGTTTTTCAACGTTGTAAAAATAATACACGAATAAATAAAACGAAACATAATACATTAAAATTATAATGGAAGTTAAACTTAAAGCACGATCGTACAGCAGAGTAGTCACGTGGTGCGTCATTCTCTCCAGGATGCGCTGCAGGGAAAATAAACATTTAATCATGAATGCTCATTATGTATTTGTTGCCTACTTATCATTTTGATACTAGGGGGCTATTAAAGCTAATATAGACACTTACAGCATGTGTTGCCTTCATTATAAGGCTTATATAAGGCTTTTAATTTTTTGCGGCTCCAGACAGATGTTTTTTTTTGTTTTTTTGGTCCAGTATGGCTCTTTCAACATTTTGGGTTGCCGACCCCTGGTATAGAGTATATACAGTATATAGAGTATAGAGGCGTATGTTCCTGCACTGTTTAACATCAGAGCTCATAGAGCTGGCTATAATAACCTGAACCGCAGCACTGCTACTATTACCTCAGATTACATCACAATCCTCCAGGGTTGGACTCTAAACATCTGTCAGTCAGAAACCACTGCGCTACGTCTCTGTTAGCGCTGTTAGTAGATCATTTACTAGCGGTGCATTCGCCCTCACACACGCCTTTATTACAGGGGATGAAATATTAGGCATTTTAGTGCCTCTCGCCTCCGCTTTTCCCTGTAAAGCATGGAAACGGCCCATAAAGACGTGGGTTACACAGGAGCCGACTGCATATGATGCTCAGGGGACACGGCAGTGGAGGAAGAACAGATGTAAGCTAATGCTACGAGACATGATGGTGCATCTTGGGATGCTTTTTGAAGGAGTATAAACAGATTTCACATGTTGCATTCAGTCAAGTGTGTCCAAACATCTCAGCAATGGCTTACAAGGGAGATCTTTTCAGTCACAGAAACCGTAATTTACACCACACGTTGTAAATTTGACAGATTTAATGCGAGAACAAACAAAATAAATCTATCTTGATACAGACAGTTCAACTAACTCAAGGAAATGAATCAGACTTTAAAGAGATTAAAGCACCAATATTAAAATCAACATCAAAAAGCTGGTGATTATTTTTCTGCTGTAGTCAATTACACTGATATTGTTTTGCCTAAATCAATTTAAAATGAAACACTAATAGCTAAAATTAATTCATTTAAATGAAACAACTGAATTTAGGCTTTACAGTATGAAAAAGGTATTTTTCTAAAGATTCCAAGTGTTATTAAAGCCACACCGTGTAACTTTTCAACCTTCATAATATATTTCCAAGACCCTTGTGATGGTACATCGACTTACAATAGGTTGAATGACACGTCTGCCATAGCCTGACGGGGTCTGTATCGCTTTTACTGGCACTATGTAACTTCGGGGTTCGGGTAGTAACCAGAGCACAAAAAGAACTACAAAATTCGACTGCTTTACGGCATACGTCACTTCCCCCACCACTTCCTCAAATTCGGACGTGAGCGTTTATATACTGTCTATGGACGTGAGATGCCAACCAGCGTTTGTTTTCGGCTTTCGTGCGTATGTTTTTGTCATGGGGGCTGTTGTGTTTAGACCTGGCCACTTCATGCGTTTTCTCAGATCGTATAGCTATCTGATCGTGAAAAAAACAGGTGTAAATGCCCTCCGAAACGCATTCAAGATGCTCAAACCACTTCAGGAGGAGGTCTGAGACGCATTCCAGACGAAACTGAACAAGTGTAAATGCATCTGGTTGTTGAAACCACATATGTAAACTGTACTCCTCCCAAAAATGCTAAAAAATAGATAATAAAAAAACCATGTGAGAGCGTGTTATAGGCTATATGTTATTGCCTGATATGACGACGCGCTGGAACACGCATCACCGCAGATGAGAAGCTGAGCATCAGATCATCAAGCCAACGTGCAAACTATCGCAAATCAAAGTGAAAGTAAGTCGCAGATGCTTAACACACAATCATCATCATTAAAAGTAAAGAAACAAAATGATCTTACCAGGGCTGTTACTTCTCTCTCTTATTGTGGTCTTTGATTTTGAAATTTTAGCTGATGATCAATAAAATGCAGAGGGGTATTTAATAATAGGAGGGGTATTTACGACAGTGCAAGTATTCCACAGAGACTCTAGGGGTCGCTGTTTGACAAAAACACAATTTCTCCACAGTGTCCCTTTAAATTATTAGTGGTTTTAAAGATTAACTAAACTAAGTGCTAGATGATTGCAATAGATAGTGGAAATGAGCATATACTTTATTAAACATCAAAATTAACTAACTAATATTGAGTTAATAGCGACAAATACAAAATAAACCTTCTAATTTGGGGCAATATTGGTGTTATACATCATGCATCTGTAAAAAAGAACTGACTTGGTTCCTGAACTGAAAGGGTTCCTCTATTATGACTTTTTCAACTTTAGTGAGTGTGTAATGTTGCTGTCTCCGCATAAATGACATCTGTAAGGTTACAAAGCTCAGAGTCCACTGCAAAGGGAGATATTTTAACATGATCCCCTTTTCAAGAACTACATGAACGCCTCGTTTGGACTACAACGCGATGTTTCCTGCCTGAGCCTGATGAACTTAGAGTGGTTAAAACTTATTGAAACACTGTTCCTGAACATTATAACACCAACGTTTGCTGCACATCTGATGGAGAACAGCTTGTTTTCTGTAGCTTCTGTAAGCTCTCGCTTTTGGAAGACGGTTCACCGCTACTTAGGAAAATTAACCAGGGTTTTGTGAATGATTACCGTTTGTATTACCAGTTTTCCGACAAATATTAATTAAATGGTGGATAACATCGTATCTGAACTGTATTAAAAACATTACAAAAAAACATTCCACTCTGAAACGTCCAGTGAAACCTGTTCTGCACGATCCTCTTGTTCGTTAACACTGTCAGGGTCTGAATCGAGCTCGAACTTGTTTGAAATTGACGCCATCCTTATTCATATTTACACTAGAGAAGAACTCATGGTCATGGTAAAGGAGCTAACCAATCACAGCACACTGGGCCAGCTAACCAATCACAGCACACTGGGCCAGCTAACCCATCACAGCACACTGGGCCAGCTAACCAATCACAGCACACTGGGCCAGCTAACCAATCACAGCACACTGGGCAAGCTAACCAATCACAGCACACTGGGCCAGCTAACACACTGAGCCAGCTAACCAATCACAGCACACTGGGCAAGCTAACCAATCACAGCACACTGGGCAAGCTAACCAATCACAGCACACTGGGCCAGCTAACCAATCACAGCACACTGGGCCAGCTAACCAATCACAGCACACTGGGCCAGCTAACCAATCACAGCACACTGGGCAAGCTAACCAATCACAGCACACTGGGCAAGCTAACCAATCACAGCACATTGGGCAAGCTAACCAATCACAGCACACTGGGCCAGCTAACCAATCACAGCACACTGGGCAAGCTAACCAATCACAGCACACTGAGCCAGCTAACCAATCACAGCACACTGGGCCAGCTAACCAATCACAGCACACTGGGCCAGCTAACCAATCACAGTACACTGGGCCAGCTAACCAATCACAGCACACTGGGCCAGCTAACCAATCACAGCACACTGGGCCAGCTAACCAATCACAGCACACTGGGCAAGCTAACCAATCACAGCACACTGGGCCAGCTAACCAATCACAGCACATTTCGCATTTCAGAAGGAGGGGCTTCATCGAAATCGGCGTGTTCGACACAGACTGGGGAGAGGAGTGTAATAATGCAAAATGTGTGAAAAACTATAACATTTTTGAACAATCAAGCATGAAAACATATTCTAGTACACCCCAATAACAACATCAAGACTCCATAAAAGGGCATGGACCCATTTAAAGACAATTTGTGCAAAAAAAAAAATTTGAACATTGAAAGCACATTAAAATTATTGTGATATTCATGAGGTTGCTTAATTTGATGTCAAAACAATCATATAATATTTACTATTTATATTAACCATTTTCAGCAGTAGAGTTCTTGAGGTATAAATAGGAATCACTTCTGTCAGACTAAACTTAATAAAAGCGTGTTTGAATCTACTGTTCACACATATACGATTGTTTCAATGTGTCTGAAAGAGCCTCTTCTGCTCAAAGCTGCGTTTATTTGATCAAAAATACAGAAATATTATTCTAATGTAAATCATCTGTTTTCTATGTGAATATACAGTAAAGTGTAATTTATTCCTGTGATCAAAGCTGAATGTTCAGCATCATTACTCCAGTCTTCAGTGTCACATGATCCTTCAGAAATCACTCTAATATGATGATTTGATGCTCAAGAAACATTTATGATTATTATCAGTGTTGAAAACAGCTTCATATTTTGTGGAAACCGTCTTTTTTTCAGGATTCTTTGATGAATACAAAGTTCAAAAGAGAACAGAATCTATTTAAAACAGAATCGTTGTAACATTATAAATGTCTTTACTGTCACTTTTGATCATTTAATGCATCCTTAATGAATAAAAGTATTTCTTTTTAAAATCGTCCCTACTGAAAGCTTTTTAAACATGACTCTTTGTTTGGGGTTTCATTTTATTACAGGCTTGCTTCTTTTAAACACTTATGTGATTTAGATTTCCCTAAAGCAGTTTAATATTAAAATTGAATTAACTTCCATCCCACAGTGCTGTTAGTCTCAGAGAGGGCAGAAGCCGCCGACGCTGCAGTAAAACCCTCACTGGTGCATTCGGGATTCCTGTCAGATCTGGGCTAGATGCCCTCAGTCCATCCGGCCTCGTCGTCACTAATGTGGTTTACAGATCAACATCTTAAAGTTCAGGATAAATTATTCATCACCTCTGCAGACCTCTAATCAATCTCTCAGCTGACTGCTGTGAACTCCAGCTCGTTCATAAGAGATGTTTTAAAGAAATGAAAGCACAACAGCACAGACTGCAGTCGGTTATGCTTGAATAGATGATTCATCATTGCATTATTTGAAGATTTGCTGTATACAAACATTTGTGTGCACTGTAACCTACAGGTGCACATCAGCTACTTTAATAAATCAATGGAACAACGTGTTCAGACAAAAAGCCAACATTAGCATGTTTTCTGGAAAGGTCAGATGGTCTGAGAAGGTCAAATCCTGACAGAAGGATTCCTCATTTAAATAATTAATGCGCAGAATAAAGGGGCGGGGCCTGGTTGAGTTAGTTAGTAGTGTGTTAAACTGGTGGTTATAGTAAGGGGCGGGACTTTCCCAAACACACTCGAAGCGCTCGACCAATCACAACACACTGCTCCAGCCGACCAATCAGAGCACAGTGTGCTTTTCAGAAGGAGGGGCTTCATAGAGACAGGGCGTTACTGACAGACTGGGAAGCGAGGAGCCGCAACAATGGAGAATATGAGGAGAATAATCAACATTCAAGCAGGAAAACCTGTTCTAGTAGAGCCTGAAAACATCATCAAGACTGCATAACAGATCCTGCTTTCTTCACACACACACACACACACACACACACACACACTCACCTGCATGAGCATGTAGTAAATGCCTGCCAGACCGTGAGCGGCTCCTACGTACTGCTTCTTGTGCCACTCGTACAGCAGTGGACATCGCTCGCTCTTCTTCTCCTCTTTAGACAAGTTCTTCCCAGACTCCAGAATAGCCGTCACCACCTTGGAACAACCGAGAGCACAGTGGGATGAGATGATAGTCTTGTTCTGGATCAGTATCGGTCACTTTTCAGCAGAATTATTCACAGCGGTTCAGCGAAGGTAAAAGAATGGATTAAAATACTCTGTGAGCAACGCCACAGTGAAATACAACAGAGGACTATTACAAAGCAGCAAACGTATGAAAAATTTGACCGATATGAAAAATTTGACCGATATCAATAACCGATAATTCTTTATATTTGAAAGCCGATAACCGATATATTGGCCGATAAATCTAAATCCAAGTTTTTATATAATTTTTGAGAGACCGATTACAAAAACCTAAACACACAATTACACTGTTCTCATGATCATGTTATGTAGCCGATATGACAGATTTGAGCTGTTCATGTTTCACTGAACTGTATTTTCCTTTTTGAAGTGATTCTGATCATATTTCAAGCAATTTAAACCCATCATGTTGAACAGTCGCATCTGAAGCGTCTCAGCTCAAGGAAATAATACATTATTTATCGGCTTTAAAACATCGGCCAAATGTTCTAATCAGGCCGATAACGATAACATTAAAACTGAACATATATCGGCCGATACCGATATGGCCGCTGATATATATCGCGCATCCCTGTACATTAGGTCTATAAAAGGTCTATCGTTGCGGTGAAAACAATGAGCAATGGATTCTTCAGTTCTCCTTTTGTGTTTAACAGACTAAATAACAAAAAACACTGGTTTGGAACGACATGAGGGCAAGTAGATAATGAGATACATTCACTTTTGGTGAGTCTTTGAGTCTAGATGAGCAGTGAGATGTTAGCCGTAAGAGCGCCGTGTCATCGGGACAGATGAACCAAACATGTGCCTCGTCATAAAGCAGAAGAACACTAGGAAGCGATGGATAGAGGGATAAGACTGCAATAGAGAGGATAAATGAAAGCGGTTACAAGTAGTAAAATGAACCTGACTGGAGGTTAATGGCGCTGAGGCTATTTCAGGAGCAGAATACTGGATGAGGATAGATCTGTCCCGGGATAAGAAGGACCTCTGGTCAGCAGAGATGTCTCTCTCCGTCTCTGAAACTGCCCCATCACCAAAACCAGCCGAGATTCTCTGGAGATCCGACGGTGAACATGAATCCGATAGTGCAGATTCAGATCTCTGTCCTAATCACGAGCGCTACTGGAAACTCAGCTCTGCACTCGCGTGTCCAAACTACAGCATCACGTCCGAGTCACCAGGAAGAACAACATACGCCCAACTCCAGATTGAGACACGCAACTGGAGCGAGCGCAATGGACAATGAAAACTGGCAACGTGTAGCATCAAGACAAACATTCCAGCCTGGAAACGCACATTTCAGAGTAAAATAACTTCTGTAGAAGTGTTTTTCAGAGAAACGAGTATGTGAACTTAGCATGTTTCCTCAAACATTACGGTATGTTTATGCTTTAGTCAAGTGAAAAAGATACATACAGCACCTTTAAACTGCAGTTCATCCACTGGCCACTAGAGACTCAATCCCATAGACCCCCCATGTTAAAATTCCCAACTTTACAGCAGAGAAAATATAGCTAATTATCTATATAGCTAATGTTGCCCTTCATGACGACTGTGAGGGCGATGATATAGCTCATCTGTTTAAATTATATTAAGCCATCAAGTTGTGCATAATTAAGGGTGTGGCCACTTGAATGACAGGTGGAGAAGCTGATGTCACTACTAGCCGTTTGTCTGCTAGCGCTAGCGTCACGTCACCTCAGCTAATCCGCCTCGTTGCACATTGTCGTTTATCCGGGAGTAGTCTCGCGTAGCCAGACCTTCAGACTGACGGCTGAAGGTCTGGAATTCATAGCAGCTTTCTTTGGCCAAGGCCCGCCCATAAGGCCGTTTGACCGACATGTCAAACAACCAATTACAGTTCGTTTCGTTCAGCGTCACGTTTCGGGGCGTGGAAATGTCCCCACAACAACAGACCGGCGTGCAACAAGTCAGTCAGCATAGAAAATCAAAGAAGGAGAAGAAAACAAGCAGTAAGTCATTGATCTGTTCGTGCACGTATAACCTCGCATACTTTTGAGAATCCTACGTTTAGCTGATCTTGATAAATGCTCATTGTCACTCATGTAAACACAACAGTTTTTCTTCCGCAATCACACGTCTGCGCTTTGTTTCCCGGCGGACCGAAAATAAACGCGACACTCGCGCCCCCGGAAATCCGATAAAATTCAACCAATCAGATGACGACTTCGACATTCCTGAAGTGTTTCCAGTTAAGTGTACCATATGCATCAGACGTTTAGCCAACGTTCCGTGGGCGTGACGTCTGAGGCTGAGACTAATCCGGGAGTGACGCGCAGCCAAGATGGCGACGGCCGGCTCCGCCCACTTTGGGCTTCAGAAACACTACGGGTGACGTCACACACACTACGCCCAGTGTTTTACACAGTCTATGGCAGAACCGCATCCATCTGTCCCATGATGCTCTGCAACACTCCCTAGGTATAATTCAGCACAGGAACATTACAGACAAATGATGAGATAATGACTGCAACAGACAGATATTGATAACTGTGAGATATACACAGCCATTTAGTTTGGGATCGGTAAGATTTTTAATGTTTTTAAAGTCTCTTCTGCTCACCAAGCACACATTTATTTGATTAAAAATACAACAAAAAAAAAAATATATATATATAGTGAATATATAGTAAAGTGTAATTTATTCCTGTGATCAAAGCTGAATTTTCAGCATCATTACTCCAGTCTTCAGTGTCACATGATCCTTCAGAAATCACTCTAATATGAGGATTTGATGATCAAGAAACATTTATGATTATTATCAGTGTTGAAAACTGTTGTGTAAATCTTTTTTTTTTTTCAGGATTCTTTGATGAATAATTTTCAAAAGAACAAGCTTTATTTGAAATAGAATCATTTGTAATGATTTTTGTGTGTATGTTTTTGTCATGGGGGCTGTTTACACCTGGCCACTTCGTGCGTTTTCTCAGATCGGATAGCTATCCGTGAAAAGACCAGGTGTAAATGCCCTCCGAAACGCATTCAAGACGGATTTGAATCCGACCGCTCAAACCACTTCAGGAGGAGATCTGAGACGCATTCCAGACGAAACTGGACAAGTGTGCATCTGGTTGTTGAAACCACATATGTAAATTGTACTCCTCCCAAAAATGTTAAAAAAATAAATATAAAAAAACGTGTGAGAGCGTGTTATAGTCTATATGTTATAGCCAGATATGACGACGCGCTGGAACACGCATTACCGCAGCTGAGCATCGATTCATCAAGCCAACGTGCAAACTATCACAAATCAAAGTGAAAGTAAGTCGCAGACGCTTATCACACAATCATCATCATTAAAAGTAAAGGGGAGGGGTATTTGCAAGTATTCCACAGCGACTCTAGGGGTCGCTGTTTGACAAAAACACAATTTCTCCACAGTGTGCCTTTAAAAAATGTATATAAATAAATCCCTCAGAACACAAAAAACATTCTAAATCAAAAACCCAACAAAACAAAATACCATAAATGAAACACACACACACACACACACACACACACACACGTACACAAACAAAGGCATCTTATATGACAAAAGATCAGGGAAATTTGATTTCTCATGTCATGATCCCTTTAACTGCACCAAACTTCATTCTTTCCCACATCTTTAATAACCATAAATCCTCCAGATGCCGGATTCAACTCAACGGCAGCTTTAATGTTATATAATTACTGTGGCAAACATCTCACACACGATATATGTCGTGCCAACAAACACATTCCTCTCCTTCATCTTTCTTCACCTCTTTTCTGGCATCCTCATCAGCTCTGCCCACATGCGCTGCAGAACTGGACGCTGGCCAGCGCACAGGACTATAATGCATGACGTACAGTAAAGCTGCCCACGAGAAGCTGAACATTTACAGTCAGGTCAGCGGGTTTAATGCATCCGTGAGAAACACACATTCAGACGCTCTCTAGAGACAGAACAACTGCGGCTTTATCAATGGATGTACTGTAATGCATTTTATCAATGCAAGTTAAAAGTCCCCCTGTGGTGAAAATCCAGCTTTTAATGTTGTTTATGTGTGTATGTGGTGTTTTTAATGTGCTTTAAGACAAATCATGTGTAAATTCATAAGTCGACTCCATTGCTGAGTATTTCCTCCTTAAAACTGCAGTGAACCAAAGACAGTCTCAAAAACACGCTTTGAAATCGCTGGTGTTTCTGACGTCACAAACTACCTTGTAACCAATCAGATCAACGTGTGATCGTCAACCAGTGGATCTCTGAGCTGAGCGAGTGAGTGGAGGCGGGGCTCATTTGCATATTCATAGAACCGCGCATACTAAATGAGGCAAGGGTGTCGAGTTACATTCAAGATATTTTAAGGCATGAAGAATATTTTTTCAATGAAAAACATTTAAATATGTCATTTTGGTGATCAAAGATGAGTTTTTACTTTTGCGTGGACTTTATGCTCCACGTTTATGCATGAATATATTTTTATTATGAATAGCATGAAAGATGACAATCACCTTGGCGATGGTTGTCTCATCCACCACATCCGGCCCGATTTCTTTGTTGACATAAAGCAGGGCGTAAAGATAGCCGGCCCGTCCGTACAGAAGCTCGTCGGGAACGTCTGAGTCTGGGCTGAGGACGGAGCGCTGGAGCGCGAGCAATCTGGAGAAACACAGGAGAAGACATGCAAGAAACAAAAGAGAAATTAGTTCAATCTCTCTTATCTTTGTACAACATCGTGAAGAATGTCTCCTTGGGGTGGTTGATTATCATCTCACTTGTCTAACTTTAGTTAGTGTGTAATGTTGCTGTTTGAGCATAAACCACATCTGCAAGGTTGCAATGCTCAAAGTTCAAAGTTCAAAGCTCAAAGAGAGAGAGAGAGAGAGAGAGAGAGAGAGAGACCACAGACTGGCTGTAGAGAGAGGACGGCACAGGCAGAGATGGCAGCCGAGAGAGCAGAGACTGTGTTCACTGTGCTCTCAGAGAGAGGTGTGTGTGTGTGTGTGTGTGTGTGAGCAGAGACTGTGTTCACTGTGCTCTCAGAGAGAGGTGTGTGTGTGTGTGTGTGTGTGAGCAGAGACTGTGTTCACTGTGCTCTCATAGAGAGGTGTGTGTGTGTGTGTGTGTGTGTGTGTGTGTGAGCAGAGACTGTGTTCACTGTGCTCTCAGAGAGAGGCGTGTGTGTGTGTGTGTGTGTGTGTGTGAGCAGAGACTGTGTTCACTGTGCTCTCAGAGAGAGGTGTGTGTGTGTGTGTGTGTGTGTGTGTGTGAGCAGAGACTGTGTTCACTGTGCTCTCAGAGAGAGGCGTGTGTGTGTGTGTGTGTGTGTGTGTGTGTGTGTGTGTGTGTGAGCAGAGACTGTGTTCACTGTGCTCTCAGAGAGAGGTGGAGACAGAAGAACACTTCCTGATACACTGTGATCACTATCACAGCATTAGATCAGACTATTTCACTAGATTCCAACAACTAGAACCAAATTTTATGGCACTACCAAATTCAGAACTCCAGCTCAATCACAACAGCAGCAAAATATGTGACAGCCACAAACTACGAGAGTCAGCCAGTGGACAAAACTACAGTCAGAATCACTCTCATCTTGTCTGAATGTTGGTACAAATGTACAAAGGTGTTTTTTTCTTTACTTTTTTTTTTTTTATATAAATGTATTCATGCATTTGTTCACTGATTGATTTGTTTACTGATTGATTTATTGACTTTATTGATTATTTGTTCATTGCTTATGTAATGGCCAATGCTTTGGCAATACTGTACAAGTCATGCCAATAAAGCTCATTTGAATTGAATTGAATTGAGAGAGAGAGAGAGAGAGAGAGAGGGAGAGAGGGAGGGAGGGAGAGAGAGAGAGAGAGAGAGAGAGAGAGAGAGAGAGAGAGAGGGAGAGAGAGAGAGAGAGAGAGAGAGAGAGAGAGAGAGAGAGGGAGAGAGGGAGGGAGAGGGAGAGAGAGAGAGAGAGAGAGAGAGGAGGGAGGGAGGGAGAGGGAGAGAGAGAGAGAGAGAGAGAGAGAGAGAGAGAGAGAGAGAGAGAGAGAGAGAGAGAGAGAGAGAGAGAGAGAGAGCACCGCATGCAGTTGCTGAATAACACACTCCCCACAGACGGATGAGCGAGAGACTTCACTACAACACCGGCATCTGTTTCTCACACACTGAAACGCCTCACAGGAGCAAAAGCAATTTCTACCTCCAGCTCTTCAATCAAATCCAAATCAATGCTTTCCTCTCCGCTATTCTGCAAACAGATGAAGTGTGTAGAAATCTGAGTGCAGAACAAACTCTAGTGCTCAACATCCGGCTGGTTCAGTGGCCGATGCCAACTTCTGGAAATCCTAGCGGCTAATATAATACAAATTAATGACAGCTAATCAATTTGGTAAAGTGCCCCAATTACGCTTTTTCAAATATTCCCAGTCATGTGGTGTGTGTGTGGTGTGTAATAAAACTGTTGGGGAATGTAAAAGACCTGCAAAGTTTCAAAGATCAAAGATGGAATTTTTCTCTCCTAAAAGAAAGAAGTGATTCTGAACTGAAACTCGTCCTGCTGAACTCATTAGCATAATGCCAGCCTGTGGTCTTGATTGGCTGAGCAGCGTCTCTTAGCTCCGCCCTCAAACACTGTAGTGTATCTGAGACTGGAAGAGTTTGGGCCGTGTTGTTCATGTGGAGAAGACGCTGTTTTCTGAGATTGATACGGTAAAACCCACGCCATCGTTACTGTTCGTATCACTGTGATCAAGAGCTGAGATTCAGATATGATAATGAGCGTTTGCTTTCTGACCAATCACAGCAGACTGGGCCATCTGACCAATCAGAGCAAAGCAGCTCTTAGAGAGGCGGGGTTTAGAGAGACTGAATCTTCAAACGAACCATTTCAGACTAAATTAAATGATGTTCAATGTGTATCATGAGAAAATTAAAGTGTTTGTTGACCTTGGATGCGTGTAAACCTGTGATAAGAGACTCCGTAAACAAAACTAGGAACCTTTAAAATAACATAATAGGGGCACTTATGATTAAATAAAATGGATTAATTTAATGTAATTAATTATTTTTTCTAAATAACACATTTAGACAACACACCCCCTGACTCTGTAATAGGTATTTTTCCCACTTTTACGCACACCCTTCTTGCAAAATCTCAGCTAGCTTGTCCAAAACACACGTACTAAGAGCAAGCAGAGAAAGCTAAAGAGAAAACAGACAAACGAAAGTCTGAAAAGGTTCTGACTTCGTGAGGCAGTCGAGTGACTCGGCCTGGTTCTTCAGGTGGTGGTGAACGACAGCGCCGACGGCTAAAGGCCCGGCGTCTCCGCACAGGAAGGACACGCGCCGGCCGCTCAGGCTCCTCAGGGTGCGCTTCACGTAATCCAGCGCGCGCTGCAAGTGCTGGCCCTCCTGCGTGGCGCGGTGCAGCTGCAGGTACAGCAGGGCGATGCCTGCCAATCACAGCACTCACTCAGGACAACTTCTGCATTCACTGCATCAGGCGGAGGTGTACAGTCCAGGCTCAGAAAGTAAAAGTCCTCCTCAGTATTTGCTAATTAGCAGTTTCTCAGCCAGGAGATTGAACTAATTAGTGAAAGTTCATGGGTGGAATACACATATGGCAGGACTTTTACTTTCTGACCCCTGGACTTTACACCTCTGATATTCGGCATATGAGGAAAAACGGATTCGAAACTATCCAAATACAGTCTAAAATACAGAAATTAACTTCATCATAAACAAAGCATTAACAATAATTAAAAAAAATTGTAAAAACATAAATTAAGTAATTCATATTTTTATTACTAATAAATAATGTAAAATATAGAGCATAACATTAAAAAGTAAATAAAATTAAAATATAAAAAATTATAATATAAATATTTTTATTACATTTTTAATTCAATAAAATCAACTGGATAAAAATGACATCAGAACGGGCAACAGTTAAGCCTAAATTAAAGTATCAGTCGGGACTTTCAGACAGAATGATGGTTCGTAGTAAATTACTGTGTATATTTCCCAGTGGAATCCAAACTATGTTACTTTCTTCAAGAATTTAATTGAAGGTTTTTCTTTTTTAACGAGGAAATCATGCAGTAACAGTATTTTACGAACAATGCTGGAATGTGTGCCTTTTTTTGCACACACACAAAAAAAAAAGTAATGGGACACCAGCTTTACTCTATTAACTGAAAGTGCCGTAGAGTGTGACGAGCGGAGTGATCTCACCCGTCCAGCCGGTGTAGGCGGAGGCATCGTGCGGATCTGCAGTCTTCAGGCCCTCCTCCATTTGTTGAAGAAGATCTTTGATTTTGCTTTGCACTTTCTTCTGAAATGCATCACTGATCTATTTCCAGAGAAGGAAAAAAAATTGTAAGTAAGCTTCCAAGATTAATTTGGCAAACATAATTAGTTTTATAATTAGTTGACATGAAGGCACACTGGCACTGAGTACTGTAACGCAATAGGCCAAGCAGTGTTCGAAACTTTTGCGGACCAAACACAGAGCCCTGTGGAATATCCATCAAATTAAAAAAAAATCACTAATTAACATATGTGCATATCCATGTCATACACACACTTCTAACCCTTAAACATAAACTGTACTTTAGAGACTTCATGGCCTTGCGATGCAACACCTCGGTTCAGCCTCAGTCGTTTCATGAATATTTGCAAACGTTTGACAGTGAATAAAGTCAGAAAGAGAGAAAGAGAGAATAGGTAGGCTGATTGTTGGAGCTGCATGATTCTGGATAAATTATGAATCACGATTCTAAACAGACCACAAAATAATGTAATTTACTAGAGGTTTGGACAAAATGATAATTGCGGCAGTCTATTTAAAAAATATTGAATTAATTTGAATTATTTTAAAAAATCAGCTTGAATGAATGACTCACTTATAAAGACTTCACTTGATTCATTACTGGATGAATCAGCATTTCTGAACGAATCTCTTGAATGAATGATTCAATTACACATTTTTAACAGTCACTTGTCGCCACCTACTGGTGTAATACATTATTTATTTGAAACATCAGGTTATTTTCAAAAGGTGATTTACTCTATTTTGATCTGTACCGTAGACATCAGTGTTTATATCTGAACTATAATCTTGTATTCAGTACTGATGTGATAATATGAATGATGGTAAGACAGAAATAATGATCCTGTGTGGTTGAAAAGACAGTTTGTGAAGCCGTTTCATATCTAATCATGACAACGGCTCTCTCTGGATCAGAACACAGATCTGAGTGTTCACCGTGATCGCACTCGTCAAGCTTTAATAGACAGAGCTGAAACGTTGTAATTAAGGAATAAGATTGCGCGGGTGTTTTAATTGAGATCACGATCTTTTAACGAGTAATCGTGCAGCTCTACTAATTGTATATTGATCTAACTGTCATCTGTGATATGCTGAGAATGGTACAAAAAAAAAGAAAATCATAATGTGTATTGCTATTTCTGAAAGTCTGAGTCCAAGCGCTTGGAGACCGTGGTCACGGAAGAGTGAAGGTGGATCGAGTCCAGAGTTCTGTGGTTCTGCTGCAGCAGTGAGTGTGTGAGCCGAATCCTGATGAGGAGCAAACCTGGCCTGAAACACACTCACCTGCAGACAGAAACTACAGCCAACACACTGACACGCGCAAACTTACCTAGTACCTAAGGAACTGTGGGGGAAATAGTCCCAGTAATGTCCAGTAATGTCCACTAGGGGCAGATATTTCAAGCCCACATCTGTATTTCCGCCTATGTTGCAGAACATGTTTGTAATGTATATTTCCCAGGGCTGAATGGATGAGCTTGACAGATGCAGTCAATATATTAAAAAAAAAAAAATGTACAAAAACAAGCTGTAGTTGACATTGCTGGTTGAATGAGAAAATGTTCTTCCTACTATGCCATTATAGTATAGAATACTGCAATAGAGAAAGAGTGATGGTGCAACTCGCTGCAGTCTCTGAACCAAACCTAATAATGAACATGTTTTCCTGCAGAGAGATGATTGAAAGCTGAGGGACGGAAACAAGAGACCCTGCTGAACCGCGAACCACTGCGGAGAATACTGAGGGAAAATCAGGCATACTGGGATAAAAAACTTTTGATCTTTCCTCTACAGAGGGGAAAACAGAGATGTAGATATAAAGATGGCTTTAAATCATGTGTGTTTGATGTAGATGTACAGTAACAGCATCTGAGAGAAATACCAGGATTATCTGATATATTATTGCATGGCACTCCAGTCCAAGGTATAGTACGACTGTCACGGTGGGATAAATGCAAAAAGGTGCAAGGACTCAAGTGCAGAGAAATGAAGTTTATTTATAAAAGAAACACTAAACACAAAACAAAACCCACAAGGGGGAAAACATAACTAATAAATACCAAACCAAAACAGAAAAGAACAAGAACTTTCTGGAGGATCACGGGGAACAGGAAACATTAGACAACGTACCGACACAGACTGCAAACAAGAGGGGACTAATAAGGGGAAACTAATCAGGAGGGAACAGGTGGATGAACTCAAACAATAATCAGATAACAAGGGGGAGGGATCAGACAATGACACGAGCACATGGCCCAACATAACAAAACACCCATGTGTAGCACAAGACAGGACAGGCACAGGTGGGAGGGACAGACCAGGGCGGGACGGGAGGGACAGACCAGGACGGGAATGTCAGTCCATCTAACGGCCAGGGCGGAGACTCTCCCTCCGGCGGTCAGGGCAGAGAGTTTCCTTCGGGCGGCCAGGGCGGAGCAGACAGTCCATCTGGCGGCCAGGGCGGAGACTTTCCCTCTGGCGGCCAGGGCGGAGCGGACTGTTCATCTAACGGCCAGGGCGGAGACGACCCCTCGGGCGGCCATGGCTCAGGAACAGGAACAGACACCGGCTCAGGAACAGGAACCGGCTCAGGAACAGACACCGGCTCAGGAACAGACACCGGCTCAGGAACAGACACCGGCTCAGGAACAGACACCGGCTTGGTGGCGGCCCTCTTGTCCGAAGACACAGGCTCGGCAGACGTGACATGAACAGTCTCTGTGGCATCCATCCTGTCCACAGACACTGGATCGGCAGACGTGACGTGAACAGTCTCTGGATCGGCAGACGTGATGGGTCGCTGGGGTGGCGCCGGCAGGGCGAGCAGCTCGGGTGGGGCCGGCACAGCAGGACGCCTGGGCGGTGTGTCAGTGATGGCAGTCACCTCCGGGATGGTCTCTGTGTTAGGAGCCACCGGACAATCAGTTGAAGAGGTCCTTTTCCTCCTTCTCCGTCTCCGGACCACCGGACTCGAGACCACCGAACCCGGGACCACCGGAACAGGGACCACCAGAACTGGGACCACCGGAACTGGGACCACCGGACTCAGGACTACCGGACTCGGGACCACCGGAACTGGGACCACTGGACTCGGGACCACCGGAACTGGGACCACCGGACTCGGGACCACCGGACTCGGGACCACCGGAACTGGGACCATTGGACTCGGGACCACCGGAACAACGTCCACCGGAACAGTCACGGAGGAGGTCTTCCTTCTCCTCCTCCGTCTCGGGACCACCGGAGTCAGGTCCTCTGGGACCACCGGGCTTGGGACCACAGAGCTAAGGGAAGCCACAGGAGCCCTCCACCTGTACCGGCGAGTGCGAGGCGGTGTGGGAATGACCGCCTCTGGGGTCTCTGTAGCTCCTTCCTCCACCTCAGAATAGGTGGCAGATGGGCCGGAGCATCTCTTCCTCCTCCCTCTCCCCGAAGGGGTCATCGGAGGACTGGGGACTTGGGAGTTTGTGAGGTAAATGGGAGGTGGGCCAAGAGGCGGAAGACCACCCTCCCATCCGCGATGGTAAACATACCCCACAAACTGCCAGAATGACAATATCCCCAGCATTCCCATCTCCCAGGCAGGCACAGGCATATTAAGGCTGGTGTTAAGTGTCCTTGAGCTCTGCGTCGCTGATGTTGAGCCCCTCCGCTACAACCACAAACTGGTGAGCAAACTCCTTTACGCTGGCATTCCCTTGTTGAAGCGAAAGGAGTTTGCTACGATGATCCACTTATTGAGCGGAGGGGCAGGGAGATGGGAGAAGGAAGATGCCCATTTCTTCTGCTGAGTCCTCAGTAGGTTGGTACGTTATGTCACGGTGGGATAAATGCAAAAAGGTGCGAGGACTCAAGTGCAGAGAAATGAAGTTTATTTATAAAAGAAACACTAAACAAAACCCACGAGGGGGAAAACATAACTAATAAATACCAGAACAGAACAGAGCAGAACAGAACAAGAACTTTCTGGAGGATCACGGGGAACAGGAAACATTAGACAACGTACCGACACAGACTGCAAACAAGAGGGGACTTATAAGGGGAAACTAATCAGGAGGGAAGAGGTGGATGAACTCAAACAATAATCAGATAACAAGGGGGAGGGATCAGACAATGACACGAGCACATGGCCCAACATAACAAAACACCCATGTGTAGCACAAGACAGGACAGGCATGTGACAACGACACTGTCATAGTGTATAATAACATCAGATCTTGTCAGATCTAAAAACAGTGAAATATTAGTTAATATTAGTTCTCTATGTGAATATATAGTAAAGTGTAATTTATTCCTGTGATCAAAGCTGAATGTTCAGCATCATTACTCCAGTCTTCAGTGTCACATGATCCTTCAGAAATCACTCTAATATGAGGATTTGATGCTCAAGAAACATTTATGATTATTATCAGTATTAAAAGTAGTCGTCCTGCTTCATGTTAATATATTACTATTGCACAATATTTGCTGACAAAGGCTTTAAAGACACACGTTTTATGTGAATTAATGACTTCCTCCAATGGTTTATGATGAGTATTTTCCAATCTAGAACGTCACGCTTGTCATGATGTAAGAAATGAGGGCATCAAACACAGCGATAGTGTAAATATTCAGTCGTGTGTGTGAAAATCCTCCGCGGAGAGTGAAGCTGCTGTCGAAGCTGATAACGGTTCAGCTCATCTGAGGGATTAACCAGCAAATACTCCCTGATGTTGTTATGTGTGTTACACTGCAAAAACACAAGTGTTTATTCTGTTCAAAGGTTTGGGGTCAGTGAGATGTGTTAATGTTTCTGAAAGAGTCTCTTCTGCTCACTAAGGTTGTGTTTATTTGATCAAAAATACAGTAAAAAATACAGCCGCTATCATAATAATCTGGCTGCGGCGCGGCCCGACGCTACGTCGCGAGTGCGGACTCGTAGGAAGACCGCGAGTGTTTAGGGCCCTTTGACCTCACTCTGACCACACCACATCACAGCGCCACCTACTGTTCAAAGGCAGTGGTGGGCCGTCAGGCCTAAACACGATCAGAATCACTGACTAGTGCTTTAATATATTTTTTTCCATTAATGTGTATTAAATTATACCCAATAATTTGGTTCCAGTAGTGTATGTTTATGTTAGAGCTTTTATCCAATCATATTTCAGCCATCATGTGTTGCCAGGGTCAGATAAATCTGCCTTGAGGCCTTCAGAATCGACAGTGCGGGCGCCTGTAGCTTAAAATGAACAGCAATGAAACGGTTGCTTTAACCAATCAGATGATCAGTCAGATTTAATCAGCCAATCAGATTTCGATTAGACTGCAGCGGGGCCATCTAGCAGGCGTACAGTAACGTCAGCGTTTTCAAGACCTTTGATTGGATGGTCAGAGCGTGTAGCGTACTAGTAGACCCACTAGAAGTCAGAGCTAGCTAAGCGTATCTGTAGCGAACTGCATAAACTAAAATATTCTTGAAGATTTAATAGTTTTTCAACCCACAAATGAATGTTTCTCTCCCTCCTCGACCCCCAGCAGGTTCAAACCTACCGGAAAAAAATCCCTTATCCAGCCTTATCCAGCTCAGAGTCACGGAGCTGTACTCGATCTGTCCGGGAAAAGCAGAACTGACCGACTGTCATGTATGCCGTGTCTGACTGTGAAGGCGAAAGTCTGGCTGATGTCATTGATCTCCTTCAGAGCTGTGTGTGAGAGCATGGGTCAGCTGTACACACACCGTCATGTGTAGCGGAGACTGTCCCTGTCCACGGCTTCGTCCAGCGCACACTCTCTGCTCTAACGCCAAGGAAACTGAATTGAATTGAATTATTTTTGTCCGTTTTTTCCGTAATGAATATGATTTTCTTCTTAATTTTTCTTGTAAATTTATGATTGAAACTTTATTTTTTCAACGTCTGAAGAACATCAGACGAGGGACATGAACTTTCTCGCTCGTTTCCCGGTCCTTTCCCGAGCTCAGCGCATTAACCCTGTACCTGCCGGCGCACAACCAAACAGCAATGAGTCTGTGCGCTATTACGAGCATATTAAGAGGAGTCACTCAGGTAGGACACCACTGAAGTGCACACCCGCCACTGTTCTGATACACCACTTATGTTACCAGTGACTATATTTATGATTTTTTTCAGCCATTTTGCCTAAAATCATCCTAAAATGTCTTTAATTGCTCAATGTTGCAGTTGGTCTGCCATTAGGGTGACAGACATCAAACACACCAAATGTGGGACGATTATAGGTGTGTGTGGGACAGTGTGGGACATGTTACCAACACTAAACATAACCTGAATGAACAAATAAAATATAAAACATGAAATTCACAAACAGAACATTGTTTTCATTGTATTAGAATCAAGCTCTAATTCAGTCAAAGTATGAATAAAGTGTGAAATTTTAATTGTGAATTTAGGATGCAGTTATGAAACTAGCTATGACTTTCAGAGGCACCTGACTCCAGTGTTGGACATATTAAAGTTATTGAAGAGAGTGTGCATATTGAGATGATTTACAGTTATTAGCGCGCAGGGCTAAAGCAGAAGAGGGAAGATGGTTAGGAAACACTTTACAATTATATTCATTAGTTAACAAACTGAGAATGAACAACACATTTTCACAGCATTTATTAATCTTAAAATGTTTTTATTAACTAACATTAACAAAGATGAACTAATATAGTAATAAATGTATTGCTCATGGTTAGTTCATGTTAGTTAATACATTAAATAATGTTAACTAATGCTTATTGTAAAGTGTGGTTACACTTTATTTGGTAGCACTTTATTTTACAGTGTCCTTGTTACATTTGTTACATGCACTTACCATAGTAATAACAGTAAATTCTGCATAATTACATGCAACTAACCCTCAAACAAACCCTAATCCTACCCTAACCCTATAGTAACATGTAGTGTACTGAGTAATATTAAGCAACTACATGTACTTACTATAGGGTTAGGGTAGGATTAGGGTTTGGTTGAGGGTTAGTTGCATGTAATTATGCATAATTTACTGTTATTACTATGGTAAGTAGGCTACGTAACATACGTAACAAAGACACTAAATAAAGTGTTACCGATTGTTTCTAGTTAACTTGTACGCGTAAGGCCAGACTTGAATTGTCAATTAATAAGAGACATCTGAATCTGAACATGTTCATGGTGAATATCGAGCATGTCCTGAGTTGGTAAACAAACCCGCTCACACACACTCCTGCCACACACAGGCGTTGAAGCTGCGGATAAAGCGCTCACACACACCTTCCCGGTGGCGTCGAACAGCTCTGCGGGCTCGGGCTCGTGTTCTCCGGCGTGTGGGGACAGCAGGAGCCCCGGGTCCCAGTCCGGGAACGGGTTCGGGAAACTGCGCTCCTCCATAGCGGACTCCGAGCCCGACACGAGCTTCAGGCGCTTAGACATGTTCTCGCCCATCGCGACGGCGGCCCGCCAGGGACACGCGCGTACGGCCGAAACGCGTTTGGGTTTCTGATGCTGGTGCTGATGCTGCAACTGCTGATGATGAAGCTCAGAAGTCTCGAGTCCTTTACCATGAAAAATGTGTAGTATGTTATAAACACCAAATCCAACAGGTATGAACTGTTTTTAATTGCATAGGAAATCATGTTATATAGGCTATTTGAATCAGCAATATAATATTTAAAACTGATACATATCGAAAATATAGTTCAATATAGTTAAAAATGTATATTATATAAAGGGGCATTCACATATGTGAACCATGTGAATCATATTTGTTTAGATTTATTAGTTAATTATAAGTGATGTGACTTTTATTATCAGTTATAAAGCATGTTTCATGCAGTTTATGTTCATGTCTATGTGTGTGTGTTTTCTCTTTTGTAACTGTTCTTTGTTATTATTGATCACAGTTGCTGAAGAGACCAATTTGAAGGTATCATGTGGCCTCTGTGAAAATGTAAATGTTCTTATTAATTTACTAAGTAAAATAAGCCGTTATTAAACGAGCAGTGATAGGCCTAAGTACATTGCACTTTTCCCTATTCATTTAATAACTCATATATAGAAAAATAACAGAAAGCATTGTTACAAGGAAAATGGATGGAAACAAATAGCTAGTAAACGATAAAAACATTTCTTATTTTTTTACAATCTGTAGACTTTTTGGGTAAACTATTCATTAAATGCATTAATGTGCGCATGCTCAGTCCATTGTACACATATTGATAGCTGCAATTGGTTGGTAGTACAGTTAACATTATACGATTTCATGACATAGGCTACAGTTATTATGAGATGTAAAGCATATCAAACCGCTTGTAACATCACCAGTTCCGGCACGCGCACGCACATGATGCGTCAACAGCAGTAAATGCTCGTGCATTCATTAGTCTGTTTTCATTCATGAGATCCGGACACGTTTCACTTACATTCTCACATCCTCGTCCAGTGCAGCATCATGCAGTCCTGCTTCAGTCCTGAAGATCTTCCTCTCTCTCAGCATCAGACCAGTGCGATCTGATCAGTTAAAGCCGGTCTCCCATCGATATTCCCAGATGACATTACCAGTCCTCTCCTTTCTCATTTCCGGGCTTTGACTTTCTCTTCTCTCTCTCTCTCTCACACACACACACACACACACAGAGTGGACGGGAGATCCGGCGGGTGACACCAGAGCAGATGATGATGATGATGATGGTGATGATGATGATGATGATGATGTCCTGCCTCTATCTTGAGCACATTTGATCCATAAGAGGAACAGATGGCGATTCCGCTCCACCATCCAGGATTATACAGCAAACAAATCCATAAAGCCCTTCTGCCTCGTGCACTCTCTCTCTCTCTCTCTCTCACACACACACACACACACACACACACATTTAGTCGTTAACATCGGCTGAGAAGTGAAGTAAATCTGCGATTAAACATTGATAAAATGTTAATAGGCTACTATTAGTCTTTTTACTAATTTTGTCATGTATAATTCTCTCTGTTAGAGGCTTAAATAAATCCATATACAAGGTTGGCGCTGCACTGTAAAAAAAAAATATATATATATAGGCTATATATTATTGTTTTAACTTAAAAAAGTAAGTTACCAGGTTGCCTTAAAATATTGAGTTACTTTAATGCAATGAAGGAGATTGATTTAATCAACAGAAACTCAACATATAATGTTATCTGAACTACATTAATTATCTAAGTTGATTTGACCAAATAAAAATAAAAACTGTGATAACAAATCATGAAAATATTTATTTTACAGTGTGGTCATATCATTAAACGCCTTGGGGTGGATAATATTGTAAAATACACTATACTTGCAGCGAAAGTGAATATTTCAAGCCATTCTGCTGTCAAACTCCAGGACATTCTCGAACTGTAAGTCTCTTGAAGAGATGCAAGCGTTTGAGTTGAGATCTCATACACAGACTGCTTCTGTTTCGGCCAAATCAACAGTATATCGGCTCCTAAATATAGACTCCATCTGTGCTTCACAGCAAGACGTCCTCATGCTGTTTATTTCCTTACTTCTGCAAGATTAGTAATGTTGTGTGAAAGCTTCCTAAGTACAAATCTATAGGCAAAATCTGCAGCACTGGGAAACGACCTTATCTCAAAGGCCAACTGTCCGTCTTCACAAAATATGAATTCTTGACATTTCCATGTGATGTGTTGGGGAATGAGGGACAGTGAACGCCTGGTTTCTGGACGGATGACTGGACCTGCAGTCTGTGACATGAAACCATGTTTAATAATCATGACGGGAAGCACATGACAGATGCATGAGGAGAGATCATGGACGACACACACATATGCATCATGTCATCTTCAGCACACGGACCACATGCGTGCGTGTGTGTGTGTGTGTGTGTGTGAGTGCACTGCATCGCGAGTGTGAAACAGAGATGCGAATGCCAGTGTTACATGACTGGATCTGCGGGTGTGTCGCAGTTTTGGGTTATAAATACACTTTAAAGAAGCTCCTCATCCCAGTGAATATGATGAGATATGAAAGATCTGTCATGCTGCGCTGCTGTCAGGTCAGATCAATGAGAATAACCCATTCAGATTTAAAGGGATCATGACATGAGAAATCAAATTTGCCTTGATCGTTTGACATATAAGAGGCTTTTGTACCATTAAAACACCCTGCAAGTTTCAGTGCTTAAAACCTCCTCATTATAAACAAGGCATTTGTTCATTCAAGCTCCAAAAACAGCTTGTTTTGATATTGCGAGATCTGTGATATCTATGCTATTTATATTTCTATAATAAGAACATAGATCTTACCTTTCAAGCAATATGGGAGCAAAATTACTAAATATAAAAAGTAAATGTAATCTTTGCAAGGAGTCAAGGACAGACTGTTATTGGTTTAAACAGTCTTTCTTTTTATTATATAATTAGAATCAAACTATTTTTTTTAAATCAATATTACCTGATTTCATTTGAATTTTAAACAGTACATTTTACTGTAAACCAAAAAAAAATACAGTTTTACAGTGCTGCAAATCATGTGCATGTAGTGAGATTTTAAATATTATTTAATTTTAATTACATTTTAAACTGTAAATTTGAGATATTTTACAGTAAAACCACACACCAAAAACATGTTTTACAGTGCAAATCCTGGCTTTTAAATCAGCATTATTTAATTTCAATTTAATTTTAAACTGTACAGGAAACCAGAGACCAAAATAATGAAATGTTTTACAGCTCAAATCCACAGTAGTGATTAGTTCAGGAAAGCTGCCAGAAAGCCCTCGTCCTCCATCGCTCGCCGCTAGCGCTGACGTCTCCACTGATGTCCTCCATCTCTCGCCGCTAGCGCTGACGTCTCCGCTGATGTCCTCAAACGCTCGCCGCTTGCGCTGACGTCTCCGCTGATGTCCTCAAACGCTCGCCGCTAGCGCTGACGTCCTCAAACGCTCGCCGCTAGCGCTGACCTCGCCGCTAGCGCTGACGTCTCCGCTGATGTCCTCAAACGCTCGCCGCTAGTCCTCCATCGCTCGCCGCTAGCGCTGACCTCGCCGCTAGCACTGACGTCTCCTCTGATGTCCTCCAACGCTCGCCGCTAGCGCTGACCTCTCCGCTGATGTCCTCAAATGCTTGCCGCTAGCGCTGACCTCGCCGCTAGTGCTGACGTCTCCACTGATGTCCTCAAACGCTCGCCGCTAGCGCTGACGTCTCCGCTGATGTCCTCCAACGCTCGCCGCTAGCGTTGACGTCTCCGCTGATGTCCTCCAACGCTCGCCGCTAGCGCTGACGTCTCCGCTGATGTCCTCAAACGCTCGCCGCTAGCGCTGACCTCGCCGCTAGTGCTGACGTCTCCGCTGATGTCCTCCATCTCTCGCCGCTAGCGCTGACGTCTCCGCTGATGTCCTCCATCTCTCGCCGCTAGCGCTGACGTCTCCGCTGATGTCCTCCATCTCTCGCCGCTTGCGCTGACGTCTCCGCTGATGTCCTCCATCGCTCGCCGCTAGCGCTGACGTCTCCGCTGATGTCCTTCATCGCTCGCCGCTAGCGCTGACGTCTCCGCTGATGTCCTCCAACGCTCGCCGCTAGCGCTGACGTCTCCGCTGATGTCCTCCATCTCTCGCCGCTAGCGCTGACGTCTCCGCTGATGTCCTCCAACGCTCGCCGCTAGCGCTGACGTCTCCGCTGATGTCCTCCATCTCTCGCCGCTAGCGCTGAAGTCTCCGCTGATGTTCTCCAACGCTCACCGCTAGCGCTGACGTCTCCGCTGATGTCCTCCATCTCTCGCCGCTAGCGCTGACGTCTCCGCTGATGTCCTCCATCTCTCGCAGCTAGCGCTGACGTCTCCGCTGATGTCCTCCAACGCTCGCCGCTAGCGCTGACGTCTCCGCTGATGTCCTCCATCTCTCGCCGCTAGCGCTGACGTCTCCGCTGATGTCCTCCATCGCTCGCCGCTAGCGCTGACGTCTCCGCTGATGTCCTCCATCTCTCGCCGCTTGCGCTGACGTCTCCGCTGATGTCCTCCATCTCTCGCCGCTAGCGCTGACGTCTCCGCTGATGTCCTGCTGTGAGATCACACACATCTGTGAGAAGCTTTGGTCTTACTCTCTTCCAAACAGCCAAACACACAATAAACAGGAGACACTGAGAAAGTGCAAGTGATAAACATTATTCTAGCAGCAGGAGGTAATGGTAATGTTGTCTTCCAGCTAGCGTGATAAACTAGCTCCAGTATAATCAGGGAAACTAGCTAACAGGACCAACGGATGCTGACGATAACCCTGCTCTAGTGAGCGATGAGTGAGAACACTAGAGGACTGGCACACAGAGATCACTAACAGGAGCAGATTGAACTCAGTGACCTCGAAACCTTGCCATGCATGTATTATTACTGGGGGAAACTGGGGAAAACTGATGGTAATCTGTCATAGAATGTATTTTAAAAAGTTTTTTTCTTACCTAATCAAAAGTTAAAATGTAAATGCTGAAAACCCTTTACCTAACTTGGTGTTTCAAATGACCGGCCTTTTACATTGCTTGTAAATCTGCTGTTTTGCTACTCTGGCTATCACCTGACCAAGCTCAGTCTTCTGAGACTGAACATTACTCTGGAGAGTCTGCTCTGTATGTTCGACCGCACAAGAGGCGTGATCAACGGCAGAGTTCAAATGACTCTGTACGCAATTGGATAGTCCTTCAACCAATCAGAACAACGAAAACTCCAGGCAGGAAACGTGTCAACAAACGTGTTGGTTTGTAGCATTGATCAGATGTTTGCAGAAGGAATGGCAAAGTGAGTGGTGTTTACACCCACTCGAGCGATTTGTTTGCTAAACTAAAGAACCCATTGAGTGTCGTCGAGAGGTTAAAAGGAATTGGACAGAGCCGTAACAGCTCATTATCACATAATATTGGATTCAATCTTTTCTTACTTGTTTTCTTTCAGTTAGCGCAGGTTTTGTACTTATTTTTGGATCTAATTGATCCTCGGCCTCACTTGATCTGAGCTGAAACAGTTCACTCAAGCTTATTCAGCTCAAAACTGAGTTCAGATCAATGAGGCAGACGATCAATCAGACCCAGAACGAAACACAAAACCTGACCAGAACTGGTCAAACTCCAATTGACTATAATAACATTTCAGGAGGAGAGACTGAATTCTGACCAGCACAGCAACAGCTCATCCAATGGAGTGAGTGTGGGGGCGGGGCTCATATATACCACTCATTTATTTTTATTTACCTTACTTTTATATTTAAATGTTAAAAAAACAAAAAAAACAGAGAAATTAAAACCTAGAAATCTCAGCCACACAGGCCCATGATGATGCTATGTGGTTTTTAATAACACTGCTATTTGTGGCTTTCATTTATATCTTCTATTGACTCTTTCCTCGGGCTGGAGTGTTTTTCCCAGTTATCTGCATCCAGATATCCCACAAATAACATTATCTATGATTATCTCCCATTACTGATGCTGTCCTGATATTAGATGTTACTGATGTAAATGTGCAGATGATTATCAGAGAATAAAGATGATAGATGTTCCTTCAACAGTTCTAGTCACACACACACACACACACACACACACATATATTTGGGTGAACTGTCCCTATAAGTGTGGCAGGAACTGCAGGTCAGTTTATTGATTGGTTGCTTTGCTCTAAAACACATGTGACATGATGTGATGCATACAGGCTTCAGCTCAGCATCTGATTGGCCAGAGGCTCTTAAAGGGCAGCGTCACTAATTCCACAAGAGTGTGCAGTGCAGTTGAAACACTGGAGGGCTTCATTTAGCTTGATTAATGAGTCTTTTAGCTATTAGTGGTGATCGAGGCCTCAAGAACATCATCAGATCATTCTGGAATATGGATGATTGTACGAATGTTGCTTTGAAAGCATTTTATTCCCACACATTTTGCAATTAGCAACAGAAAGCTGTTTGGTTTGAAAGTGCCTTCAGTGTGAGCTGTGTATACATCAATACACTATTGATATATATTGACTATATGAGCAGTTATAAAAGTACTGGGGTCTTAATGTTCTTCTGACGCCACATCCATTAGTCTTTCTGTCAACCTGTCAGTCTCTTAAATAAACTGTGGGGTGCTTTCTGCTTCTCCTCATTTGCATACTGCAATGCTTGATTATATGTGTTGTGAAAATTGGTATTCTGCTTTTGTCCATGTTCATCAGTCTTTAGTGTGTAGTGTTGCTGTTTGATCATGAAAAAGCTCCAGTTCTTCTCTATATCAGAGTCAGTGTTTCTGAACTCCTGAAACGCCTCCATTGTAGTCTTGAGTTTCTTCCGGGAACGAACACGTCACAATATTCCTAATTATAATAATTCATACGCAGAATAAAGGGGCGGGGCCTGAGTTAGTATGGTGGTTATGGTAAGGGGTGGGACTTTCCCAAACACACTCGAAGCGCTCGACCAATCACAACACACTGCTCCAGCCGACCAATCAGAGCACAGTGTGCTTTTCAGAAGGAGGGGCTTCATAGAGACAGGAAGTAAACAGAGCGTTACTGACAGACTGGGAAGAGAGGAGCCGCAACAATGGAGAATATGAGGAAAATAATCAACATTTAAGCAGGAAAACTGTTAGTTCATGTTGGGCATGGTGACTTATATCTCAAATATTAATATTAGGGGTTCAGGGTTTGTTTAAATCCCCCTTTATAGCAAACAGCACCATTAATCCCTCACCAGCCCTCAGTTTGCACAGTTTCCCTCAGAAAGTGCCCTTTACACAACGTGTGTGTGACAGAATGTCAACGCTGATCGCTGAGATTATCTGTGTAAACGGTGGCCTTCACGAGGAAAGAATCAGCAGAGAATGTAAAAACTCCTGCAGGAGAGGATCATGGGATAGAGCCAACAGCCAGACTCTGAACAAAAGCCATTAATCAACAGCAGATTCAGCATACGATCACATCGCGCGTTTGGGCTCCGGTCCAACAGCACAGCTACAGTTTAACATGTGATCCAGAAAGCATTTGTTTGCAGGATCTAATCCCTAAACTTTTGATGCCATGGACTTGCAGATATGATAATTCCCTGCATGGGAATATTCTTATATTAGATGTTTATTAATCGCATCAAAAATAAAAGTTTGTGTTTACATAATATATGTGTGTGTACTGTGTATAATTATTTTGTATATATAAATACAAGATAAGAAAAAAGATCCGCACACGAATATCGGCCGAAAAGCTCACGAGATTTATTTTCCAGAGGCCACAAATAAAGTGCCAAAGTGCAAAAAAGTGCAAGAGTGCAAAACGTTTTCGGGTTCAACCCTTCATCAGTGCAATTTGTTACCAAGCTCAACACCTGCAGTCATTTACATACTCATTACCGTAATCCATGTAACATACCGGAATCTGATTTTATCCCATATACAAATATTCACATCAATAGTCTACATGTGTTATGGAACAGAGACTCAAGACAAAAGGATACGAGTGAGAAACCGGTTTATTGAAACAAGTTTCAATGTGAGTGGTAGAGTCACCAGTGGGTGACGATAATGGTGAATGTCTTTGAATAATGAGGATGAGATATACTGACAGTTTATGGTTCTTCTGCAGATGATGGAGTCGTGGATGCTGTGCTGAGAGATCGCTGGAGTACACACAAGGAACGGAGAGAGGTAAGTAGCTGGATGATGACTGGAACCAGGAAGACGAAGGAGACTTTGGATACACAGGACGGTAGACGATAACACTTAAATATCAATCGTTGAAAAGGAAGAGAGACACGGAAGTGAGTCCTTACTCAAAGGAGACCAGACAAAGTGACTGTAAGGTGAGTGCTTTTATGCTGACTGCTGATGATCGGATGACGTGCAGGTGCGGGTGATTAGTACTCAGGTGACAGCGATCTCTGTGATTGTGTGGTGGAGGAGCCTGGCTGATCCCTGACAGTACGGGGGGGTACTCCTGAGGGCCGTGGACCTTGACGTCACGGTGGCCGGCCTCTTCCTCGGGGTGCTGGATGATCAGGGTGAGTCTAAAGGAATGTGGTAAGGAGGGTCGGATCTAGGATATCTTCTCTAGGTGTCCATGAGCGTTCCTCTGGTCCGTAGCCCTCCCAGTCCACCAGGTACTCCAGACGGCCACCACGGCACTGGGAGTCCAAGATCTCACGGACGGTGTTGTCCTCTGTCGGGACAGGCTCTGTGGAGGGAACAGAAACAGGTGAGTGATAGGATTTGAGGAGTGACACATGAAAGGTAGAGTGAATCCTGTAATGTGAAGGTGACTGTTTTGATCTGTCGGGTGATGGTGAAGGGGCCAACGAATCTGGGACTCAGCTTCTTGCAGGGCAGGTGCAGCTTGATGTCCCGTGTGGAAAGCCAGACCTTCTGTCCTGGCTGGAAGGTAGGTGGTTCCGCTCTCCGAGTGTCTGCTTGGGTCTTTCGTCTGCACACTGACCCTTGAAGGTGATGTGCGTCGTCCCAGACCCTAACACTCTCTCAGAACCAATAGTCGACATGGGGACATCTGAGGGTTCCCCGGACCACGGGAACATTGGAGGCTGGTAGCCGAGCACGCACTGGAAGGGAGTGAGTCCAGCGGCAGGCTGACGGAGGGAGTTCTGTGCGTACTCGTCCCAGCCTAAGAACTGGTTTGAAGAGTTCTGGCGGCCGTGGCAGAAGGTTCTCAGAAAGCACCCAATCTCCTGGATCTTCCTCTCTGTTTGTCCATTCGTCTGAGGATGGTATCCAGATGAGAGACTGACAGTCACACCTAGGAGTTTGAAGAAAGCCCTCCAAACCTGGGAGATGAACTTCGGGCCTCGATCCGACACAATGTCTTCAGGTATCCCATAGTAACGGAAAACGTGGTTGAAGAGTAGCTCAGCTGTGGCATTAGACCTTTCAAAGAAATCAGACGGCAGGATTTGGAGAATCGGTCAACAATGACTAGGATACATGTATTACCTTCGGAGGGAGGTAGGTCAGTGGCAGAGTCTACTCCTAGGTGTGACCAGGGGCGTCGGGGAACGGGCAACGGAAGGAGCTTGTCGGATGGAAGATGGGGTGGGCTCTTGGAGATTGCGCAGTCTGGGCATCCCTAGGCAAACCTTCTCACATCCCTGGCCATGTTGGGCCACCAGAAGCGATCTTGTAGCAGTGAGAGGGTGCGGTTGGCCCCTGGATGGCCAGTGCCCACGGAAGAGTGTGCCAAATGCGTGATATTATTGCGTTGTGACCGGGGAACGTAGGTACGACCGGGTGGACACCCCGGAGGAAACGGCTCGGAGACACTGGAGGGGGAAAGCTGCTGATGGATGGACCACTGGATGGGACTCAGGATGATCTTTTGAGGCAAGATGGCTCCGGGTCTTCGGTTTTCTCTTCAGAGTTATGGAGACTGGATAGAGCATCAGCCTTGAGATTCTTTGTACGGGGATGATAGGAGATGGTGAAATGGAAGCAGGTGAAAAACAAAGCCCATTTTGCCTGTCTGGGGTTGAGATGTTCAACATCTCGGAGATATTGAAGATTTTTGTGATCGGTGAGAACTTTAGCACCCTCCAGCCAGTGTCTCCACTCCTCTAAGGCGAGCTTGATGGCCAGTAATTCTCAGTTACCAAGATCTTAATTGATCTCCGCCAGGGATAGTTTCTTAGAGAAGAAGGCGCGTGGATGGAGACGTGCTGGATTCCCCTGCTGCTGTGATAGCACCGCTCCTACCCCTGTAGTGGAGGCGTTGACCTCAGCGACGAACGGCTTGTTGGGGTCTGAGTGGATTAGGAGCGGTGCACTTGTGAACGAGTCTTTCAGGCTCTGGAAAGCCTGGTTGGCAGCTGAAGTGTCCAGGACAGAGACTTGGGCTTTTTCTGAAGGAAGTTGGTCAACGGAGAGGTGATGGAACTGTAGTTATGGATGAACCGGCGATAGAAATGAGAAAATCTGAAGAAACGGAGTTCTTTGATGGTGGAAGGTGTGGGCCAGTTCCGGACCGCATTCACCTTCCCCTCGTCCATCTGGATGCCGTATTCACTGATGTTATAACCGAAAAACTGGACGGTTGGTTGATGGATGGAGCATTTCTAGGGCTTGAGGAAGAGGTGATGTTCTCTGAGGCATTGGAGGACCTCCGCAACACGATGGCGATGTTCGGCCACTCCTTTGTTACCATGATCATCATCATTATGAGTTAATTTGGTTCAGCTGTGTTTGATTAATCATCCTCATTTGTGTTTGCTTTATAAGTTTGTCCCTCACATCCATTCTGTCCGATCACCGTTATGTGTAAGTGTGTGTTGCTCAGCCTGTTTACCTGTCTTCTGGATTATTATTATTATAACATTGTATTGGAAATTATCTTCTTCGTCTGCCTTCCTGCAACCGACTGTGACACATAACTGGGTTTTGGAGACTTAATATTTTCTCTTTAACTTAATTTGTGAAGAATAATTCAAATAGTGGGCTGTTAATTAGACTGAATTTGATTAAATTGGGTGTTTCAGAGATTATATAAACAAGGCCCATGACATCTCCCAAAATACAGGTGAATTATGCATGCAAATATATCATGTACAAATCATATCTCGTATGAAGTCAATGTCTGTGAAAGAGAAAATGAACAGTTTACATACATAACAGCTTGAATTTCAGTGTGGAATCATATCACAGCTTCAGAAGACTTTGAATATAGAAAATATCACATTTATTATTATTATGTAGATTGACAGTCTCTAGTGGGAAAGAGCAGCGTGAACATTCTGCAAAACATCTCCTTTTGTGCTCCACGCTCATATTGGGTTGAAACGACATGAGGGTGAGAACTGGCTTTTTTTATTTATAAATATATAACATTAATATAAAGCTATGGGTGTATTTTAAAAATTGGTCAGTCTGTTTTAATTGATTTTAAAGGCAAGTGCTCAATCTGCATGCTTATGCATATTCAGAACTGGTAAAGGCCATTATTATATATGAATAATTGAGTCAAGAATCTTACCAGACACACACCACACACTGTATCTTGAAGAATGGAAACAGATGCAGTAAATTGCTTTCTAAATTAATTTTCAATTTCTGATCTCACAACAGCACTTCAGAGAAACAATGATGAGAAACGGCTCTTCAAACATCCAGTTATTGGCTTTTACTGATAGTGGCAAAACTCAGTTTCTGCTCTGTATTCAAATTCCCAGGCAGGAGGAATAATAACTACATCTTTCAGATATGCAAGTCATGCACATTTAAACCAGAAAAATATGTATTGAATCCGAAAGAGATTTATTGCCATGAATATTTGCACACAGAAGGAATTGGTTTTGGTGACAGTTTAAAGTGCATAAAACATTTCTTTGTTTTAAATGTAAATGCAGAACACTAAAATATTATTTCCAGGTTTAAATCCCAGATTTTCAGTGTGTTCTCAGACTTTTGGAGGCCATTGCATATATGATGCTGCAGAAACTCATAATGACGGCTCACGACAACCATTCATCTTCTTTTAAATGTATGTAACATGTACAACTCACAATGCATTAAGTATAAACCGTCTGAGCCCTAAAGCCATTGTGAAAGGTAACAGTGTCCTCTGCTGGAGGAATCTGAGCTCCTGAAATCATGCAGATTTCTCTCTGAAACCCTGGAGAGTCTCACATTTACATTTCTACATCTTACAAAACATATCGAGTGCCTGAGAAATCATTCTGCAAGCTCAAAGAAAGCTCCGTAACTGACCTTTAAATCACAAAAGCGCCCAAAATCAATTCCTCCGCAACTCATTTGTGTCCGTCAGCAGCTTTTCACCAAAACTCCTGCGTTTGAGAGAGAAGTAAAGCGAGGAGAGATTCATCACTGTCAGAACGCTGGACACGAGCTCCAGCTATTCCTGGCTTACTGATGACAGAGAACACGGAAAATAAACTTCTATAAAGCGTCTATCACAACAACTCTGTGACATGTATAGCTTATAAATATCTTGTGTTTGTTGCTTCTTTCCTTTGAAAAGCCTGTCTGAACCCTTGCAGGAAAACTAATGCTGCAAAGCCAACAGAGAACATTCTGTTGTCAATTTCAGGTAAAACATTCACAGAACATTATTAATATCTGATATCCTGAAGTTAAGAGAAACATTCTTAGAACAACATCTTTATGATGCTGTTTTTATCTCAACATTGACAACATTAAGAGAAAACGTTCTGAGAACATGTTAATCTAGTTATTTCTACTAGATGACCTTTATGACCTTCTTGGAATGTTGCAAATAAACAAACAAATTAAAACTTTTAAATAATGTTCTGTTCACAAGAGAACTGGACATTCACATTTGAGACGAGCTGAAATGATTCATTTCTTCACTCTGCAGGAGAATAGCAAGGCTAAAAACACAAAGGCTTTTAAACATCTGAAATGCCAGAGAGAAAGAAATGATGAATAAAAGATAGCAAGAGTGAAGGTATGGGCATATAATGAGAACATGATTCATCAGTCGATATCCTCATGTTTTATTGATCTCTTCATTGTTGGACAGAAATCAGATGTTCTCTGGAGTCGCTCTGATCACAACATTCGTTTGAGATCGACCTTGAAATGTCGTCCATAATAAACACTGCAAGACACTTCCATTCATTTCACACGGCATATTTCAACTCTGCTTGAAATAAAATATCAGGTCTGAGTTACATCTGCTACCATCAGAAATACCCGAGGCAGAGTTAAAAACGCTAGACATTTAAAATAATACAGAGTAACACTGTGAGATTAAGTCACTCTGTGTGATATAATGTTGCAATTAGGAGAAATAAAGTCACATTGTAAAACATAAGGTTACAAGTTATGAGAAATAGTCCCATTGTGAGATATAATGTCAAAATTATAACAGTTTGTAAGATATAGTTACAATTGCAAAAAAATCACATTGTGAAAAAAGTCGCAATTATGAGAAATAAAGTCACAGTTGTGAAATATAAAGTCGCAAATATGAGAAATAAAGTCACAGTTGTGAAATATAAATTTGCAAATATGAGAAATAAAGACACAGTTGTAAAATATAAATTTGCAAATATGAGAAATAAAGTCACAGTTGTAAAATATAAAGTCGCAAATATGAGAAATAAAGTCACAGTTGTGAAATATAAATTTGCAATTATGAGAAATAAAGTCACAGTTGTAAAATATAAAGTCGCAAATATGAGAAATAAAGGCACAGTTGTGAAATATAAATTTGCAAATATGAGAAATAAAGACACAGTTGTAAAATATAAAGTCGCAAATATGAGAAATAAAGTCACAGTTGTGAAATATAAATTTGCAAATATGAGAAATAAAGACACAGTTGTGAAATATAAAGTCGCAAATATGAGAAATAAAGTCACAGTTGTGAAATATAAATTTGCAAATATGAGAAATAAAGTCACAGTTGTAAAATATAAATTTGCAAATATGAGAAATAAAGACACAGTTGTAAAATATAAATTTGCAAATATGAGAAATAAAGTCACAGTTGTGAAATATAAAGTCGCAAATATGAGAAATAAAGTCACAGTTGTGAAATATAAATTTGCAAATATGAGAAATAAAGACACAGTTGTAAAATATAAATTTGCAAATATGAGAAATAAAGTCACAGTTGTGAAATATAAATTTGCAAATATGAGAAATAAAGACAGTTGTAAAATATAAATTTGCAAATATGAGAAATAAAGTCACAGTTGTAAAATATAAAGTCGCAAATATGAGAAATAAAGTCACAGTTGTGAAATATAAATTTGCAAATATGAGAAATAAAGACACAGTTGTGAAATATAAAGTCGCAAATATGAGAAATAAAGTCACAGTTGTGAAATATAAATTTGCAAATATGAGAAATAAAGTCACAGTTGTAAAATATAAATTTGCAAATATGAGAAATAAAGACACAGTTGTAAAATATAAATTTGCAAATATGAGAAATAAAGTCACAGTTGTGAAATATAAAGTCGCAAATATGAGAAATAAAGTCACAGTTGTGAAATATAAATTTGCAAATATGAGAAATAAAGACACAGTTGTAAAATATAAATTTGCAAATATGAGAAATAAAGTCACAGTTGTGAAATATAAATTTGCAAATATGAGAAATAAAGACAGTTGTAAAATATAAATTTGCAAATATGAGAAATAAAGTCACAGTTGTAAAATATAAAGTCGCAAATATGAGAAATAAAGACAGTTGTGAAATATAAATTTGCAAATATGAGAAATAAAGACAGTTGTAAAATATAAATTTGCAAATATGAGAAATAAAGTCACAGTTGTAAAATATAAAGTCGCAAATATGAGAAATAAAGTCACAGTTGTGAAATATAAATTTGCAAATATGAGAAATAAAGACACAGTTGTAAAATATAAAGTCGCAAATATGAGAAATAAAGTCACAGTTGTGAAATATAAATTTGCAAATATGAGAAATAAAGACACAGTTGTGAAATATAAATTTGCAAATATGAGAAATAAAGACAGTTGTAAAATATAAATTTGCAAATATGAGAAATAAAGTCACAGTTGTAAAATATAAAGTCGCAAATATGAGAAATAAAGTCACAGTTGTAAAATATAAATTTGCAAATATGAGAAATAAAGTCACAGTTGTAAAATATAAAGTCGCAAATATGAGAAATAAAGACACAGTTGTGAAATATAAATTTGCAAATATGAGAAATAAAGTCACAGTTGTAAAATATAAATTTGCAAATATGAGAAATAAAGTCACAGTTGTGAAATATAAAGTCGCAAATATGAGAAATAAAGTCACAGTTGTGAAATATAAATTTGCAAATATGAGAAATAAAGACACAGTTGTAAAATATAAATTTGCAAATATGAGAAATAAAGTCACAGTTGTAAAATATAAAGTCGCAAATATGAGAAATAAAGACACAGTTGTAAAATATAAATTTGCAAATATGAGAAATAAAGTCACAGTTGTAAAATATAAAGTCGCAAATATGAGAAATAAAGACACAGTTGTGAAATATAAATTTGCAAATATGAGAAATAAAGACACAGTTGTGAAATATAAAGTCGCAAATATGAGAAATAAAGTCACAGTTGTGAAATATAAATTTGCAAATATGAGAAATAAAGTCACAGTTGTAAAATATAAATTTGCAAATATGAATGAAATGTGCGTTATTTGGAAGAAAGTCGAGGTGTGACTGACTTCGATAACTATATCTTAGTTCTTATATCTTATATCTTTAGATGCCGCCGCCCATACCCCCCATAAACGGCCTCAAAACCGTTCTTCAGAAAGTCTATGGGTGACGTCACAGACGCTTTGTCCATATTTTTTACAGTCTATGGGAAGCACACATCTTACCTAATTCAGACTAAAACACATCTATTTAGCCTCACATACTGACTTTATTTGTAGTTCATACTGTTTTAATACCCTGTATTTTCTTTCATTTTTAGGAAAAGCACTTAATTACCATTGTTTATTTCTATACCAAATGTCATACACTTGCAATGAAGCTAAAAATATAAACAACTACATCATGTTGATATCCTATATTTTTACAATAAAACTTACGACAAACATGTCTTATAATATCCTCAGTTGTTGCGTATACCGAGTTGCATCGAACACATTTGTAAATTACCTTCCTTGAACCCATTGTGCGAGTTCACTTTAATACCGCGTGCTTTATATACATGTTGCTGCTGATTTGACTGCAGATCTGACACACCCACCAAACAAGAGAAAACGTATCTCAAACCCCGTTGCACACCGGTGCACGCCGTTTCCAGGAAACATGACGTTCAACCCGGAAACCGTAGCAAAACGTTGCGCACCGTTTTGAACTTGAACGTGCCCCTGACCGAACTTCCCAACCTAAAAAATGTTGTGGGCGGGGCTAAGTTCGGCTGGCATCCAGGCTAGTTTTCCCACTAACCTCAAATGTTTTTTTTTTTAAATGTTTTTTTTAATTGATATATCATTTTTCCTCTCATCTCATTTTTGTGAGTCCTGTATTTTTACTCATTCCTTTGAAATACTTTTCATAAAATATAGAAGTGATAAAACGTACAATACTACTACTACTACTACTAATAATAATTTAAAGAAGGTTTTAAAAATAAATACAAAGACTTATTTAAAATGTATTATTGTAATTAAAATCACACTTTACATTATTAATATTATTACACTTCGGTTTTTCTTAATTAAATGAAAACTCTTGTTTGGAGAAAATACAGTTATTTATATATACACACACATACAGGCAGGACAGAAATGAATCAGAAACAGGCGTATAAAGTCTCCACATGTGTTTTATTCACACCATCTCTATCCACTATGTTAGCAAGAACATGATCTTCACTCTATGATCCTATGCAGTTCTTCTGTACACACTAGAAAAAGTCGATACATAATGCTTTAGAAATGAAGCGCGGCGTGTGTAACGCGCACACACACATCTCAGCTCCTTCGTTTTTTTCTTCTTTTGTTATTTTTTGGAAAAGAAACAGTACAAGGCATTTCTATACAGCTGAGGAGGCATTAAAGGACAGAGTGACATCAGTAAAGCACTTGTAATTCAAACAGAACAACAAAAAAAGAGAAAATAACAAAACCAAATAATGGTTTAAAGGAGGAATATACTGTTTGGACAATAGTACAGTAACACAATGACAGGTACCAGCGACATAAACGTCATTTAGCATTTCAAAAGAAATCACTTATATACACTGAGGTATGAACACATTGGTCTTCGGAGAAGGAGAGGTATTTTTTTCTCAGGAGTTTTTGACCTTTCTAAAACTTGTTATTGTAATTTTTAATGTTTTTTTCTTTCTTTTTTTTTAAAAAGCAAGTGATGCAAACATTAGAAATACGTCCCATGCAGTGCATCATTCTAAGTGGAATAAAAAAAACTAAATATAGTCAAACGTAGGCACCAAATAAAACACGATAAAGCTTTCCACTTCCGTCCTCACACACAGCGTCCAGGTGAAATGCACCATGGGTAAAACTCTTCTGCCCTTAAACGACCCACAATTCTCCGGGATTTTTGGTGCAGCCGGGCCACCGTCCCTCACGGGTCTGTCTCACAGTGTCCGTATAAGAGCATAGCTGTGTAATTAAACTGTAGAATCATGACGATTGCTAGCGAAGAGCTTGAGGTCCGTGTGAACAAATACATTTGCATAAATGAGTAAAAGACCCGTGTGTTTTCATCACACCTCCTTAAAAATGCCTGACATTTAGTGAAATTATGCGAATAGCCGCGCTATTAACATTCACGTCTGTCAGGTTTGGGTGAGACGCGGCCTCGACTGGATCGTGCTCATGTTAATTAGTAACGAACTGACACATTTTGTGCATAATAGTGTGAAACTGCATCATGTACAGAATCACAGGCTCGTTAATGAAAAGCCACAGGTTTTCTGGGTCGTTTAAGGGCACATGATCATCTTTCAAGCGTCTGGCTACTGGAAATACAGCCGCTGTCAATCAAACTCTTCAACGAGATCCGCTGTCAATCAAACTCTTCATCGAGAGCCGCTGTCAATCAAACGTCTTCAAAGAGAGCTCAGACTCGACCAGTGTTGCCAGACGTACGATAATTTTCGTATTTGTACGATCAATAATGGAAAAATGAAATAATGTACGATAACTTCAGAACTGTGTGACGCTTCAGATGATGGTGGTTGTAATCACAGAGCTTCTACACTTCTGATCTCGCTGTGGATTCTGCGTCTACCGTCATGATCGTGAGGAGGACCTGAGCGTGGTCATCTCTGTGTGTTTTGCAAGAAGACGTTAACGTTCCTTCCGCAGCGCTTGGTCCGTTTTTTTCCAAGCTGAGGTCGATATTTTAGCAATAAAGTCATTTTCATGTCGTGTCAAAAAGTTGTTGGTCAATAAATAGCTGTATTCTTTACGTTTGGTACGATCATTTTCTTCCAAATACAATAGTTCTGAGCTTCGGGTACGACACTTGGACATTTCCAATCTGGCAACACTGGATGGACTCTACCGCCTCGCTCCGGATCCGACATGGAGAGCTGGAGCTACACTGATCGGGAACGCCTCGCTCCGGATCCGACATGGAGAGCTGGAGCTGCACTGATCGGGAACGAGGCGCTCCGGATCCGACATGGAGAGCTGGAGCTGCACTGATCGGGAACGAGGCGCTCCGGATCGGACATGGAGAGCTGGAGCTGCACTGATCGGGAACGCCTCGCTCCGGATCCGACACGGAGAGCTGGAGCTACACTGATGGGGAATGCCTCGCTCCGGATCCGACACGGAGAGCTGGAGCTACACTGATCAGGAATGCCTCGCTCCGGATCCGACACGGAGAGCTGGAGCTGCACTGATCGGGAACGCCTCGCTCCGGATCCGACACGGAGAGCTGGAGCTACACTGATCAGGAACGCCTCGCTCCGGATCCGACATGGGGAGCTGGAGCTGCACTGATCGGGAACGCCTCGCTCCGGATCCGACATGGAGAGCTGGAGCTACACTGATTGGGAACGAGGCGCTCCGGATCCGACATGGAGAGCTGGAGCTGCACTGATCGGGAACGCCTTGCTCCGGATTCGACATGGAGAGCTGGAGCTACACTGATCAGGAATGCCTCGTTCCGGATCCGACATGGAGAGCTGGAGCTGCACTGATCGGGAACGCCTCGCTCCGGATTCGACATGGGGAGCTGGAGCTGCACTGATCGGGAACGCCTCGCTCCGGATTCGACATGGAGAGCTGGAGCTACACTGATCAGGAATGCCTCGTTCCGGATCCGACATGGAGAGCTGGAGCTGCACTGATCGGGAACGCCTCGCTCCGGATTCGACATGGGGAGCTGGAGCTGCACTGATCGGGAACGCCTCGCTCCGGATTCGACATGGAGAGCTGGAGCTGCACTGATCGGGAATGCCTCGCTCCGGATCCGACATGGGGAGCTGGAGCTGCACTGATCGGGAACGCCTCGCTCCGGATCTGACATGGAGAGCTGGAGCTACACTGATTGGGAACGAGGCGCTCCGGATCCGACACGGAGAGCTGGAGCTGCACTGATCGGGAATGCCTCGCTCCGGATCCGACATGGAGAGCTGGAGCTGCACTGATCGGGAACGCCTCGCTCCGGATCCGACATGGAGAGCTGGAGCTACACTGATCAGGAATGCCTCGCTCCGGATCCGACATGGAGAGCTGGAGCTGCACTGATCAGGAATGCCTCGCTCCGTATCCGACAGGGAGAGCTGGAGCTGCACTGATCGGGAACGAGGCGCTCCGGATCCGACATGGAGAGCTGGAGCTGCACTGATCGGGAACGAGGCGCTCCGGATCTGACATGGAGAGCTGGAGCTGCACTGATCGGGAACGCCTCGCTCCGGATTCGACATGGAGAGCTGGAGCTACACTGATCAGGAATGCCTCGCTCCGGATCCGACATGGAGAGCTGGAGCTGGACTGATCGGGAACGAGGCGCTCCGGATCCGACATGGAGAGCTGGAGCTACACTGATCGGGAACGAGGCGCTCCGGATCCGACATGGAGAGCTGGAGCTACACTGATCGGGAACGAGGCGCTCCGGATCCGACATGGAGAGCTGGAGCTGCACTGATCGGGAACGAGGCGCTCCGGATCCGACATGGAGAGCTGGACTGATCGGGAGCGAGCGTTTAGAGCCGAGTCCTGCATGTCACTAAAGAAACCCCTGGATGGAGATGTGTGTGAATCTGAAACCAAATGCTGGTGATTTAAGATGCGAAAGCCCACATACGAGAGTAAACGCTTCAGCCGATGATGGAAATGATCACAGGTTGTTCCAAACCACTGAACACTGAAAGAGGAATGTGCTGGCTGCTCTTTTCCATTCACAGTGAACGGCTGAAACTGAGCCTAATCACTCCGATTAACCACCGGATCAAATATCCTTCGCAGAACGCTTATCACTGCTCCTAGAACCGTTTCAAGGTTTGTGTTCTCGAGCTCCAAACACTGTCGTGTGAATGAACGTCCAGAACACATTAAAGTTTCTGTTTTCTGTGAGAACGGTGTGTGTTAGCGGCCCCTAAGTTAATAACTAATGATCTTTACAACGGAAGTGAATCAATCAAAACTAACTTTATCTGGACAATAACTTTATTCTAGATCTGCTGGTTGAGGGTTAGTTGCATGCAATTATGCAGAATTTACTGTTATTACTATGGTAAGTACATGTAATATATGTAACAAGGACACTGTAAAATAAAGTGTTGGAGTTGTAATATCGTACATTAGTCGTGCGACGCTTTTACAATACCGTTCTTAGAAAAGCTGCAATCTTAGATCATTTGAATTGCATGTAAAGATGGAGCTTCAGCAATATTCCCTGCATTAATCTTACAGGTTTGGAACGACATGAGATCATTTTCATTTTTGGTTGAACTATTCCTTTAAGTTTGTTGAAGCAAGATTAACTCAGACGACCCCGGATCTTCCCTTTGAGCTCTTTTCCTCCGACTACTGTCTCTATCTGCTTTTTTGAGTTTAATTTACACTTTTTCCTTCCAGATTTTCTGTTAACAAACTGTACACCAGCCTGACACATATACATACATATTTATATACATTTACACATTATCTATAGACACTACCTCCACACCCACACATTTTGCATTTCAACGTGTAGCAGGAGTCATTCGTTCATTCATTCATTCGTTCATTCGTTCATTCGTTCATTCATTCATTCGTTCATTCGTTCATTCATTCATTCATCCGTTCATTCATTCATTCATTCATTCATTCATTCGTTCATTCAGTCATTAATTGAATTCAACACACATTAATACTCTACTCTCCATCCAAACGACCGGCACGGTTTCCTTACACTAATGCCATCTCCAACAAGCTCTTAAACTCAGCAGAACTGGGATATTTTAAAATACACTGACTGTATAAATCAATTGGGTTAAAAGGAAAGGAGGAACGTGTCGTATTTCTTTCCCTCAGCATTTCCAGCCGGCGGCCTCACACAGAGACAGCCAGAGTCTGGAGAGTGTGATCGGCTCGACGTGAGAGACCAGCGTGTGGAGACTCGAGATGCATAGCAGCGACGTCTGGCCATCAGAGGAGAGGAAACCCTATAGCCTGAGCAAACAACATGCTAAACACGCAGTTATTGCTGAACACATCCACATATTTCCATTAAAAAAAGAATATTCCAGGTCCAATGCGAGTTACACTCAATCGACGGCTTTTGAGTCATTACCACACAAATGAATATCTCCTTTTCTTTTAGAAGCACGTGACAGTGAGACGCTACCGGTGGAAGTGAATGAAGCCAATCCATCGTTAAAGGCAATGAAGCGTTTAGGTGCACGTTCAGTGTAATAAGCATAAACCCTGAGCCTTTATTGGCATACGGTCATAAACACTTCAGCATAATCATCTTGCACATTATTAAATCACCTGTTTTTGTTTTTAAAGTCCTGAAAAATGGTTTTCTTGCATCGCTGGGTTATTGGCTTACATGCAAACCCATAAATAAACTGAATTTGGTGGTTATCAGCGTATTGGTGTGTGTGTAAACATGCTCAATGTGTGTGTTTACATGATGCTAGAGTGGGAATACTAATAAAATATGACTATTTCTGTGTAAAGTTATATCCAATGCCATGACAATGTAACAGGTAAAACCAAACTCAGATAATACAGATGAATTAATATAAATGCATATAAATGTATATTTTTGCTTTTAAATCCTCAAAACATTCACTTCCATTCCAAGTGCCTCATTTTAACATCCATTTTTGCTTTAATTAAAGAAAACAATAATCAACGATATCCCATCGATTGAGCTTAACCCGCATTGAATCTGTCATATTCCTCTACTGAAGGGCTTCTAATCCGACTATAAAGATCACTGAAAGGTCACCGACGAAGTTTGTCCATTAGAAAAGTGTCTAAAGTATAGATGCACATCATAAAAAGAAACTCTGAAGTTACATGCTTCAATAAGCAGCAGAAACCGATACCTTGAGAAAATAAAGTGGACAGAAGCTCGTTGAGCGTGCCGTTCTTCACTCGTGGGAAACCACACGATCAGATATCCTCAGCTCTGATACTCTACACGGCAAACGCTTGTTTGGGTGGCGGTTCACACAACTGCTACATTTATGTATTCGGTTACACACAGCACTGATCCTACCACGCTATTACAGTCAGCTCGAACGCAAACAAACACAATCAACCTCCACATAATCAATTGGTCCCTTAAGGCTTGCTCAAAAGAGTTTTAAAGCAGTCCTTGATATTTTTTCTCATTGACATTCTATTAAAAAAAGTTGCCAAAAAATGTTGGAAAACCTATGGCTTAGTAAATATCCATTTGCTATATTAATGTCCCTCGCCATCTTCGCGCTCCGAGAAAGAAATGATCATGTTTTCACTGGGCAACTTTCAGTTTTGCGATTTTGTCGCAGTATTTTTGCTTTCGATGTTGTCCACAGCCAGTCGCTGGCTTGCTATATATTCTCTTCAGTCCTTTTAACTCCGACCGAAGGCGGCCGTCCGACGCTTCAGATTCCCAGTGTGAAAACACACATTGCTCCATAAAACAAGCTGTAACATGAAGAGGTCTGGGTTGTTGTTACATCCCTCAGTGCTGCATCAATGAAGACGATAAAGAGGCAGAAGATGAAGCATGGCACCAGCTGAGTGGAGTGTGGCGGCCCACTCTTCCTCGTTGTGCATAAGAGACGTTCCCGAAGAAAGCCGGACTCGATGCGCTCAGACCGACGGCCGATCACACCATGAGGGAGAGTTGGTTGGTTCGAAGCAGTGGCACTTTCTGGTAACACCTGGCTTGGAAGGCATGGTTGTCATCGAAGTTGTTGTAGCAGAGCAGTAAAAAATATAAAGTAGATACGTCTTATCTATATTGCATATGTCGCAGCATGTTCGCCAAGACTGAATGAGGTCGTGCCCAGTTTTGTTTTTGCAAAAACAGAACCAAAAAAAAACAGTTAGACTGACCTGAAGAACTGCAGTGATGAGCGGACAGAGAAAACAAACCAAAACTTCAAATCAACCCGGCCACTGAACAAAAACCTTATAAATAATGAAAGAATCCTTCTTAGGTAGCACTTTCGTTGGAGAATCTGTTCAGAATGAGATCCCAGAACATCAACGGCACCGGCTGGACGCGTGTGTGGGTTATTTCATCATGAAGTCCGTGTTTTATTCCCACGTCGAAGTCCAGGCGGGATTTAAGACCGAGGCAAAGGATGCAGAAACGAACCGACACTTCACTGAAAGTGCTGGAGTCCTCTCTGGAGACAGAGGTGATGCAGTAATACAGGATGGTGATGTGGTGGCGGTGACAGGTGTGCGATCAGTGTGATGGTCTACATCTTGATGCCCTCCTGCTGGCTGAGCTGAGATAAGGTCTTCTTGATGCGCAGGGCGGTGAGGCGAGCGGCTCCGTTGGCGTACCAGCATTCCCTCATGATCTTGGCCATCACACGCAGAGCCTGCACAACCAGAGACAGGGAAGACACATGAGAAATCAAGCATCACCTTCACGATGCGCCTCAAGCCCTAGATGGGCAGGAGCTTTATCGGGGGCTCGTACGGGATTCAGTTTCTCAAGACTGAAGGTCACATCAAAACTGTCCTGGAAAGCTTTTTTATCATGCATTCATCATTTACTTTAGTTACTTTTCAAATGTGTCCTGTATAGATTTTATTGTTTTACCCTCGTCCCAAATCCAGACTATTAAAAGAAACATCACAAAACCATGAATTTAAACTATAATCATAATAATAACATTGTGATGTACAGTAGGGATGCACGATGTATCGGCCACCATATCGGTATCGGCTGATATATATATATATATATATATATATATATATATATATATATATATATATATATATATAAAATCATAAAGTAAATAGCATGTTTGCAAAATAGTTTTTTTGTATCTTTTCCAATCAAGCTGATTTATGCAAAATGTTGTTTCCATTACTGTCATTACAGAATGCTATTAAACAATACAATACGATGTGGTAAAAATTGCAAATATCTATTCCTTTAAAAAATACACTGTTGCTCATTGTTAAAAGATACATTTAAAAAAACTAGTTAGAATGTGAATTTTGTCAGAATTCTCTTTACTTTCTAAAAAAACACAGAAAAACATGCCCATTAAAAGTTTAAGGTTTTTAGCTCATGAGAAACAGATTCAGTGACGTGTGTCCAGACAAATTTCAAAGTACTTTAATATGTAGTTTCTATTGTAATGTTGAATTCACTTCAGCAGTGTCAAATCAGTGTTTTCGTCCTACTGTGAAGTTCATGGCATCTGAGAAACGCTAGAATAGATATAAATACGCCCCTTTAGACATTTATTTGCACATCGTCTGCCAGGAGCCGCGTTTACATTACCCTACAAATTGCGCAAATTGAAACTGCGAATAGAAAATACGCCCAATGGAAACACGTCAATTTCGCAAAAACTTCCATTTATTGCAAAAAAGTTTTTACGCTCGCATGAGGAGGTTTTTCAGGCAATTTGAAAAAGAAATATTTCACAAAACTGCAATGGAAACAGTTTTTGTTGCATTTACACACTGCAAAAAATGCTTTCTTAATTAGTATTTTTGTTTTGTTTCCAGTCCAAATATCTAAAAATTCTTAAATCAAGAAGCGTTTACTAGAGAAGTAAAATGACATAAGAAATTCTATTTTGTTTTAAGATAAAAAGAAAGTAATTTAAGTAATTTTTGCTTAAAACAAGCACAATTATCTGCCAATGGGGTAAGAAAAAAAATCTTGGTTTCCATTTGAATTAAGATTTTTTTCTTGTTTTCCAATCGAATTCAGATTTTTTTTCTTACCCCATTGGAAGATAATTGTGCTTGTTTTAAGCAAAAATGTTTAGATATTTGGACTGGAAACAAAACAAAAATACTAAGTAAGAAAATGGAAACGCCGTCACTTCGCAATCGTTTTTTGTCGACATTTAGAAAAAATCACGCCTACTGACTTCAGCAGAAATCCTCTAAGTGCACTTGGTGAAGTGAAGCTTCACCGCATTTACTCATCGCTGGGAAATTTATTACATATACAAATTAGACAAAGCAAGTAAAAGAGCAAATAGCTGCAGTTTTATACTTGGCACACTGTTACCAGCGTATGAAATACCAAACCACCTCCGAAGAGATCTGAGCTCTCGTAATTACTGACACCCACATTCGGCTCTCAGGGTGAACGTTTTACACAGAATGCAAATCAAATCATTTCTGTTTCTGCTTCAGACTGTCGAGATAGAGCCATTTATGCACAAAACCATAATTTATTTCATTTAGCTGCTCACCAAATCAAAACAACTGCACAGTTATGGAAGGTCATCCGCCTTGAGGAGGAAGACAGCTTTAAACATGCATTACTGAGTTCGCTTACATGAAGAAAGTGCAAATTTAGCTTCTTGAAGAGGTTATTAACAACAGACCTGCTTTGAATTTGCTTGTTATTGAGGTCAGGTCATCTAACAGCCTGGAACAGACGGATTTTTAACAAGCTTGTAACAAAACTTTCGCCTAACACAAAGACATCAACTGGACATTTATAGAGTTTTTACACAAATGAGACTCTTTTAGTTTAGTTTGATCTGATCGGTGGCAGGTGAAAACATACAGTGCTGAACGTTGTAGATCAACATTTCTTTTTAATGATGTTTCAATGTTATTAAGTAGAAAGAAAACTTTGCTTTATGTACTTTATGAACACTGATGACAAACACCCGCTGATAATCTTAAAGAGTTTTGGTCAAATGTGACTTGTTTGCATTTATTTGAAGGCAGACGATGAAAATATTCAGTTGAATGTTGCAGAAACATTTGAATGCCCTTTAAACATTAATAACTAGGACTGACATCCATCAATCTTTTTTAGACAAACGTCACTTTTTTGCCTGTATTTGGTGGCAGGTGAAAATAAATGTCCTAAACATTGCTGAAATTGCTGCTTAAATGTTAATTATATGTATAATTAAAACGGCTTGCTATATGTACTTTATGATGCCCCAACAGTTCATTTTAGCCTCTTTTGTTGGGTCCAAGCCATCAAACTCCTTATAAGTCGCATCTTGTCTATCCTGATACAGTCTCAGGCTTTACGCTGCACTGGGGAACAAAACATTTCCTAAAGACACAAACCTCCTGTTCATGTTCAGGCTAACCTGTAAACCAGAGCAGAATGCAGAAACACCATCTGCTTAAAACACTATGCCAAACATTAGATGTGAATTAGATGCCTAGAAACACACGCTAGAAACACATACTAGAAACACGCTAGAAACGCCTAGAAACACATGCTAGAAACACACGCTAGAAACGCCTAGAAACACATGCTAGAAACGCACGCTAGAAACGCCTAGAAACACGCTAGAAACGCCTAGAAACACACGCTAGAAACGCATGCTAGAAACACACGCTAGAAACACACGCTAGAAATGCCTAGAAACACACGCTAGAAACGCACGCTAGAAACACACGCTAGAAACGCATGCTAGAAACACACGCTAGAAACGCATGCTAGAAATGCCTAGAAACACACGCTAGAAACGCACGCTAGAAACACACACTAGAAACGCATGCTAAAAACACAAGCTAGAAACGCACGCTAGAAACACACGCTAGAAACGCCTAGAAACACACGCTACAAACGCACGCTAGAAACACATACTAGAAACACGCTAAAAACACACACTAGAAACGCATGCTAGAAACACACGCTAGAAACGCCTAGAAACACATGCTAGAAACGCACGCTAGAAACGCCTAGAAACACACGCTAGAAACGCACGCTAGAAACGCCTAGAAACACACGCTAGAAACGCATGCTAGAAACACACGCTAGAAACACACGCTAGAAATGCCTAGAAACACACGCTAGAAACGCACGCTAGAAACACACGCTAGAAACGCATGCTAGAAACACACGCTAGAAACGCATGCTAGAAATGCCTAGAAACACACACTAGAAACGCACGCTAGAAACACACACTAGAAACGCATGCTAGAAACACACGCTAGAAACGCATGCTAGAAATGCCTAGAAACACACGCTAGAAACGCACGCTAGAAACACACACTAGAAACACACGCTAGAAACGCACGCTAGAAACGCACGCTAGAAACGCACGCTAGAAACACACGCTAGAAACACCTAGAAACACACGCTACAAACGCACGCTAGAAACACATACTAGAAACACGCTAGAAACACACGCTAGAAACTCATGCTAGAAACACACGCTAGAAACGCCTAGAAACACATGCTAGAAACGCACGCTAGAAACGCCTAGAAACACACGCTAGAAACGCACGCTAGAAACGCCTAGAAACACACGCTAGAAACGCATGCTAGAAACACACGCTAGAAACACACGCTAGAAATGCCTAGAAACACACGCTAGAAATGCCTAGAAACACACGCTAGAAACGCATGCTAGAAACACACGCTAGAAATGCCTAGAAACACATGCTAGAAACGCATGCTAGAAATACACGCTAGAAACACACGCTAGAAACGCATGCTAGAAACACACGCTAGAAACACACGCTAGAAACACACGCTAGAAACGCATGCTAGAAACACACGCTAGAAACACACGCTAGAAAAGCACGCTAGAAACGCACGCTAGAAACGCCTAGAAACACACGCTAGAAACGCCTAGAAACACACGCTAGAAACGCATGCTAGAAACACACGCTAGAAACGCACGCTAGAAACGCACACTAGAAACACGCTAGAAATACACGCTAGAAACACACGCTAGAAATGCATGCTAGAAACACACGCTAGAAACACACGCTAGAAACGCATGCTAGAAACGCACGCTAGAAACGCACGCTAGAAACACACGCTAGAAACGCCTAGAAACACACGCTACAAACGCACGCTAGAAACGCACGCTAGAAACACATACTAGAAACACGCTAGAAACACACACTAGAAACGCATGCTAGAAACACACGCTAGAAACGCCTAGAAACACATGCTAGAAACGCACGCTAGAAACGCCTAGAAACACACGCTAGAAACGCACGCTAGAAACGCCTAGAAACACACGCTAGAAACGCATGCTAGAAACACACGCTAGAAACACACGCTAGAAATGCCTAGAAACACACGCTAGAAATGCCTAGAAACACACGCTAGAAACGCATGCTAGAAATGCCTAGAAACACACGCTAGAAACGCATGCTAGAAACACGCTAGAAATGCCTAGAAACACATGCTAGAAACGCATGCTAGAAATACACGCTAGAAACACGCTAGAAACGCATGCTAGAAACACACGCTAGAAACACACGCTAGAAACACACGCTAGAAACGCATGCTAGAAACACACGCTAGAAACGCACGCTAGAAAAGCACGCTAGAAACGCCTAGAAACACACGCTAGAAACGCATGCTAGAAACACACGCTAGAAACGCACGCTAGAAACGCACGCTAGAAACGCACACTAGAAACACGCTAGAAATACACGCTAGAAACACACGCTAGAAACACACGCTAGAAACACACGCTAGAAACGCATGCTAGAAACGCACGCTAGAAACGCACGCTAGAAACACACGCTAGAAACGCACGCTAGAAACGCCTAGAAACACACGCTAGAAACACACGCTAGAAACGCCTAGAAACACACGCTAGAAACACACGCTAGAAACGCATGCTAGAAACACACGCTAGAAACGCACGCTAGAAATGCCTAGAAACACACGCTAGAAACACACGCTAGAAATGCCTAGAAACACACGCTAGAAACGCATGCTAGAAATGCCTAGAAACACACGCTAGAAACGCATGCTAGAAACACGCTAGAAATGCCTAGAAACACATGCTAGAAACGCATGCTAGAAATACACGCTAGAAACGCACGCTAGAAACGCCTAGAAACACACGTTAGAAACGCATGCTAGAAACACACGCTAGAAACACACGCTAGAAATGCCTAGAAACACACGCTAGAAATGCCTAGAAACACACGCTAGAAACGCATGCTAGAAATGCCTAGAAACACACGCTAGAAACGCATGCTAGAAACACGCTAGAAACACACGCTAGAAACACGCTAGAAACACACACTAGAAACACGCTGGAAACGCCTAGAAACACACGCTAGAAACACACGCTAGAAACGCCTAGAAACACACGCTAGAAATGCCTAGAAACACACGCTAGAAACACGCTGGAAACGCCTAGAAACACACGCTAGAAACACACGCTAGAAACGCCTAGAAACACACGCTAGAAACGCCTAGAAACACACGCTAGAAACACGCTGGGAACGCCTAGAAACGCACGCTAGAAACACGCTAGAAACGCCTAGAAACACATGCTAGAAACACACGCTAGAAACGCCTAGAAACACACGCTAGAAACACACGCTAGAAACACACGCTAGAAACGCCTAGAAACACACGCTAGAAACGCCTAGAAACACACGCTAGAAACACACGCTAGAAACACACGCTAGAAACGCCTAGAAACACACGCTAGAAACGCCTAGAAACACACGCTAGAAACACACGCTAGAAACACACGCTAGAAACGCCTAGAAACACACGCTAGAAACGCCTAGAAACACACGCTAGAAACACACGCTAGAAACACACGCTAGAAACGCCTAGAAACACACGCTAGAAACGCCTAGAAACACACGCTAGAAACACGCTGGGAACGCCTAGAAACGCACGCTAGAAACACGCTAGAAACGCCTAGAAACACATGCTAGAAACACACGCTAGAAACGCCTAGAAACACACGCTAGAAACACACGCTAGAAACACACGCTAGAAACGCCTAGAAACACACGCTAGCAACACACGCTAGAAACACGCTGAAAACACACGCTAGAAACACGCTGGAAACGCCTAGAAACACACACTAGAAACACACGCTAGAAACACGCTGGAAACGCCTAGAAACACACTAGAAACGCCTAGAAACACACTAGAAACGCACGCTAGAAACACACTAGAAACGCACGCTAGAAACACACGCTAGAAACACACGTTTTATCTTCCGCAGTGTCGAGACCTTCAGGCGATGTTTGAGTTTGCGCTGCCAGTGAAAGCCAAACTAAAAGCGTGTGTGAAATGCCCAATACAAATAGACTTGACAGGCCATACCATAATAACAAGCACAAACTGTGTTACACAGAATTTGATGTGCGAGCGATACGGTATCAGGCCTATTATAGTCACATTTTTACTGTGGTAAAGTAGGAGAAACGCTGTAGGACAGATTAAAAACGGAAGGAAGAAACGTTTCTCAGATTTCTGTCATCCTGGATAATCTAATGGAGTCGTGTCACTTCCCCAGTAATGAAGCGGACAGGAGCGATGAAACCCGAGCCGGGCCGGTTCTCCAGCGGATCCCGTGGGATTGTGGGATTTCAGCGGGAGATCTGTGTGTGCGCTGATGAAATCACTTCATTGATCCACACGGGGAATGAAACGGGTTCGAGAACGAGAGGATGTTTTGGACTGTCAACTTCCTTTTTATACATGATTTATGATTATTAGGTTTTGCCCATAAACCAAAAATATGTATTCAATAATTTTTTGTTACATTTATTTTATTTTTGAAACAATACATTCTCCCTTATAAAAATATATGTATTGTAAATTTGTGTGTGTGTGTGTGTGTGTGTGTGTGTCACCTCGCAGCTCTGCCACCGGTTGGGAATGTTGGGTCTCAGCTTCTGTTCACACACGACTCTCCTCATCTCCTCCACCGACGGGTCCGACTGGACCAGGTCGTGGTACGGCAGCTGGTAGTCCTCGTGAATGCCTGCGCAAACGTGTGTGTGACGACAAATCAGTCTACAAACCACAGACGACACAACACAACACACACAATCCTCGATCTGTCGGACGGGAATGAAGAAACTCTGGGAACATATACTGTATTTAAGCAGCAAAACTGAAACGGTTATCAGTGTTATTAGTTTTTAATTCTCTTCCGTGAGCACTTAACCTCTCAAAAAATAAAATAAAATAAAAAAATGATTTCCTTCTCCTCTAACCCTCGCTTGTCTGGCTTACGCTCCTCTGAGCAACGCCTGGACTGTGTATCTGAGCACTTCTTGTGTTTGCCTCTTCATGACGACTGCTGGCTTTAGTCCTCAAGTCGCTTTGGATGAAGGCGTCTGCTAAACGACTGACTGACGTATTAAAGCGCATTAAAGCGTATATAAGCACATTAAAGCGTGTCTGCTTTCATCTGAACACTAGCGCTGGAGAATACCTCCGATTGAACACCTGCTGGCGATCTCCCAGAACACCAGACCCATGGCGTAGATGTCGGCCCGCTTGAACGACTCGAAGTGCTTCATGTTTATGGAGTCGTCCAGCACTTCTGGGGCCATATACCTGTGAACGACACCGGAGAACAGCGCTTTAATATCTGATCAAGCAACGTCATAATCCAAACATTTATGCCCCTATGAAACAAAAACAAGGTCTTTCTCGAGGTTGACTGTCATTTTTTTACCAAGGGATGAAAGAAACACCTGAAAAGGAGAGAAACCAGACGCTTTCAAGGCAGTGTGAAAATAAATCAATATAGAATTAAAGTGAAATTAAACAGAGCACAGAAGCCTGACCTTCACAGCGCTGGTGCCTCTGCTCGTACGCAATCATACAGGAAATATTGATTTTAAACTTGATACTTAAAACAATTTTAGTATGTTCAAAATATTCTGCAATTTAAAAATAAAATGGATAAAAACAGGAAAATAAAAACAACTTTTCTCTAGCAGCCTCAAATTGACAATATAATGTATTTTTACTACAAAAACAAGTGCATACCAAAGTAATGAAATGCATAAAAATGTATTAAATAATATACAATAATCAATTAAAACAATAAATAAAACAAAAAATGCTTTTACATTTATTTGTGTACTTATACACAAATACTTTTTCTTACACTATAATATTGACTGTAAATGATGCATATTCCATGCAGTACATGTTGTTAATTAATTACTCAGTCTTTAAATCTATAATTACACTGTAACAGGGACACCTTAAAATAAAGTGTAGGCAAAGAGGTTTATAAAACGACACAGATTACTCTCAACAGCGTAACAGCAGAGAAGCTGCATTAAAACAGTGCTAGCTAGCGGTTAGCTGAGAGAGCTAACAGAGGTCGAGTGTTTTAACGGGCTGATATCAAACTGGGACAGGGAATATTGTGTTATTGTGGAATAAAGTTTCCTGATCCTGGTTAATATACGAGAGTAGTGAGGCGGAGTCGCTGCGTTACCCATGATGCTAACGCTGTTGACCTCTGAGACGCTCACACTCGGCTCACGCTAGTCTGTCGACTTCATTATATCGCCAGGGCAAAAGGTTTTAGTAAACCGAGAGATCGTTCCTTTCCAATGCGTTAATTCAGTTTAATGCAATTACAGCGGATGAATCATGAAATGTCCACACACACACACACACACACACACACACACACACACACACACACACACACACACACACACACACACCAGGACTGGCAGAATGGCTGAAAAGCTCAATTAGAATTTCTTTCTTAAATATTAGCAAAATTCGAATTATATTCTAATTCTAAAGGCAATACTTCATGTTAGAGGATAAAAGTGCTGTATTGTCTCCTGTGTCCACAAGAGGGCGCAAGCGAGCGCAATAAGCAAATATAAACCAAAGCATCGCATCTTTTATTGAAATGAAATGACATTCACTTTTTAAAGTGCATTAACTTTTGAAACAATTGTTCTTAAATAAAATATAATTTCCTTAATGTGCATGCAAGGACAACTGAGAAAACACACTTAAACACACAGCGTAATGAACACAGTTTTTGTATTTGAATGTGCCGTTTTGTTTTTTCGACGAATATTCGAAATGTGAATAGTACAGCCCTAGAACACACTCTGCTGAGATGATAAGACAGGGCAGAGCACTTCGATTTGAGTTGAGTAATAAACAACCTAAAAGTCTTTAATAAAACATTAAAGAAAGATGACTTAGCAAACGCACCGAACCTGAAGCTAACACACAAGCGCTCGCTGTGAGCCTGAGCTGAGGAGACACACACCGCCTAAAGTTTAGGATCGGGGAGATTTGAAATGTTTCTAAAAGAGTCTCTTCTGCTCACCAAAGCTGCGTTTATCTGATTAAAAACAAGTTTTTTTTTTAAGTTTCCTCTGTGAATATACAGTAAAGTGTAATTTATTCCTGTGATCAAAGCTGATGTTCAGCATCATTACTCCAGTCTTCAGTGTCACATGATCCTTCAGAAATCACTCTAATATGATGATTTGATGATCAAGAAACATTTATGATTATTATCAAGTAAACCAGCTTTGGTGAGCAGAAGAGATTAAAAATCTTACCGATCCAAAACTTTTGACTGGTGTACCTTCTTCATTTCACTGCTTGGGTTTTAATGCATTGTGGGTAGACAATGAGCCGAAGAGTGAAAGAGTGATGGGAGAACGCACCGTTTGGTTCCCACTCTGTGATTGGGCGCGATGTCGATGGTGTCGGTGGCGGAGTCATGGCGGACGGCCAATCCCAGGTCTGCGATGCAACACGTGCCGTTCTTCTTCACCAGGATGTTCTTGGACTTCAGATCCCTGTGGGCGATAGCAGGCTTTCCTGGAAGCAAACGCAGGAACACCAGATTACAGGCGGAAGAGAAGAGTGCCATCCTTCACCTTCACAAGTGAGAGAACTTTAATGAAATCTGAGAGATTTTTATCAAAGCACAACTTTCAAGATCGTAAAGTGAATGGAGCGGTTCAGTCCGAGTCTCCGGAAGAGCCACGACTGCTTAATGTGACGAACAGATTTAATTCACAGATGAAGTCTGATCAGGAACAGATCTAGAGCTCATGAGATCAACCGAAGCTCAGGCCCGTTCTCACGCGTCACGCCTCTTTATTTGTGTTTCAGATGACGACGGAATTTACATTTTTGTCTTTTTCAGTTTTGTTTTGTTGATCACTTTGCCTGTGTTAATACTAACTGCATAACATTTGGCACAGGTGTGTATTTTTATTGTAAAATTACTATTTCACCGCCATTTCCTTTAAAAAATCTATTTTGCACTAGGAACACACAATAGTTCCTCTCAGCGCCTTTTGGACACAAATGTCCCCATTGAAACCCATTTTTAATGCTATTTTTAATCCCAGGGCAATTTAACTATAAAATGATGCAATCTTTGTTAAGAGGCTTTCATTCTGTTGGCAAGGCTTAAACATTTACATTTTTACTATTTTTTACCAGATGGTGCCATTTTTTCAGGTTTGGCCTATAAAGCAAAAACTCGCTTTATTCCTGTTTTCTGCTTCGGCATATTATAGAGCCAACTGGATAAATTATGCAAGGATAATTGTGTGTGTGTGTTGGTATGGATGTCAGAGTGTGGTTGGTATGTGTGTAAAAAAAAAAAAAAATGCAGCCATAGTGAAATATTAAAATGTAAATCAGCTGTTTTCTATGTGAATATATAGTAGAGTGTAATTTATTGCTGTGATCAAAGCTGAATTCTGATGCTGTACCATGGTAATACCCTGTTGTTTGACACTTCAGCATTACCACAGTATACCGGCAGAACATGAGCTGAATATTACTTATGGTCAGGGTTTGAAAATGAATATATAATTCATTGCCTCATAATACATTACTTGCATAAACAGATGAAAGCTTGTTTATAGCTGTAATAGTATAATAGTGCGAGCTGAACTGATCTCCAAGAGCTTGCCTGTGACTCTCTTATAGAGTCTCATTTAACGGAGCATTATGTCTCAATTATACCAGTGTAATAAAGCTGCCACGCCGGTGAATGAAGCTGGCCTTAACAACAAACAACTCGCAAAACCCCATCAACTACTCTCAACTGTGACGAAGACGTCGACATCAAGCAGAAACGCTGCGATCCTGGACTTCAAGAGGCAGACGTTTACTCAAAGTACTATTTTTATATGTAATTTAAATGAACAGAAGCTCGCTGGAGCCACTGGTGTCTCGATGAGCTGAAGGGCTGATGGAGTCACACTCAAATCTCTCTTCATTCCTCCAACACCAGCTCAGTGTTTCTGTCAGCGGCTGATATCCATTCATTCCTTACAACAGAACTAGACGAGGAAAGTTTGATGTTAGCTGAAAGTTTGAAAAGACTTTTAAAAGATTTTACTTGAAGTCAATAAAATGCTGTTAACATATTCTTACATGTCTCTAGCCTGATTTAACGTGTTGCTAACATGTTTTAACATGTTGCTAGCCTGATTTAACGTGTTGCTAACATGTTTTAACATGTTGCTAGCCTGATTTAACGTGTTGCTAGCCTGATTTAACGTGTTGCTAACATGTTTTAACATGTTGCTAGTCTGATTTAACGTGTTGCTAACATGTTTTAACATGTTGCTAGCCTGATTTAACGTGTTGCTAACATTGCTAGCCTGATTTACCGTGTTGCTAACATGTTTTAATATTTTGCTAGTCTGATTTAACGTGTTTTGCTAACATGTTTTAACATGTTGCTAGCCTGATTTAACGTGTTAACATGTTTATATGTTTTAACGTTGCTAGCCTGATTTAACACGTTATTATTTACATGCTTTAGCATGTTTCTAGCCTGATTGAACGCATTGTTAATGATTATAACATGGTTTAAAACATTGATATCATGTTTTTACATGTTCCTAGCCTGATTTAACGCGTTATTTACATGCTTTAGCATGTTTCTAGCCTGATTTAATGCATTGTTAACGATTATAACATGGTTTAAAATATTGATATCATGTATTAATGTTGCTAGCCTGATTTAAGGCGTTATTAACATGCTTTAACATGTCTCTAGCCTGATTTAACGCGTTAACATGATTATAACATGGTTTAGCACATTGATATCATGTTTTTACATGTTGCTAGCCTGATTTAACGCCTTAACATGCACAGGTGAACGCAGGTGAACACAGATGAGGGTGAGCACAGGTGAACACAGGTGAGGGTGAGCACAGGTGACCACAGGTGAGGGTGAGCACTGGTGAACACAGGTGAGGGTGAGCACAGGTGACCACAGGTGAGGGTGAACACAGGTGAGGGTGAGCACTGGTATACACAGGTGAACACAGGTGAGGGTGAGCACAGGTGAACACAGGTGAGGGTGAACACAGGTGACCACAGGTGAGGGTGAACACAGGTGACCACAGGTGAGGGTGAGCACAGGTGACCACAGGTGAGGGTGAGCACAGGTGACCACAGGTGAGGGTGAACACAGGTGAGGGTGAGCACTGGTATACACAGGTGAACACAGGTGAGGGTGGACACAGGTGAACACAGGTGAGGGTGAGCACAGGTGAACACAGGTGAGGGTGAACACAGGTGAGGGTGAGCACTGGTATACACAGGTGAACACAGGTGAGGGTGAGCACAGGTGAACACAGGTGAGGGTGAACACAGGTGAACACAGGTGAGGGTGAACACAGGTGAACACAGGTGAGGGTGAGCACAGGTGAGGGTGAGCACAGGTGAACACAGGTGAGGGTGAGCACAGGTGAGCAAAGGTGAGGGTGAGCAGAGGTGAACATAGGTGAGGGTGAACACAGGTGAGCAAAGGTGAGGGTGAACACAGGTGAACACAGGTGAGGGTGAGCACAGGTGAGGGTGAGCACAGGTGAACACAGGTGAGGGTGAGCACAGGTGAGCAAAGGTGAGGGTGAGCAGAGGTGAACATAGGTGAGGGTGAGCACAGGTGAGCAAAGGTGAGGGTGAACACAGGTGAACACAGGTGAGGGTGAGCACAGGTGAGGGTGAGCACAGGTGAACACAGGTGAGCACAGGTGAACACAGGTGAACACAGGTGAGGGTGAACACAGGTGAGGGTGAGCACAGGTGAACACAGGTGAACACAGGTGAGCACAGGTGAACACAGGTGAACACAGGTGAGGGTGAACACAGGTGAACACAGGTGAGGGTGAGCACAGGTGAGGGTGAGCACAGGTGAACACAGGTGAGCACAGGTACCTTGCGTGCCCACGATCTCCATGTGCAGGTGTGCCAGGCCGCTGGCGGTGGACAGAGACAGCTTGATCATGCCCTCCACCGTCACCGTGTAGCGGTTCAGGTAGTCGAACAGCGAGCCGTGCTCATGGTAGTCCGACACAAGCCACAGCTGCGTCCAGGTGCCGTTATCTGACCGGGAGAAAACACAGATTACATCAGCAAACACAGGAGTCATCCACTCATCCCAGCATGCATCAGTGCCATCCACACATCCCAGCCTGGAAGACAGTAGACACACACACACGCACACACACACACACGCACACACACACACACACACACACACACACACACACACACATGCACCAGTGCCATCATCAACACATCCCAGCATGCATCAGCGCTCCCTGACCCTTGTTGTCTGCGGCGATGAAGCCCAGTATGTTCTCGTGGCGCAGCATGACGGTCTGGTAGATCTCGGCCTCCCGGAACCAGGAGCGCTCCTCCCTGGAGGAGAAGATCTTCACAGCCACCTCCTCGCCCCTCCACTTGCCCCGCCACACCTCCCCGAACCGGCCCTTCCCGATGCTCTCCTGCAGGATGATGGTGCGCGCGATCGTCCTCTGCACCAGCAGCGGCAGGCCTGGGGGACACGGGACACGTTTACTTCACAGTCACACGGGTTCTCTTTTTCATTCACCGGACAATTTGGCTACTTATTGGACATTAAGAGCTTCTACTAGCCCAAAAAAATTAAATAAAGAAAAGAAATTAACCAGATTAACCACGTCACAGCTGTATATCTATATCTATATATATATACACACACTGTATATACTGTATTATAAAATTTGGATTTCATGCATTAATTTCTTATTCAAACTAAATCTCCTCCCTCCCTCTTTCATCCTCATCACCAAAAATATGTTTAAGTACAATTTTAGTATCAATACAGTACAAAGAACATAAAAAAATGTAGGATGTTGGAAAATAATGTATTTTCTGTTAACCAAATGCTTTTTAATCTTCGATATTGTATACAAACACACACACACACACACACAAAAACAAACAAACAAACACACATACACACACACACACACACACCAGCGGCTCAGAAACATCTGAAACCATGAGAAGGACTGGGAGAATGTGTGGGCCGTCCGTTTCAGTTACACACACACACACATCCAATACACACACACACACATCCAAACACTGATTCCAGTTACACACACACACACACACACACACACCAGCAGCTCAGAAACATCTGAAACCATGAGAAGGACTGGGAGAATGTGTGGGCCGTCCGTTTCAGTTACACACACACACACACATCCAATACACACACACACACACATCCAAACACTGATTCTAGTTACACACACACACACATCTGACCACCGATTCCAGTTACACACACACACACACATCTGACCACTGATTCCAGTTACACACACACACACACACACATCTGACCACTGATTCCAGTTACACACACACACACACACATCTGACCACCGATTCCAGTTACACACACACACATCCAAACACTGATTCCAGTTATACACACACACACACACACACACACACACACATCCAAACACTGCAGTTACACACACACATCCAAACACTGATTCCAGTTATACACACACACACACACACACACATCTGACCACCGATTCCAGTTACACACACACACACATCCAAACACTGATTCCAGTTATACACACACACACACACACACACACACACATCTGACCACCGATTCCAGTTACACACACACACATCCAAACACTGATGAATCTGCTGAAGAGCGAGACGGTCAGGCAGACAGACGGAGAACACACAGGGGTGTGACTCACACACAAGGTTATGTCACGTCACACACACTCTCACACACACACAGACGAGTGGCGCCACATCGAGACCCAGTCAAACTACGTGTCCCAGACACCAGACGTGCATTAAGAAATCACACAACTGGGAGTAAACAGGAAAAGAGAGGCCTTATATGTGTGTGAAGTGTGTAGTTTGTGTGATGTGCACTGTAACACACTCAGGAGGACGCTTCACACCATTTAAACTCCAACTAGCATTTTGCTTCTTAAATGCTGTCTAATTAAAAGTCAAATTAGCTTTTTTAGATAGTAATCTTTCATCAGAATATTGGTTTGCCAATGAAATGTCTTCCCTATCCATTAAAGGGGACATATCATGAAAATCTGACTTTTCCCATGTGTCAGTGCTATAATCGGTGCTTCTACCAACACGGACAACGTGAAAAGTAAAACCCAGTAACTGTGTTCTGGTGAGTCTTTCTCTGCAAGCGTGTCAAAAATAAGCCGGTCAGATTTCGCTCTCCTTCTGACGTATGAAGAGGATCTTATTATAATATTCCCGGCCCTTAATCTGCACGTTTACACACACCAGCCGACATTTGGTTCCGCGAGCGACAGCAGAGACCAGTTCTAACGCACTGATGAAGATCCAGCAAAGCCTGAAGCTGTTCTGTGGTTGAGCTCAGACGAGCACTGAACACTATTGACCAGAACATGTCACCGCTGTCTTATAAAGACCTCAGGAACTGTGGACACTTGTGGAGAAGTTAAACATGATGATGAGATGATCAGTGTAACTCCACAACAACTACAGAAATGTCTCCACTAACATTCAGAAGCTCTTCCTGAGTCTCTCCGTAAGGCTGCACTCGCTCCTGGTGATTCTGGGATTCTGGATGAGGGAGATTGGCCTGTTCTGTTATTGCCGGAGTTTCTGAAGCTCGTGTAAAGACTCCGCCCTCTTCTGGACGGAGGCGGAGCTAAAGCTCATTTGCATTTAAAGGGACACACACAAAAATGGCGGGTTTTTGATCACCCACAAAAAGGGGCAAATTTGACAAGCTATAATAAATGATCTGGGGGGGAATTTTGAGCTGAAATTTCACAGACACATTCTGGGGACACCTTAGATTTATATTACATCTTGTGAAAAGGGACATACTATGTCACCTTTAATAAGTTGGATAGATTATGAAATAAATTGCTCATAATGGCCAGTGCTCAGAAGTATCCCTGCATACAGTATGTGGTTTGCAGTCTCTGATGTATGAGCACTGGTCGCCCTGTTATAATCTTCAGTGTAATGACCGTTGTAAATCCCATCGGAGCTGCAGAACCTGGATCAATGAATTTGATGCTTATCTCCTCTGGCCGGCTCCCATTTTCCCTGCTTAAACTGTTACAACTCTTTCAGAAGATGTTCATGTAGAGGCAGAATCTTGTTTAGAATGAAATATTTTTTGAGTTTGAATTTATTATTGATTAACTTCTTTACAGCAACTTTGGAATGTGCATTACACTGTGAGCTGATCTGGTAAGAAAACATCAAATGTAGTGGATAACCTTCACTGTAGTAATGCAGATGCTCAGTAAAAGAAAAGGGGCAAAATATGTCACCATTAAAGGGATAGTTCAGCCAAAAGTGTAAATTCTCCCATCAATTACTCCCTCAAGTCGTTCTAAACCCATTAGACTTTGTCCATCTTCGAAACACAAACAAGGATATTTTAATGAAACCTGAGAGATTTCTGTCCATGCATCCAAAATGTTCACAATCACAATGACGTTTGTTCTCTTGCATCACACTAGCGTTTACCATATTTGATGAGCTCCGTGTGTGTGTGTGTGTCGATCTGTGTTTAAAGTCTGAATCAAATCTGTTTATCATATAAAGCATGTGTGTCTCTTCAGAAGAGATTAAACTACTTGATTCATATTACTTTGGCACTTCAGAAACTTTCAATGGACTGACAAAAAGAATATTAAAAATATCTTACTCTGTGCTTGACGAAGAACACAAATCATGGGTTTGGAACGACGTGAGGGCGAGTAATTACAGGACTTTCATGTGAACTATTCCTTAGAATCAAGAGTGTTTTCCGGCTGTTGCCTGTAAAGTGAGAGTCTATTAGCTCGACTGTCTCGGTGCGCAGAAACACCTTTAAAGATTGAAAAGATCGACAAAAGAGAAAACTGTGGAAAGGCAAAGCTCTTTCAGGATGTGTTTCAGGATTGCATGATGTCTGGACACGGGAAGGTTCAAGGCTCTTGAACAAACATTCTTCCAGTAACATTAACTGAGCGATCAGCGTTATCTGGTCTTTAATAACATCCTCAAAGCCTTAGCGCAAAATATTTTTCTTAAAAGTTTTAGATTGTCTAACATTTTTTAAATATATTATATAATTTTTCCCATAATGTTTGCAGAATGATAAAACGTAATGTTTTGAACGTTGGGAAGAAGCATATACATTCTTCGAGCATATTTATGTTAGCTGTCCTTCACTAGACATAAGAAAGAGTCAGGGAAGGCTGGGATATCTGGGAATGTGTGTGTGTGTGTGTGTGTGTGTGTGTGTGTGTGTGGACCTTCGCTCCAGTTCCCATGTGTCTGATAAGGCGGAGGCGTGAGCATTTCACACTACTTTCGTGTGCGAGTAGTTCCACCGATAACCAAGTGCTGGAACAATCGGTTATTGGAACAATAGCGACAGTTCTTCCGTGTTCCGGCTGAGAAGGGTGTGTGTCGTTATACAGCACGAGAGCGCCCTCTACCGGCGAACACCATTACTGACGCCTCGTGGAGTTTGTTTTGACACGCGAGTCTGCACAGCGCCGGACACTTCAGATGCGCATTTAAGATTTATTTGGTGTCAACAGAGTTATTTACTATTTATGGCCAGCACTTTGGTCCATTCTAATGGTTTTAAAGGTGCTGTATAAATAAAAGTTGAGTAAACGGTATGTATACAGTAGAGCTGTCAAATACAAATTTGAATTTCAAAAATTTGTTGAATTTATTTTAAATTTAACCGTGCATTCAAATTTCTGGTGTGTCGAGAGGCGCGCGAGACATGATGATGTCGTTAATGACGCGGTTTGTTTGTTAGCTTATCCAGTACAGCGCAGTTGTTGATGTGAAAAATGGCGGGAAAAGGTTCTTCATTCTGACGAAACCCTCTCAGTCTGAGGCAACGACACACTTGACCTTCACCTGCACATCGGTCAGAGCTGAGTGTGTGTGTGTGAGTGTGTGTTTCACCAGCTGGAAACACTGTCAACAGAAAGCGCTCAGCGTGTGAGTGTGTGTGTGTGAGTGTGTGAGAGTGTGAAAGCGCTCAGATCAAGAGCGTCTGGTGTTTTTAAAGAACAATATGTAGATGTAGAGAGTAGAAGTGAGTGTTTCTGAGTGCCAGTTTGCTGTTGTGTGTTCATGTAGTTCATTACGCTGTGTGTTAAAGTGTGTTTTCTCAGGTTACTGATGCACAAACACAGTTTTATGCACTATTCTAACTTAATTTTCCTTGCATGCACATTAAAGAAATTGTATTTTATTTAAGAACAATTGTTTCAAAAGTTAATGCACTTTAAAAAGTGAATGTCATTTCATTTCAATAAAAGATGCGATGCTTGATTTGGTTTATATTTGCTTATTGCGCTCGCTTGCGCCCTCTTGTGGACACAGGAGACAATACAGTATTTTTATCCTCTAACATTAAATATTGCCTTTAGAATTCGAATATAATTAGAATTTTGCTAATATTTAAGAAAAAAATTCGAATTTAGCTTTTCAGCCATTTTGACAGCTCTGGTGTACAGTACATGTTTTCACATCTTTATAAAGTAATCTGTTAACTAGACGCTGCATTAGTGGAGAACAGCAGTATGTTTGCCGCTAACATTACTAGAACCTCAAACGGTTAAAGTCCGGCCCAAATGTTTAATGTCACGATTGTTACCATCTATTTTAATTGGTTTATATCCAGCTGGTCGTTTCTATGCATTCGTTATCCAGCGAAGTGGCATATTTAAAGCTGGAGATGCGAGATGATGATAATGTTCTGCAGCCGACAGAAACGTAAATCAGAAACTCTTCCGATTTCAGCTCTTTTCTATTGTCATTGTAATACATTATTTGTGATTTTGATTAGATAATCATCAAGTGCTATAAAATACAAGCAAATAAAGTGTGAGAGAAATATACATATGTGTCTAAATTCAATGCTCTGGCCTTTGTGTAGATGATTAAAGATGGACACTGTACAATAAGGGTCCATCTGTAACATTAACTAAGGTTATTAACTAAAGTTAATAGAAATGGTTCATTTGTTGATTTCAAAATGTACTAAAGCTCTAGTGAAAAGACTTGATAACACAAATGATCATGTCGCCAAAAATGTGAATGAGCGGCTGTTATTATGTTTGTTCAGACCAGCAAGAACACCCAGTGCAGTCAATGTGACAGATTTTCTTTTTTTTCTTTTTTTCCAAATAAGATTTGCGCTTTTGGTGAATAATACAGTAAGAATTCAAAACCAGTTCTCTTGTATTTTATGATGAAAAAAATCTAAACCAATCTTTTCTTCTCTGTGACAGACGGATGTCAGAAACTGAAAATTGCTCCAGAGTAACCGCTGTATTTCTGCTCTTCTAGAAGCCAGAGAGTGAATTTACATCATCACTCTTTTTACACACTGGTCTGAACAGACAAAATCATGTCGAACATTCGTGTCAGTGTGAACAGGCCTTTACCCTGTTTTTAACTTTCTTGATGACGTGCCAATAAAATAATTGGCGCTTTACAGTCGACACACAGTGTTTAATCCTGCCGGAGAAACACAACGGAACAAAGGGAAGGAGAGAGGGATGATCCACGAGCCAGACAACAAAGAAAACAGCAGACGTGCAGACGTAAACACACACACACAAAGAACGCAGGTGTTTAGAAAGATTAACAGGTAATTATATGAAGGGTGAAGTGTAAATGAAGCCAGAATAACCGGAATCACAGGAAGAGTTTCGTATGAATCAGATCTGGGCGTAAAAGCAGGACTTGACAACCGAGAACACACTACCAGACACACACGGCATCGTCCCGCGCACTAAGAGCAGAGCTGTTATTGCTAAACAAAACTGTTCAAAATCAGGTCTGTTCATTGAAATAAAGCTGTTATAAAATTTAAAAATAAACTCCTTACTAAAACTGCAATTAAAATAAAGCTAAATATATGAAAAAATATAGAATTATAAAACACTAATAAAATGACAAAAGCACATAAAAAAACCTAAAATTAAAATGAATTAAAATATCAATGAATAATATATTAGTATATAAATAATGCTAAAATAACAGTTTGTTGTTCCCTTTCACAGGTCTCTCAACACTGCGAATCTCACAATGGGAAAACCTGTGGTGTGGACGAATCTCTGAAGCCCTTATACCATCACGCCAATTTGATTGGCCAATAGCGCTTAGCACCACCCTAAGCATACGTCACGTGTGCTTCATATTAGTGCTGAGCGCTACTCCTCAGATTTTACTCCTTCAGGAAGCGGATCTTCTGTTGCCCGTAGGAAAGCGTGTTTGCCGTGTTCTTTGCTGTAATTCAGAGCAGTTTCACCACTCCTCTCAAGCGGACATGATGAGTTTCCAGAAATGCATCGAAACCCCGTCATTTTCATTCGCGATGATTTGCGGCCTACTCCACAAGCTCGTGATGCGACTTCTTCCGGTTGTGTCCCGTTCGACGATGACGTTTTGTCTCTGGCGGCCTCTGACTCTGAGGAGCTTATAGGCGAGTGTGTGGCTCTCTCCCTCTGAGCGCACTTCTCCGTCGTACGGCGAGCTGTTAGACGTGGGCACTCGTGCCGGCTCAAAGGCCCAGTCGAAGCTGGACGATCGCTATTTGACTAGCCGCGCCCCAGCCCCGTAGGCCTCTACCTTTCTTCCAAGGCCTCCACCACGAGGTTTCGAAGTCTTGGAAGCAGCCTTTTTCGGCACAAATTTCTTTGGCTCACTCTTACTGACATCAAAGAAAGAGACAAGACCTTCCTGTTAGATGCCACGATGTCCAGCGACGGTCTATCTGGCGAGTCTGTGACTGCTGTGGTAGAGAAGTTGAGCAGCGAAACAACAATCTGCTGTTTCCCGCAAGCTTATTCCATGCAGGCCAAGGGAGAGCGAGCTTCCATCACCTATGGAGCACAGCGAAGCGACCCATCACCTATGGAGCCCCCACGCAGAGACCCTAGGACACGTCCACCGCTTCGTTCACGACGCAGACGGATAGACCTGGGTCCGACAGCCAAGACCTCTTGACCCCCGGCCCCCAGAAGTAGTTCCTGATTCCTTCGCTCGTCTATCCCTCCATCGGAGAGATTACCGTTCCGCCACAAATTGCGTCTCGGGCGGTTTCGGACGAGGCTCCCTCGACGAGCAGCACTCCAGACACTCCGCGCACTCACGCCTCCGGAGTTCCGGGAAAAGCCCTAGGGTCACGGGCGCGCGGCCCGTATATATGACGCCGTTCAAAACCCCAACGTTCGACGCGGTGGGCCAGCCCGATCGGGCGATGAGACTGTTCCCTGTTGTAGAGGTTTCCGCCTTTACGTGCTTGGGAACCCTACGCAGGGCCAGTCTATGACTACCGCAGTCACTCCACTCGTGCTTCCCGTTTCTGCAGACGCCAAGGGCTCTCTGCAATCAGCGAATGTACTGACAGCTGCAGAGTGCTGGGCCGCGTAGCAGCGCCTGCCTGAAGTCTCGCAATGGGTGTTACGCCCCATTCGACACGGTTACACCATCCAATTCAGGAAAGGCCCACCTCCTACCAGCAGGGGGTTTTGGAGGCTTTTTCCCCTCCTGATTCGGAGACTGGGAGTGATGCACGGCCTCTCGGCCTCTGCCCGGTCTACGTCTATGTCGACCGCTCAGCCCAGTGGCGTAGATTGGAGCAATTGTTTGTGTGTTTTGGTGGTAAAAACAGAGGGGCTGCCGTCACCAAACAGAGAATGTCTCATGGGGTGATTGAGGCCATCTCAGCGGCTTATGAGGCGCCTGGTTTGGCTTCGCCTCTAGGTGTGCGTGCCCATTCCACTAGAGGAATGGCTTCTTCTCAAGCTCTTTTTAGTCAAGTCAAGTCACATTTATTTATATAGCGCTTTTTACAATACAGATTGTTTCAAAGCAGCTTTACAGAGATAACAGGAAAATAATACAACAAAGTTTGTTTCCAGAAGAAAATAGTGTCACAGTCCAGCTTAAGTAAGTTCAGTAATGTTTCATTTTTATTGTAAAAAAGTTATTAATTTAGTTCATACTTATTTACTGCTGGGCTTAAAAGAAATGAATGTGTTGTGCCATTGTCAATCCACTGATGTTCATCCTAACAAACTCTTCCTGGAAATTTTTTAATATATATATTTAGCCGCTCTGGAGAAAACCGTGATGTCATCGTTCAGCTCAGTTTAGTTCTCATATAATGGTGTCAATGCAGGCAGATCAATATTATTGTTGAATATTAAATTAAATGTTAAATTTAATGTCCCCAACTAAGCAAGCCAAAAGCCAATGGCAACAAAGGTGGAAAAGGCGACAGTGGCAAGGAACCAAAACTCCATCAGTGACAGAATGGAGAAATAAACCTTGGGAGAACCCAGACTCAGTCGCTCAGTTCTCCTCTGGCCAACGAACGGACTGTGTATGATTATGATTCAGGCAGCATTACAGGTCAGAAGTCAGATTGGATTGGAACAATCAGAATATTAAAGAATATTGAAGATCGGAGTCACGCCGGTATGGAGACGGGTTTGTTGAGGATCACAGGGAACGATGAGGCCTTCACAGGGAGAGTCTAGATGACACGATCTCTGCTGACACCTCCGGGATGCGCTGCGGTCGTGTCTAGGCGCAGCTCCTCCATCTGATCTGATCTTTAGGGGCTCTTCTTTGGAGGATATTTGTGTTGCGGTAGGATGGTCCTCTCCGAACACTTTTATCAAGTTCCCTTCCCAGACTTGAACAGTGCTTCCTTCGTCATGGAATCTGAGGAATAGCGCTCAGCACACTAATATGAAGCACACGTGACGTTTTCTTAGGGTGGTGCTAAGCGCTATTGACCAATCTAATTGGCGTGATGGTATAAGGGCTTCAGACATTCGTCCACACCACAGGTGTTCCCATTGTGAGATTCGCAGTGTCTCGTTCCCTACTCAGGGAACAAAGGTTACATACGTAACCGAGACATTTCTCTGTCGCATCGGTGCTCATGCAACCACATAACAAAACAACTACAACTTAAACTAAAGTTAAAATGAAAAATATTAATAAATACTATAATAATATATAAATAATACAATTAAAAAAAAATCAGTCACATCTGTGAGCATGGAAGCACATAACAAAACTACTACAACTTAAAATGACAATGAAAAATATGAATACTGTAATGGTTAATAAATCATACTAAAATAAGAGTTTGTTGTTTTCTGTAGTGCCAGTGCTCATGTCATCTTTGAGTGTGTGAGTGTGTGTGTGTGTGTATGTGTGTGTGTGTGTGTGTGTGAGTGAGTGAGCGAGACTCACCCGAGCCCGAGCCGGATGTGGTCATGTCGTAGATGAGGTCTTTGAGTGTGGTTCCCACAGTGATGAAGGGATGGTCCATGGTCGGGTCCTCCTCGTTCGGCACACGGTGGTGGAGAACCGAGCGACTGTGGCAGATGTAGAACACGGTGACCATGAGGAAACACACCACACACACCGGACCTGCGATCAGCGCCGCGAACGCCACGGGCCCCAGAGCCACCGGCTTCTGTGTCGGCACTGTGTGTGTGTGTGAGAGAGAGAGAGAGAGAGAGAGAGAGAGAGAGAGAGAGTCAGGTCAACAACATTACAGCAGTCAAGGCCTTTACAACACATTAGATATCAGTATTATATAATTATGTACAGTGAGGCTAAAATCACATATATTGAACTCAAAATCTTGCATACAAAAAAACAAGAAAATGGAAAGAACATGACAATGTTAATTAGCTTTTTTTAGATTGTTTTCTTTGTTTTTAAGCAATGTTGCATTCTAGGTGGTTCTTCCTTTTTCTATTTTGAATATTATATTTATTGTAGTCTTTTTCATTTTGATACCCAGACAAATGAACAGGACAATCACAGGATGGATTGATGGAACTAAAGTCCGAATCATCAGTTTTGAAAGTAACAGTGTTATACTGCATAAAACAATGATTCTCCAGCTGTAAGTTCTTGTAATAGTGTTGTCAGATCTTGTGTTGATTATTGACTGTATCGAGTGTGTGTGTAATGCGTTTCTGCCAGACTGCGTGTCTGGATTGAAGTAAACATGAGTCATGCTCGATTCTGCATGCTTAACATATTATCTGAAACCTAGTAACACTTATTTCATTTTTAAATGAAGGCGTTCCCGCAGACGCCTGTCTAGACTTCAGACAGACCCATTCCAGGGAAATCACAAGCTCCCGTAAACAGCAAACACACACCCCGTGATTCATCCCAAGTGGATATCCATGACATCCATGAAGACAAGTTAATTAGGAGAAAATGGAATACGTGAGAAATCTGCACACAGACGGAAGGCCGAGGACAGAAAATAAAGGTTGAAACAGAAGTTGATCCCGACAAGCGGGAAGAGGCAGAGAACGAGTTCCCGAGAACTTCACTCCGTTTACAGGAGTCTGTGGTCGAGGAGAGCAGGACTCTTCAACATTCCTCAACCACAGGAAATGATTCAATCACACGCAAGCTGCATGTGTGTGTGTGTGTGTGTGTGTGTGAGAGAAAACACACGCCAGCTGCATATGTGTGTGTGTGTGTGTGTGAGAGAGAAAACACACGCCAGCTGCATGTGTGTGTGTGTGTGTGTGTGTGAGAAAACACACGCCAGCTGCATGTGCGTGTGTGTGTGAGAGAAAACACACGCCAGCTGCATGTGTGTGTGTGAGAGAAAACACACGCCAGCTGCATGTGTGTGTGTGTGTGTGTGAGAGAAAACACACGCCAGCTGCATGTGTGTGTGTGAGAAAACACACGCCAGCTGCATGTCTGTGTGTGTGAGAGAAAACACACGCCAGCTGCATGTCTGTGTGTGTGAGAGAAAACACACGCCAGCTGCATGTCTGTGTGTGTGAGAGAAAACACACGCCAGCTGCATGTGTGTGTGTGTGTGTGTGTGAGAGAAAACACACGCCAGCTGCATGTCTGTGTGTGTGAGAGAAAACACACGCCAGCTGCGTGTGTGTGTGTGAGAAAACGTCTCGGGTTACGACTGTAACCCTTGTTCCCCGAGAAGGGAACGAGACACTGCGTCGTCGTCGTGACGACACTCTGGGGAACGCCCTTAGCGTAGCGCGTCTGAAGCATGAATGAAATCCATCCAATCCTGATTGGTGCTGCGTCATGACGTAGTAGATGACGGCATACCCGGAAGATACAAAGGGACGCCGGCACAAACACACGTTAGCTCTTGTGCGATGAAGCAAGCGCTCTGCCCGTGATAGGTGTGGCGACGAGACGCAGTGTCTTATTCCCTTCTCGGGGAACAAGGGTTACAGTCGTAACCCGTGACGTCGCACTGCGTCATCGTCGTGACGACACTCTGGGGAACATAATGCCCACTATGCCACACCGTAATCACGCCCGCCCTAGTGTGAAGCTGGGAGACCAGGCACACTTAGGACGCGAGCACTCTGGCGCCAGGCGTCACAGGGAGTTGCAGACTGTAGAAACGTATGAAGGTGTGCGGGGTGGCCCACCTGGCCGCTTCGCAGATCTCCTGAAGCGAGACGCCAGAAAGGAGGGCCACCGAGGAGGCCATGCCCCTGGTGGAATGAGCCCTCACGGTCATAGGTGAAGGCAAATTGCGCACCTGATAAGCCGTGGCTATAGCCTGGACAATCCAATTGCTGATTGTCTGTTAGATGCAGGCAGCCCTTTCTTGGGTGGACCAAAGCACTGAGAAGACTTCTCCAAGTACACTCTTAGGGCTCTGACTGGGCAGAGCAGGTGAAGTCTCCCCTCTTCCGCCGTCACGTGACATGGAAGGATGGATATATGGAAGTATGCGTCCTTCAGATCTATCGTGACGAACCAGTCCTCGAACTGGATCTGACTCACGATGGCTGGAATTGTGAGCATCTTGAACCTGAATCTCCTCAGAGAACGTGTCAAGTGCCTGAGATCTATTATTGGACGCAACCCCCCATCCTTCTTGGGAACTATGAAGTACCGGCTGTAGAACCCGGACTCCCTGTCTGGCAGAGGAACACGTTCTATGGCCTCCTTGACCAACAGGGATTGAACTTCCTGTTCAATCCCCCGAACCTGCTCTGGGCCGACCACAGTCCAGACCACCCCGTTGAACTTCAGGGGAGGAAAGCTGAAGTGCAGTCTGTAACCCAGCTCTACAGTACGCAGGGCCCACGCAGATATATTCGGAAGGCATGACCATGCACCGAGATAATCTACTAAGGGAACCAGCCTCTCGAGGCTGGCCTCGGGTGTCAACCGAGCCTCGTTCCCGACCCCCTGAAGTGGCTGACCGGCAGGGAGCAGTCGAGAATGATTTTCGGTGTGTGGACGCGTTCGCTGCCCAGCCGCAGGTCTTTCTAGAGGCGGCTGGAGCGGTGTGCGTGCGCGGGAAATCAGTGTGGCCTGAAGCGTACTGGACGGCGGGAACACAGCACTGATTTCCCGAGAGCTCCGGGGGGGGACAGCTCTCAGCTGTCCGGCCGCAGCTAGGACCGCTTGGCGGAAGCCTTCTTTGCCTGAAGGACGGTCCTCAGATCGACCTTAGGCTCAGAAGGCTTGCCGCGAGAGCGCCGCCTCCTTTGCCAGGCTCCCTCGGGAGGGGCGTGGGAGGCGCCACGGGGGGGACAGCCATTTTCGTCTCGTTTTCGATACCCTGAAGCGGAGGACCGGCAGGGAAAAATCGAATTATTTTGCTCATCATTTTAATTCCTCAGAATTAAATGCAGCCGAAAACACTGGGGTGAAACAGGGTCTGGATGGTAGGCTGAATTAAAATATCTAACTTCTCAAAGTCAGATAATATTCCATCATTTTAATTCCATAGAATTAAATGCAGCCATAATCATCAGACAATACTGTTTAATATTTATTTATACGGTTTCGTAATCTACACGCTGCCTCGGCAAACGCGAGATTCGAACCGTCACAATATATTTGGCTTTCATCCCTCGAGAAGAAGGTCAACAGGTGCGAGGTTGAAACATCCGACAGCGCACGGCTTTTTTCTATGCACGCGCACCGAGATATTTCTCAATGAACACTGCCAGCACCCTCAGGAGCTGACTGTGAATGCCTCGCACCCAAACAGTATTATTTCACAGATTGCGTGTGTCCCCTTTTTATCAGACTCGTAATCTACGCGCTGCCTCGGCAAACGCGAGATTCGAGTCGTTCACAATTACATTTGACTTTCATCTCTCGAGAAGAAAGTCAACGGGCGCGAGCTGAAACACCCGAAACGCACGGCTGTGTGCGTCGAGATATTTCTCAGTGAACACAGCCAGCACCCTCAGGAGCTCACACCCACACAGAATCTTTATTGCAGAGTAGCCCCGTAATCTGCACGCTGCCTCGGCAAACGTGAGATCCGAGCCACTAGATTCTATATTGTATATGCAGACGTTATTTGGGACAAACAACACTAAATAGGACAGACAGTTTCACACAGAGCGCTTGCTGAAGAGCAAAGAGCTAACGTGTGTTTGTGCCGGCGTCCCTTTGTATCTTCCGGGTATGCCGTCATCTACTACGTCATGACGCAGCACCAATCAGGATTGGATGGATTTCATTCATGCTTCAGACGCGCTACGCTAAGGGCATTCCCCAGAGTGTCGTCACGACGACGACGCGGTACGAGTTCCCTCGAAGGGGAACACACGCCAGCTGCATGTGTGTGTGTGTGTGTGTGTGTGTGTGAGAAAACACACACCAGCTACGTGTGTGTGTGTGTGTGTGTGAGAAAACACACGTTAGCTGCATGTGTGTGTGTGAGAAAACACACGTTAGCTGCATGTGTGTGTGTGAGAAAACACACGTTAGCTGCATGTGTGTGTGTGAGAAAACACACGTTAGCTGCATGTGTGTGTGTGAGAAAACACACATTAGTTGCATGTGTGTGTGTATGTGTGTGTGTGTGTGTGTGAGAAAACACATGGAAGTCTGTGAACATTAAAACATCACACATCAAAAAATTTGGACAGTTAACACTCCAAAACACTTATTGTGAGCTGATGGCGCGACTGACCAATCAGAATCCAGCATCCACAGAGCCGTGACGGACCGCAGTAAATGCTGAGTTCTGTAGCAGACGAGCGAGTGTTACCTGGGAATGCGCTGAGGTCGGGGTTCTTGTTGCACCAGTCGGTGTCGCAGCACATGGGGAAGATGCCGGTGTCGTCTTTGGTGGAGGGCGCGCACACGAAGGGCCGGTCGCGCGGGATTAGCTCGGTGTCGCTAATGCACCAGCTCTGCTGAGTGGTGACGCTCCCCTGACGCGTGATGGACACGTAGCACAGCCCGTCCGTCGCACACGTGTGGTTCGGGCACCGGTGGCAGTAGCACTGCAGGCCTGAGGACACACACACACACACACACATGAGGACAAACACTTCATTTAAAACTAAAGCTGATGAGATGAACATCTTTACACAACGGTTACGATGAAATGTCAGAAAGACATCAAATGTGTCCTTGCGTTCAAATGGAGTTAAAAACAGAACAGCTGATTGGCCGAAATGTGGCTTTTCACAACAACAACAAAAAAATTGATTATCAATTCATTTGCAATTTTTTAAGAATAATTATTAATCTTACCAAAACAATAATAATTTAATAATAAATTATGAATTATTATTAATCAAATAAGTTTGAAATCAATGTGACCAAGTACAGATCTTCATATATCACACTGGATAGCACCATTTATTGAACAATCACTTAATACAGAATATATATATCAGGGATGCAGGATATATGGGCCACCATATCGCTATCAGCCGATGTATGTTGAGTTTTAATGTTATCGTTATCGGCCAAATAAGAACATTTGTCCGATATATTGAAGTCAGTAATTAATGTATTATTTCCTTGAGCTGAGACACTTCAGATGCGACTGTTCATCATGATGGATTAAAATTGCTTGAAATATGATTGGAATCACTTCAAATGTTTCCCACAATGCATCAGAGATGTTTCAAATAACACACCCACACACACAGACACACACACACACACCCACCCACCCACACACCCACACACACACACACACACACACACAAACACACACACACAGACACACACACACACAGACACACACACAAACACACAGACACACACCAACACACACAGACACACACACACACACAGACACACACACAGCCGTGAGACACCAGTAATATCAGCCCACTGACAAGGTCACTGTGAGAAACTGTGGAGGTGGAAGGAAACACACGAGACGAGGACTGGAGGAAAACAAGCTCACAGTCCAGACCGCTCTCACACACACACACACACACACACACACACACACACACAAGGGCATGACTGTACCAGCTTATATCTTGGTTTCGGTTCAATAAAAAAAGATATAGATATTAATATTTAATAGAATAATAATAATTATTAGTATTGATGTTTGTTATTAAATTACATTACTTTAAATATATTACATTAGATTTTATTAATGCAACTGTAACGGAACGACTCAGACAGACGGTGACAATTCAACAGAATGAGTTTATTAAAGCACAGCGAGAACAACGGAAGCAGAGAGTGGTCAGTCGTACAGTTCAAAGATGACAGAAACACTGATGACTGTGCAGATGATGGGGGATCGTGGACAGGAGTGTGTGTGAGAACACACACCTCGAGCTGACTCAGGAGAGAACACACGGAACACCGGGAGAAGAGAGGAGAGAGGGATGAAGAGAGAGGGATGAAGAGAGGAGAGAGGGATGAAGAGAGGAGAGAGGGATGAAGAAGAGAGGAGAGAGGGATGAAGAGAGAGGAGAGAGGGATGAAGAGAGAGGAGAGAGGGATAAAGAGAGAGGGATGAAGAGAGGAGAGAGGGATGAAGAGAGAGGAGAGAGGGATGAAGAGAGGAGAGAGGGATGAAGAGATGAAGAGAGAGGGATGAAGAGAGAGGAGAGAGGGATGAAGAGAGAGGAGAGAGGGATGAAGAGAGGAGAGAGAGGGATGAAGAGAGAGGAGAGAGGGATGAAGAGATGAAGAGAGAGGGATGAAGAGAGGAGAGAGGGATGAAGAGAGAGGAGAGGGATGAAGAGAGAGGAGAGAGGGATGAAGAGAGGAGAGAGGGATGAAGAGAGAGGAGAGAGGGATGAAGAGAGAGAGAGGGATGAAGAGAGAGGAGAGAGGGATGAAGAGAGAGGAGAGAGGGATGAAGAGAGGAGAGAGGGATGAAGAGAGAGGAGAGGGATGAAGAGAGAGGAGAGGGATGAAGAGAGAGGAGAGGGATGAAGAGAGAGGAGAGAGGGATGAAGAGAGGAGAGAGGGATGAAGAGAGAGGAGAGAGGGATAAAGAGAGAGGAGAGAGGGATGAAGAGAGAGGGATGAAGAGAGAGGAGAGAGGGATGAAGAAGAGAGGAGAGAGGGATGAAGAGAGGAGAGAGGGATGAAGAGAGAGGAGAGAGAGGGATGAAGAGAGAGGGATGAAGAGAGGAGAGAGGGATGAAGAGAGGAGAGAGGGATGAAGAGAGGAGAGAGGGATGAAGAGAGAGGAGAGGGATGAAGAGAGGAGAGAGGGATGAAGAGAGGAGAGAGGGATGAAGAGATGAAGAGAGAGGGATGAAGAGAGGAGAGAGGGATGAAGAGAGAGGAGAGGGATGAAGAGAGGAGAGAGGGATGAAGAGAGGAGAGAGGGATGAAGAGAGGAGAGAGGGATGAAGAGAGAGGAGAGAGGGATGAAGAGAGAGGGATGAAGAGAGGAGAGAGGGATGAAGAGAGGAGAGAGGGATGAAGAGAGGAGAGAGGGATGAAGAGAGAGGAGAGGGATGAAGAGAGGAGAGAGGGATGAAGAGAGAGGAGAGAGGGATGAAGAGAGGAGAGAGGGATGAAGAGAGGAGAGAGGGATGAAGAGATGAAGAGAGAGGGATGAAGAGAGGAGAGAGGGATGAAGAGAGAGGAGAGAGGGATGAAGAGAGGAGAGAGGGATGAAGAGAGAGGAGAGAGGGATGAAGAGAGGAGAGAGGGATGAAGAGAGGAGAGAGGGATGAAGAGAGGAGAGGGATGAAGAGAGAGGAGAGAGGGATGAAGAGAGAGGAGAGAGGGATGAAGAGAGAGGAGAGGAGAGAGGGATGAAGAGAGAGGAGAGAGGGATGAAGAGAGGAGAGAGGGATAAAGAGAGGAGAGAGGGATGAAGAGAGGAGAGAGGGATGAAGAGAGGAGAGGGATGAAGAGAGAGGAGAGAGGGATGAAGAGAGAGGAGAGAGGGATAAAGAGAGGAGAGAGGGATGAAGAGAGGAGAGAGGGATGAAGAGAGGAGAGGGATGAAGAGAGAGGAGAGGGATGAAGAGAGAGGAGAGAGGGATGAAGAGAGAGGAGAGAGGGATGAAGAGATGAAGAGAGAGGGATGAAGAGAGGAGAGAGGGATGAAGAGAGAGGAGAGGGATGAAGAGAGGAGAGAGGGATGAAGAGAGAGGAGAGAGGGATGAAGAGAGAGGAGAGAGGGATGAAGAGAGGAGAGAGGGATAAAGAGAGGAGAGAGGGATGAAGAGATGAAGAGAGAGGGATGAAGAGAGGAGAGAGGGATAAAGAGAGGAGAGAGGGATGAAGAGAGGAGAGAGGGATGAAGAGAGGAGAGGAGAGGGATGAAGAGAGAGGAGAGAGGGATGAAGAGAGAGGAGAGAGGGATGAAGAGAGGAGAGAGGGATGAAGAGAGAGGAGAGAGGGATGAAGAGAGAGGAGAGAGGGATAAGAGAGAGGGATGAAGAGAGAGGAGAGAGGGATGAAGAAGAGAGGAGAGGGATGAAGAGAGAGGAGAGGGATGAAGAGAGAGGAGAGAGGGATGAAGAGAGGAGAGAGGGATGAAGAGAGAGGAGAGAGGGATGAAGAGAGGAGAGAGGGATGAAGAGAGAAGAGAGGGATGAAGAGAG